>NC_083884.1:72677054-73005387 GCF_032452875.1 Bos javanicus
TCCCTGCCACCCTGCCCGCGGCTGCCCCCATCCTGCACCAGCGGGGCTGACGGAGGGGGCCCCAAACCCCCGGGGCTCCCTCCCACCCTGTCTTTTGCCAGCCCAGCAGTGCCCACAGCCTCAGGCCTGTCGGGGCCTTTGACCAGGCCCCCTCCTCCCTGATGGACCCCCATATGACTGAGGCAGGAGCCCTCCTTGGGGAGCCCGCACATAGCCCACCCCCTACCCTGGCCCTGCCTCCGGCTCTGAGGTCCCCAGAGGCCCAGCCCAGCTCTGCTGGGAGCTGGCCGCCCCCCTGCCCTCTCCTACCTAGGCCTGCCGCCCTCCCCACTCCTTGGGCCTGGAGCTGGGTCTGACCCCTCTGCTCCCCTCTTTCTCCAGGTCCCCAGGCCCCACACACACCCTTTCTCTGCGGCCCCTGCCCCACTCTGGATTTAGGATCCTTGGGCCTCCGGGCCTGGCTCCACCTTCTGGATCTTTCCCTCTGGGACCAACGGCCTCTCAAGCAGAATCCCTCTCCCAGGCCCCTCGCGCACCTTCTCACCTTGACAAGGGCTTGCAGGCAGGGGATGCATCCCCGACTGTCCCCACCGCTGCCCCTGCAGTCTCTGCCACCTGCCTTTACCTCCAGGATCTCTCAGAGCCGGTGCGGGGCCGTTCTACTGCGGGCAGCGCTCCCGTCTGTCCCTACGGGGGCCCCTGCGCCCAGGCCTCTGGTCCATACCCAGCCTATCCAAGGCCTCAAGCATCGGGCGCCGCCGTCTCTGCAGGCTTTGACTGCGCCCGTTGGGAAGGCGCTGACCGCATCGCCGGGCGCGGGAGGGCCTCGCCGCGGGAGCGGAGGCCGGCTTGAGGCCTTGACCTGCGGTCCCGAGGCGCCGCTGGCCAGGGGGCTTTGGTGCGCAGCGCCTGGCGCCCACCCTCCTCCCGCCGCCCCGGGGCCGGGCCTCGTCGGGAGCGCGCAGGGGCCGCTTCTCGGGTGGGTGTCTGGGGAGGGAAGGAAAGGCGCGGCGGCCGGGGGTTCCGCCGGCGGGCCCCTTCCAAGTTCGCCCCAAGTTTGCGCGCGGCCGCCTGGGGGCGGGGGCCGCGCGGAGGGGCGGCTGCGCGGCCGGAGGGTGGGGTCTGGCGCGCGGGGCGGGCGCTGCCGCCTGGCCGGCCGCGGCTGGCCCGGGATCAGGGAGCCGATGTGGAATTTCCTGCCCGGCCCGGCGCCCCTCCTGCCGCCCCCCGCCCGGCCGTGCACTCCGCTTCCGGCCGCTCTCGCAGCGGCCGCACCCGCGCCCGCGCCCGCCCCGCGCCTGCCCCGCGCCGCATGGAGGGCGCAGGGCCCCGGGGGGCCGGGCCGGCGCGGCGCCGGGGAGCCGGGGGGCCGTCGCTGCTGCTGCTGCTGCTCTGGCTGCTGCCCGGCCCCACGGCGCCCCAGGAGCTGAGCCCGCGCGGCCGCAACGTGTGCCGCGCACCCGGGTAGGAGCCGGCCGGGCTGGGGGAGGGGGCCGGAGGGGACGCCCGGGGCCGGGACAGGGGAGGGGGCGCCGGGGACTGCCCTGCGCGGAACGCGCGGGCCCCTCGTGCGGCCCTCCCCGACGCCGGCTCCGCTCCAGGCCGAGCCCGGGCGCCGGGCCACGACGGTGCGTCCGAGGATACCCCGGGCGAGAGGAGAGCGGAGGGCAGCGGGCGCAGGGAGGGCAGACACACGGGGTCCGAGATTTCACACCTAGAAAAGAAGGACCCTTGGGCCGGGTTGGGAGGGCCGTAAAAAGACGGGAAACGCATTCCGAGCCCGTGGCAGGGCATGTGCCAGGGCCCGGGCAGACGAGTGTGGCCGGGGCCGGGAGGGAGGGAGGCCGAGAGTCCCGCGGCGGCCTCCTCCCTGCGCCGGGGGAGCCGGGGAGGTCTCAGGCTAGTGGGAAGCACAGATTGGCGTCTTAGGAAGAGCGGACGTGGGTGGGAAGAGGGTGGTCACGGAGCAGGGCGTCGAGGAGCCTGCGCTCCGAGTGGGCCGGGAGCGGGAACAGGACAAGGGCGGGCGCCGGCCTCGGGAGGATGCGGACCCTCCCGGGTGGGATGCGGGTGCCCCAGGAGCCGGCTGGGGAAGCCCGTGTGGGCCGGGCGAAGACAGGACTTGTGGGGGGCGGGGAACCGGGGCCCAGGACCGCGCACGGAGGACCAAGAGCGCGGGCCAGAAGCCGGGGGGTGGCGCCGGGGTCGGAGGGCCCGGTCGGCCTGTCAGGGGCCACTGCGAGGTCAAGGGCATCTCCGCGCGGGGGCGGGGAGCCGGCGTGTGCGGGTGCTCTGGCGCGGGAGGGAGGCGCCGGGCGGGCGGCTGGAGAGGCGGCCACCGGCCCCCGGCAGTCGGGGCGCCCGGGGCCGCAGGGCCCAGGGAGGCCGCGTCCGGGGGCAGGGCGGTCGCCGCAGACAAGGGGCTGTGAGGGGCCGCGCGGGGTTTCCGAGCTCGCATCCCGAGGCGCGCAGACCCCTCCCCGCTGCCAGCCCCGCCTCCGGGGCGGGGGCCGGCCTGGCCCGCCATCTGCTTCACATCGACGCCGCCGCCGCCTCCCGGGCCTCCCGGGCCTCCCCGGCCCCAGGAATGCGGCGGCGGCGGCGGGCGGGGCTGCCTGGAGGGGGGAGGGCGCGATCGCCGCCGGCCTGTGCCTCGCCTCAGCCCTCCTTCCCCGTGGGGGTCCCTACCGGGGGGACCCGAGGGCCAGCCGGCCGCGCTCCCCCGCCCCGGACCTCCCCATTGGACGGCCCGTTCCAGTTGCCGGGAGCCTGGGCTGGGTTTCAGATCCCCAGGCCTCCGCATCCTCGTGGCCTCGGGCGCATCGCTTAAGGTCTTCAGGCTGGACCCTGCTCCTGGCAAATGGGGTCGGGGGTGGACCCGCCTCGTGAAGGGGAGGGAGAGGGGATGGCCCTGGTCCTGTGTGGAGCTGGTTTCCAGGAACCACCGCCACTGGGGGCCCCACCTCCCTCCCCAGGGTCTGGACCATCTCTTCCATGACCTTCCCAAGGCTGGGCCTTTCAAAGCTCCACTAGCTGTTGCCTCTGCCTGGAGGCAGGAGGACCACGGAGGGGAGCAGCTCTGTCAGTAAAACCCCAGAGGCATTCTGTGTGCTGACCTGGCAGTGCCAGGGCACAGCTGTCCCGTGTGTGTGCGTGTGTGTGTGTGTGCATGCGTGTGTGTGTGCGCGTGTGTGCATGTGTGTGGGGGGGAGACTTACCACAAGTCATCTGACATCTGGCAAGGGCTAGGGAGGAGGTATTCAGCGGGGAGACCCAACCGGAGGTGATGAGTGAGAGAGGCCAGGGGAGAGGAGCCCGGAGCAGAGCCCGGTGGTGTCGGGGGCAGGCCCTGCCTGCTGAGGGCCTGCTGGAAGTGCGGAAGGGGCCCAGGTGGCTTGGACGGGGATGGTGGAGGAGAGACCACCCGAGCTCTGCCTGCTCCTGAGAAGACTGAGGCCCCGGAAACCCTGGGGCAAGAGGGCAGAAGGTGGGAGAGAAGCAGGCAGGATGAGGTGGTCAGGGGTGGGGGGCAGGGGACAAGTGGCCTGTCTCCCGGATCCACTTTGGGAGGTCTAGCCAGATGTTTCTCTGTGCGTCGTCTCTGGGAGGGCACGGGGTCCCAGCCTCTCAGCCTGGAAAGACAGGCCTTACCCTGAGATAGAGTCAACTTGGGGTGGGGGCTTACGTGGAGGAGGCCTCCAAGGCATTGCCAGTGTCTTGCTGGGACTTGGGGAGCCTCGTGAGGGAGCCAGAGTGGACAGAGCAGGGGGTGCAGAGGAGGGGGTGCCCGTGGCGGGCGGGAGGGGAGCCAGGCCGTCGTGGAGTCCCGGGAGGTGTGGGGGCAGAGGGCACTGGCACAGACACTGTGCCAGACACTGGCACAGTGAGTGGGCAGTGCATTTGGGCGGGTTCAAGATCGAGGTCTGAATCAGCACAGCTCCAGCTGCAGGGACCGCGCTCTGTGGCGAGGCACCGCCTGCTTGCCTCGGGGCTGGACTGACAGGGTCCCGCCCGAGCGTTGGAGCTGCCCTGTCCCCGGCCCTCTCTCTTGACCTCTGACTTTCATTAGATCTGAGGCAGCCGGGCTGCTAGCCCGTCCCAGCCTTTTCTGCCTCCCATCTTAGGAGGAGAGGTCCCACAGGCTCGTCCTCTGCATGGGCTCTGTCCCGCCAGCGGGTGGGGTTTTTAGCTCTGTTGGGTGGGGCCTAGGTGCCAGCCACCCTGGGGGAGCTTTCTGGGGCCTATTCAGCATGGGCTGAAGTGCACACAGCAGCCTTGAGTGAGTTCTTGAGCTGTGCTTAGTCGCTCAGTCATGTCTGACTCTTTGCGACCCCATGGACTGCAGCCCGCCAGGCTCCTCTGTCCATGGGATTCTCCGGGCAAGAATACTAGTGTGGGATGCTATGCCCTCCTTCAGGGGATCTTCCCAACCCAGGAATTGAGCCGGGGTCTCCTGCACGGCAGGCAAATTCTTTACCAGCTGAGCTACCAGGAAATTTCCTGGGTGACTTCTTTTTTTTTGGTGCCAAAAGCTGGAGACATCTCTCTGTTAATCCTCCTGCGAAACCTATGGGGACCCAGTGTACAGATACAGCGGCTCGTGCTCAGAGAGGTTAAGTTCTGTGCCCAAGGTCACACAGCAAGTGGTAGACCCAGACATCTGATGCACCTGCCTGTGGCCCTAAGCCCAGGCTCCCAAGCTGGTCACAGAGCGAGGAGGCCAGGCCATCCGGGACGGAAGGCGGGCAGTATTCCCAGGCCGTCCCAGCAGGCCATTCTGGTGGGGTCGCCTGCAGAAGGACCAGCTCCAGAGGCTCTCTATCCAGAGTCCTGGGCTCAGGCTGGCAAAAGAGGCAGGGGGTGATGGGTCTCCCCGCAGATGGGCTCCTTGGAGCCCCAGGGCAGGGCTGGGCTGGGTGGGTGGGGACGCTGGGGGTCAGGAAAAGCCAGCCCTGCTGAGTGTTCCTGTCTCTGGTTTCCAGTTTCATTTGTGGAAAATAAGCTGGCCCATTCCTTGAAGTTTGGGGTTTTATGGGTCTTGTTCCCCAGGTCCCATATCTTTGGCCCAAAGGAGAATCCAGCCCTTTCCAGGAGAGGGGATTCCCTTGGGGTCCTGGGTGCCACCTGGGGTTTAGTGATCATCTCAAGCTGGGAACATGGAGGGCATCTTCTGAGGGGCCTGCTAAGGGGCAGCTCAACTTTCCTTTCCCTGACACCCCACCCACCAGGGCCATCAGGCCCCTCCCACCTCCTCCACCAACACATGGCCAGTTCTGGGTTCCCATCCTCCCCAAGACCCTCTCCTTTGCTCTCAGGTTGGACGGAGGCCATGTGCCTTTAGGATCTGAGACTCCACAGACCTGCATTCTGAGTGTCTGTCCCTTCTCGACCTCCTTTGCCCACAGTGTGGGCACACCCCACCTCAGCCCTCATGACCCTCACCAGGGGCCATGGCTTCACTTGGGCAGGGCCACCGAACCTCTGTGTCTGCCCACCCCATCAGGCCAGGGCTCAGAGGCTGCACCACCCCAACATGGGGCACTTAGGAAGTTATCTCCTACTGTTCCTTGGAAAAGACAAATAAAGTTGAGGTTTCATGAAACTGCACAGAGAGGACATTCCAGTGTGGCCTTCCTCTAGCCTGAGTCTCGCCCTGGTGCTCTGCAGCCCTCACTTGCACTTTCCTCACCTGGACAGACTCCCTGGGTGTCCCCTGCCCAAGCAGACCCCTCGCCAAGTCCACCTCGCTCAGAGGCTGCCTGTCTCAGCCCCAACAGGGCATCCTGATGTGCTGCCCGACCCAGCCAGTCCTGGCACTGTCTGGGTCTGAGCCCTTGACACCCATCGGGCCAGACTCCGCCCCACCCCGGGGTGCCCTAGGCTACCTCACTGGAGCAGGTCCTAGAGGCCCAGAGACTTTTGCCCCACCCCCACCTCACCACTGCCCCTCCTCAGATGCCTGGGGTCTCTTCTCAGGCCTAGCGGATGGGGGAAGAGGGCACAGATCAGGAGAGGCAAGACCCCCAAGTAGAGGGAACTGTAGAGTTCTTGGAGGTGGTCTGCGCTTTGCTGCCTCCCAGGGTTTGCTCTGGATGGCTGAAATTTGTGACTTACTCGAGTCCCCCGAACCTACAGCAGCGCCTCCGATAACCACCTGTCGAGGGGAGGGTGGGGATTGCTGGAGTGGGGGGTCCCAGCGCGAGGGGCTCAGACTCAGGCGCCAGTCTCTCTGCCTGCAGCTCCCAGGAGCTCACGTGCTGCGCCGGCTGGAAGCAGCAGGGGGACGAGTGTGGGATCGGTGAGTGGGTCACCCTGGGATCGGGGCCGGGGCGGGGGCGGGGGTGCATAGAGAGGAGGAGACAAGTGCGGCGGCTGGACTGGGGACACCTCGGCCCGTCTCGTCCGCAGCTGTGTGCGAAGGCAACTCCACGTGCTCGGAGAACGAGGTGTGCGTGCGACCCGGCGAGTGCCGCTGCCGCCACGGCTACTTCGGGGCCAACTGCGACACCAGTGAGAGCGGAGCGGGGCGGGCAGGGTCCCAGAAGGGCGGGGCCTGATCGGGAGGCGGGGCGGTGAGTGGGCGGGGCCTGGTTCGGGGGCGGGGCTCCGGGAGGGAAGCTGGCAGGCTCTCTCGCCAGCGCCTGGGCCTGCCCCGGTCTCCACTCCTGCAGAGTGCCCGCGCCAGTTCTGGGGTCCCGACTGCAAGGAGCTGTGCGTCTGCCACCCGCACGGGCAGTGCGAGGACGTGACGGGCCAGTGTACCTGTCACGCGCGGCGCTGGGGCGCACGCTGCGAGCATGCGTGCCAGTGCCAGCACGGCGCGTGCCACCCGCGGAGCGGCGCGTGTCGCTGCGAGCCCGGCTGGTGGGGCCCGCAGTGCGCCAGCGCGTGCTACTGCAGCGCCACGTCGCGCTGCGACCCGCAGACGGGCGCGTGCCTGTGCCACGCGGGCTGGTGGGGCCGCAGCTGCAACAATCAGTGCGCCTGCAACACGTCGCCGTGCGAGCAGCAGAGCGGCCGCTGCCAGTGCCGGGAGCGCACGTTCGGCGCGCGCTGCGAGCGTTATTGCCAGTGCTTCCGCGGCCGCTGCCACCCGGTGGACGGCACGTGCGCGTGCGAGCCCGGCTACAGGGGCAAGTACTGCCGGGAGCCGTGCCCCGCCGGCTTCTACGGCCTGGGCTGCCGCCGCCGGTAAGCGCGGGCCCCGCCCAGGGAGGGGAGGGAGGGACAGGCCGCCGAGGGGGCGGGAGTGAGCCGGCCCGGGCCCCGCCTAGCCTCCCGTCCCTTCCCCAGATGCGGCCAGTGCAAGGGCCAGCAGCCGTGCACCGTGGCCGAGGGCCGCTGCCTGACGTGCGAGCCCGGCTGGAACGGCACCAAGTGCGACCAGCCGTGCGCCGCCGGCTTCTACGGCGAGGGCTGCGGCCGCCGATGCCCGCCGTGTCGCGACGGGCACGCCTGCAACCACGTGACCGGCAAGTGCACGCGCTGCAACGCGGGCTGGATCGGCGACCGGTGAGCGACCCGCGTGCGCCCCAGACACGCAGCCCCCCGCCGCCCTCCCTCCCCCGACCGCTCTCCGCGTTGGGCTCTGTGGGCTTCAGGGTCGTTGGCCCTGCTTCCACTGACGCCCCCTCCCCGCCTTCCGAGGTGTGAGACCAAGTGCAGCAATGGCACATACGGCGAGGACTGCGCGTTTGTGTGTGCCGACTGCGGGAGTGGCCACTGCGACTTCCAGTCCGGACGATGCCTCTGCAGCCCGGGCGTCCATGGGCCCCAGTGAGTGCCCGGGGACGAGAGGTCTGAGGAGTCAGTATCCGGCACAGGGCTCCAGCCAGACCCCAGGTGCTGCTGTATTGGCGACCAGGTGGGACCCAGGCTTGGCCCTCAGCCAGCTAGGGAGCGACCAGGGGCTCTTGGGGGGCAGTTTCCTGCCCTGGTGTGGAGCCGGCGTTCAAGCCGGATCTGGCGGCCAGGTCAGCCTGTGGTCAGTGGGCTCCCCTGAGCTGATGATATGAAGTGAGCAGGGACCTCCACGTACACCCACGGGTCTGGTCCGGCAGCCTCTCTTCCCTGTACACAAGAGTCAGCCCCCGAAGTGGGCACCGCGGCCAGTGATCTCGGCCAGGCCCCCAGACTCCCCGGCGCTGGAGTGCACCCATGCATTTCCAAAACACTGATCGCCCAGGACGTGCTGGAGGTGGGGGTGGCCGCAGTCCCTAGAGAGTGGAGCCAGGGAACGCGGGGCAGGCCGGCCGCGGGGTCGAGCGCGGGAGGCGTCTCCGAGGGCAGCTCGGCGGCGTCCCCAGACCCCGCCCGCCTCCCTGACCTCGCGCTCCCGCAGCTGTAACCTGACGTGCCCGCCCGGGCTCCACGGCGTGGACTGCGCCCAGGCCTGCAGCTGCCACGAAGACTCGTGCGACCCGGTTACCGGTGCCTGCCGCCTGGGTGAGTGGGTAGGGGCCACCGGGCGGGGGCGCGGCGGTCGCTGGCCGCCGCTCTGATCGGGCGCTCCCCACAGAGACCAATCAGCGCAAGGGCGTGATGGGCGCCGGGGCGCTGCTCGCCCTGCTCCTCGGCCTGCTGCTCTCGCTGCTCGGCTGCTGCTGCGCCTGCCGCGGCAAGGACCCAGCGCGCGGGTGAGGCTTCGCGGCCGGGCCCTAGCCCGGCGCGCGTCGCGCTGGGTCTCCGGCTAGGTGCGCCTTTCCCGGCCCCGCCCCTTCGCTCAGGCCCCGCCCCGAGGGGCCGCGTACACTGTAGGCCCCGGACCGGGTTAGCTCAGGCCCCGCTTGCCGCCCCGCCCCGCCCGGTGGCCCCGCCCCTTTTCCCGCGTCCACTGTAGGCCCCGCCCCGCCGCCGGCCCCGCCCCATGGGTGGGCACCCGCTGACTTGCCCCGCCCCTCCGGCCAAGGTACGGTCCCGCCCCCTTCGCTCAGGCCCCGCCCCCGCAGGGAGCTCTCGCTGGGGAGGAAGAAGGCGCCGCAGCGCCTGTGCGGACGCTTCAGTCGTATCAGCATGAAGCTACCCCGGATCCCGCTCCGCAGGCAGAAGCTGCCCAAGGTCGTAGGTAAGGATGACCGGGGAACACTCCCGACGCAGGCGGCTGCGGGAAGTGGGCGTGACCGGGTCAGTATAGGAATGGCGGGGCCTTGATTGTCCATGGGAGGGGCGAGGGGAGATGCGCCCAGGGCGAGGAAAGAGGGCTCGCGGATACGGGGGAGCCTGGGAGGAAGGCAGGGATGGTGGTCTGGACGTCCCGTCGCCCAGCAGTCTGCGGGAGTGAACGCACCGTCTGTCCTGGTGCGGAACCGCAGGTGGACGCAGGACCTGTGCGTGGGAATGCCCTGCCGCAAGAAGCCCCCGTCCCCGGCCTAGACTTCTGGCAGTGCCCAGGGTCTTCCCTGAAAAGGGGGCAGGCTGACCCCTGGGCCCCCACCGCTGTCAGGACGGGTCAGCTTCTGGGTTTTAGGGCATGCCGTTTTCTCTTCTCTGTCTGCACTGATTCACACTGGGGTGGAAGCTCTCTGTGTCTTTCCCACTTGTTTCCAAACATGAAGGGGACGAGGTGATGAAGTCTCCTGGGAGGTAAAGGTGGAGACAGCTGAGAAAAGCCACGCTGGGCCCACTCAGCATGGTGGGGTCTGTGGACACGGGTGTAGGGGCTGGAGCCCACCTCCTGTTTGTGCAAGGAGGACAGGCTGGCCAGCCTCTGGGATTCCCTGTTGGCAGGGTCTACATCTGTGGAGGCTGTGCCTGGGGGTGGCAGCCTGCTGAGATGGGCTGAGCCAAAGGGTGGCCTCTCTACTGGGCATTTGCTCTCAGAAACTGCCGCAGGGCAGGGTCTGAAGCATGGCCTGGAGGGCCTGATGGCGGCTCCCAGCCAGGTGCTCCCTCTCTTCATAACTTTCGGCCTGACCTCGGTCAGCTCCCTGGCTGCTGGGAGAGGCCTGTTGAGTTGCCTGTCCTGCTTAGAGTCTTGGGGGTACAGCTGGTTGGGTCCCTACCTCACTGTGGCAGGAGGGCTGGTGAGGGCCCTGGCTGGGGCAAGGCAGGGCCCCTGACAGCTGTGCCTCCCTCCCCCCCAGTGGCCCATCATGACCTGGACAACACACTCAACTGCAGCTTCCTGGAGCCGCCCTCGGGGCTGGAGCAGCCCTCACCATCATGGTCCTCCCGGGCCTCCTTCTCCTCCTTCGATACCACAGACGAAGGCCCCGTGTACTGCGTACCCCACGAGGGTGAGTTCGCCTCCTTGGGGTGAGGACCCCTCTCGCTCTGACCCAGCAAAGGGTTCTCGCTGAAAAGATCTCTGCTTGGAGGGACAGGGAGGAAGGGCTGGTGATGCTGTTAGCTGGGGGTGGGGGACATACAGCTAAGGCTGCAGGTCAGGCTTCTGTGCTGCCCAGCACCAGACTCGGCTAGGGGTCTGGGGAGGTAGCCACAGCTGGGTTCACAGCTGGGGACACCAGGCAGAGACAAGTTTCTGGGCTGGGGGAGGAGCTGGCAAGAGGAGACAGGAAAGGGAGTCTTGGGGGTCTGGAGGCACACTTTGACGGGAAGCCTTGGCTCACAAACGTCAGGAAGCAGGCTCACTCTCTGGGCTTCTGGCCCCTCTCCTCCTGCTACCGTCCCCGTCAATGACTCTGGGCAGGTGACCAGGTGAGCCTGAGTCTTGATTGCTCTTAAGGAAGGATAAGGAATAGAGGGCCAGATGTGGTCATGGTGGCCCCGAGGCCAGGAATGGGGTGCGGGAGAGGTTCGAGGCTGAGGGGCTGCGGCCCAGGAAGGAGCCCCTTGTCCTGCCCAGGGGCTCCAAGTCTGCGGTCAGCGCGGCGAGCATGCCAGGCCCGTCTGGATGCCAGGACTCCTGAGCACCAGCAGGGAGGGAAGAGGACGGGAGGGGGCGCCGGCGGTGGCTTGCGCCTGGAAGCTGGAGGGCCAAGCTTTTCCCGCGGGCGGTGACCGGCCCTCTCTTCCCTGGTCAGAGGCGGCTGCCGAGAGCCGGGATTCGGAGGCCCCCGCCGCGGCGCCGGTGACCACGCCCGCGGAGGAGGCGGCGCCCCTCCCCCCGTCCTCCGACAGCGAGCGGTCGGCGTCCAGCGGCGACGGGCCCGGAGGGGCGCTGTATGCGCGCGTGGCCCGGCGCGAGGCCCGGCCGGCCCGGGTCCGAGACGAGGCCCGAGGCCTGTCGCTTTCGCCATCGCCCGAGCGCCGGAAGCCGCCACCACCCGACCCCGCCACCAAACCCAAGGTGTCCTGGATCCATGGCAAGCAGGGTGCCGGGGCCGCCGCCGCCGCCGCCGCCGCCCCTGCGCCCTCGCCTCCACCCGCCGGCCCCGAGGCCGCTCCCAGCCCCAGCAAGAGGAAACGGACGCCCAGCGACACGTCGGCGCGGCCCCCCGGGCTGGCAGAGGAGGGGCCGGCCCTCGGGGCACCCTCCCCGCCTCGGGCTCGGGCTCGGGGCCGAGGCCCGGGCCTCCCAGAGCCCACGGACGCTGGCGGGCCCCCGCGCAGTGCGCCCGAGGCCGCCTCCATGCTGGCCGCCGAGCTGCGCGACAAGACTCGCAGCCTGGGCCGCGCCGAGGGGCCCGCGGGCATGCAGGGCCCCCGAGAGAAGCCGGCGCCTCCGCAAAAGGCCAAGCGCTCCGCGCCTCCCTCCTCTCCCGCCCGCGCGCCCCCCGCACCTGAGGCCCTGGGGCCCGAAAAGAAGGCAGCCGGCGCGCCCGGATCCGACACCCCTCGAAAGAAAACCCCCATCCAGAAGCCGCCCCGCAAGAAGAGCCGGGAGCTGGCAGGCGAGCCGGGCCGGGTGGGCGCGCCCACGCTGTAGTAAGGGAGCCCCGTGGGCCTGCAACTTCCCCGCTTAGCAGCGCTGCTTGGCACCCCGCGCCTCGCGCCCCCGCGTCTCCCGCGGGGGCCCCAGTCTGGAGCCGCCGGGCGGGAGGCTGCATCTCGCTGGTTCAGGCCCCGCGGCCCTCCTGGACAGGACCGTGCTCGCTGCGGCAGGAAGCCCCATCCCGGTGGCTGAGGCCTGACAGGCGCTTCGCTGACCCTTCCCTTCCTACGGCCTCCCTGGGGAGGGCTCCTGTCTGCCCGCCGGGCTTCCAAGGCCAGGGGCAGGAGGGCTCTGTCTAGAGAACACCTCCCACTGGCCCAGAGTGCCTTGGCTGGGCCGCCTTCTCACTGGCTGGGGCCAGAAGCACTTCCACCCTGGATGCCTCTCCGGTCAAGGCCTGGTGCCTCTGGCTGGAGGCTCCCTCCCTGTGACCCTGGCCAGAGGCTCCTTCCACTGGCTGAGCCCCAGGGCCTCTGGTTGATAGGAGCCTGGGGAGGAGGGCTGGTCTCTGCTCCTCAGGGGGCTTGGCTGTCCCCCACCAGTCCTTCCCAGCCCCCTCCGCTGTCGAGCTGGTTTTGATGGCCTCCCAGCACCCCACATGCCTGGGAATCCGAGGGGCGACTCCAGTGGCCTGAGGAGATGTATTTATAGGCCCCCGGCAGGGCTGCTCCCACCCCCCCCCCCGGGGGGCCCCAGGATGGGCTCCTCTTGGCAGGGGCTCGGCCAAAGCTTTCCGAATAAAGTGCCTCCCCCCCCATGGTCTGCCTGCTTCCTCTCCGCTGGGCCTCTGACAAGGACTTCACCCCAAGACACCTGGCACCCCATGACCCAAGTGGCGTCTGGGAGCGCAGGTGTGGCCCCCCAGGACCACGTGGGAAGCGTGTCCTGTCCGTCTGCCCAGCCTTGATCTTTTTATCCAGTGTGTTGGGCACCCACTCAGCCCACCCCCTTGCTGGTGCCGGGCAGGCGGGCAGGAACAGGTAGGGTGGTTATGAGGAAGGAGCCGGTGTGTCGCTACCCCTGCCCTGCGCCTTCCCCACCGGCCACTGCTGTACGCTTGGGGCCCCGAGCTCTTTGGTGTGTCTAGGGTGGGTCAGAGGCTGGGGCCAGGGGGCAGCAGGCCAGGGGCACAGCCTCCAGCTGGGCCACGTCTGGCAGTGCACAGAGCCCTGCTGTCCATTTCAATGGGCTCCCTGTCCTCAGCCGGAAACGCTCAGCCGCCAGCCTTGCCGGCCGCGGGAACTGGGGGGAGGGGGGAGCACGCCGGGCCCCCGAGCCCCGGCTGGGCCTGGAGGCAGCTCCCCACTGCCTGGCCCCGGCTGGCCCCCTCCCTGGCCTGGCCTTCTTTCTGCGGCCCCGTATTCCGTGTCTTCAGGGCTTGTGGCCCTCAGGAGGGCCTCGCAAGTGACCTTCCTGAGCTCCAGAACCTCACCGCTCTAGGTGTGCGCTGTCCCTGCCCACCTGGGCTCCTCCATCGCCCGCCTCTGCCTGGCAGGCTTCTTCCCCACCCCCCGCTGCCAGCTCTTTCTGTCAGGAGATTCGGCCAAGACGCTCCCGTCACCTCCCCACACCCGTCCTGCGGACCCTGGAACGGCCGGAGTGTGCCTGGTGCTGGCCGCTCAGGTGTCTCACCCGGCGAGCCTCTGGTCCTCTGGCCAGATGCCACCTGGAGGTCCACGTCGGTGACCTGTGCAGGGGCCGAGCCAGCTGTGTGGAGATGCCTCATGGCACGGGTGGACGTCTGGCGTGGCTCCCGTGGCCGCGGTCCCGCCTCTGGCCTGGTCGGGCCGCACGTGGAAGGCGGGCTCCCGGTCCCTGGGCATGTGGCTTCCCTCGAGCCAGCTGGGCACCCTCCCAGCCGTGGCCCCGCGCCTGGCCACAGCCTCATCCCTTCCTTTCGGCACCAGGCCATGCTGGCTGCCAGGCAAAGAACACAGCCTTAACGTTGGCTAGGAGGGGCAGAGGCCTGGCGAGGGCAGTGCACTGACCGAGGAGGATGGTGGAGGGCAGGGCCATGGGTCGGGCGGCAGTGGCTGGGCAGCCCCACTCTGCCCACCCTGTTGTTCCCTGACCCCCCAACCCCTGCTCCAGCAGGTAAAATACTCCCTGGCCTGGATCAGCACGGTGTGAGGCGGCCAGAGGGCTCGGGCCCCATATCTCACGTCCACCAGGCCTGCCCCGGAGCCTCTGGGTATCGGAGACCCTGAATTGCAGGAGCCCCTCTGTGTTGGCGCCTCAAGCAGCAGCCCTGCCACCGGGCGCCCTGGGGGCAGATGCCGTGGCCTGGGGCACCCGGGCCAGGAAGCCCCCCGGACGGTCTAGGTAGCAGCCTGCGGAGGGAGCTGCCGGGAACCGCTCCCCCTAGCCCGACACCCACTCCCCCCTCACAGGCCTGCAGCAGCGCCAGCTCCCAGGGCAGGCGCCACAAAAGGGAACCGCGGCTGCTGGAACCTCCGTTGCCATGGGGACGGGGACCACAGGACCCACATCTGGTAGCGATTGAGGAGGAAAAATTATGAGTCGTGGAAACGCAAATATTTTCTGTAGCACAGAGCACAAAGGAGCGGGAGGAATGTGGGACTGGAGAAGGCCTTAGCCGGAGCACACGCCACACGGAGGCTGAGTACACACGCACATGCGTGCACACACGCGTGCACACACACGTTCACACAGACACACACACTGAAACGCACCTGCACCTACCCGCCAGACCAGCAGAGAGACCGAACACGCGTGCACACACGCCTGCACACACGCGTGCACACAGACACGCACTGAAACGCACCTGCATCTACAGCCAGGCCAGCAGGGAGACCGAGCGATGCCACCAGGTGCGGGACACGGAGGCGGCACGGGCGTGCGGCACACAACAGCCCCCAGCTCACAGAAGTGTCGGGAGAGACACAGACCCTGCAACACACGCACACACGCACACACACACACCCCGCAGGCTCACAGGAGTACCCAGAGCGCTCAGCCCACTACACGCCAGGAGGTGGACACAGGACGATGCTGCTGAATTTATCTGTGTCGGAGGTCGCACCCCACTGCGAGCCCAGAGCCCGATCCTGAAAGGCCAAGTTGTCCTGGCACGTGCCAGACCCCTTGTCCGTTCTCGCAACTCCCTCAATCACCCGGCTTTAGAAAACGCCAGCTGCTACCTCTCCTGGTCGACATTCCTTGTTAGCAAATGTTCCTCCTGCCGCCATTGCGGGAATAAAGCCGCTCGCTGACTGTCTGGTACATCTCCCCGTGCGGTCCTGCAGCCCCGACCCATGTCTTTGGGTCCCAGTCACTCCTCCAGGTAGCACCTGGGAGCTAACGCTAGCCCCAGGGAGCCCCCGGGGCCTGTGTGCCAGGGCCTCGTCTGTTGGGAGCACAGGAAGAATTTGATCTTTTTGGAGGACTCGATTTCTGGTGTCTGCTTCTTTTGGTTTCAGGGTCTGTCCATTTTGCCTGTTTGTCTTTGTGTCTGTTTTGAGCTTAAATCTATTGAGCTGGTAGCTGCCGGGAAGATGGTTTGAGGTGGCCACAGATGGAAAAAGCCACATGGATGCCAAGGTCTCCTTAAGGACACAGAGAGGCTATGACACGGGCAGGGGCGCCCCTGACACACCCAGCAGTCGGTCCCTTTGCGGGGGCTCACGGAATGCAGGGCCCCCCCAAGAGGGCAGTGAAGCTGGCGGGTGGGGTTAGGAGAGCAGAGGTCTGAGAGACAGGCGAGGGTGTCTGCAGAGGTTGCGGCCCCCTTGGAGGACAAGCAGGAGGGCGCATGGGTTTGCAAGAGGGAGTCTGGGTGGAGGAGACATCGATGGGTCCAGTGGGGCAGGTACCCTGGGTCCTCATGGGGACAGTTGTGGTGAGTGAGGGCATCGGCAGATGAGTCCAGCTACAGGGCCGAGTCACCTGGGTCAGTCAAGAGGTTAGTTTCACATTAGCGAAGATGCTGAAACGACCCACGTGTCCCTCGACAGATGAATGGATAGCAAAGGAACGTCCATTCGTGCAATGGGATATTACTCAGTCTTAAAAAGGGAAGAAATTCTGACACATAATACAAGGGTGAACTCTGAAGGCATCACGCTAAATGAAAATGAAATCAGCTCATCACAAAAGAACACATACTATATACTTCCGCTTACGTGAGGTATTTACAATAGATTCGCAGAGGGACAGAAAGCGGAGGGCCAGGGGCTGGGGGAGGGGGGTGGGCAGTTAGCGTTTCGTGGGGACGGAGTTTCGGTTTTACAAGATGAAAAGCGTTGTCAGGATGGCTGGTGGTGACGGCTACACAACCATGGCAGTGTACTTAATATTACTGAGCTATGCACTTAAAAAGGGTTAAGATGGTGAAGTCCATGCTGTGTCTTTTACCACACCAAAAAAAAGAAAAAGAAAAGGAAGTCAGGAGGTCAGGGCCTCACCGGGTGAGCTGTGACGCTGGGCTGAATACTGGACCTGAGGCAGCTGGTGGTCTGGGAGCCTTGGAAACACGTGACTGTGGTTGGGTCATGACTTTGGGGGTGCAGGGGCAACAGAGTGGCCCCTACTGGGTTAACCCCAGAGTCCCGCTGCACGTGTTGCAAAGTCAAAGCTACTTGATAGAACCTGGTTTGACAGAAAAACAAAGCTTGGCCTTCATCCTACAGTTTTCATTAAGCCAGAACCCACTTCATATTCCCATGACCCATTTTTCAGAGTTTTTTTCCTCCTCACCTTGAATTACTTTTCTAAAAAAATAGTTTTTATTTTTTTAGAGCAGTTTTAGGTTCACAGCAAAATTAAGCAGAAGGGACAGAGAGTTCCCATATACCTCCTCCCCCTTGACCCTGACTATCAAAATCGTCCCCCCAAGCGGGACATTTGTTACAACTGGCGGGCCTGTAGTGACGGGCCAGCATCCTGCAGAGCCCATGGTTCCCATCGGGGTCACTGATGTACACGCTATGGGCAAATGAGCGATGACCCGTGTCCACCGCTGTAACACGGTCCAGGGCCCTAAAACCCTTCCTTCTCCCGCTCTTCAGCCCTGCCTGTCTCCCCGGGAGACCACCGCTCATTTTCTGCCTCCACAGTCGCGCCTTTTCCGGAAGGTCGCCGAGCTAGACCGGCTCCGGGCCCCAGGCGCTCGCTGCGCCCCTGCCCGCGCGTTCGGGCGCTCGCTTTGGTTGCTCGCGTGTCCTTCGCGCACCTCCCGGAGGAGGGCGCGGCGTCTCCTCGTCTGACGCGCCTTCCCGGGGGCGGGGTGCTGGGGGCGGGACCGGGTAGGGGGCTCCCGGAGGAGGCGCCCTGCAACCCGCGGATCGGTGGGCGCGCGCGAGGGCGGGATCCGCGCCCGGACGCGCGCCCGCGAGGCGGTGGCGCCATCTAGCGGGGGGAGCTCGGCAGCACCTGGGGCGGGGCCTGAGGCGGGGGCGGGGCCCGAGCCCAGCCGGGCCGGGGGCGGGGCCTTCACAGCCGCGGGTATGGTTACCTCCCCCGAGACCTCATGGGGACCCTGTCCACCCGCCTAGGCGGAGGCCGCAGCCCGCCGCGTGCCCCGGGTGTCCACCCACTCTGCCCTCCAAGTACCGCCGGCATAGGCAGGGAGTGCGCCGCCCCTTGCAATCAAATGCGGAATTTCTGTAGCTTAAAAAATGCCTGGTGGTCCAGTGGTTAAGAATTCGCCATGCGATGCAGGGGAGGCAGTTCCATCCTGATCCCTGGTGAGGAAACTAAGATCCTGCGAGCCACGTAGGAAAAATAGAAGAAGGAAAAAAAACCCCATAAAATTGATGTTATCTGTTGCTGTTTGAGTTGCTCAGTTGTGTCTGACTCTTTGCAACCCCATGGACTGCAGTACGCTGGCCTCCCTGTCCATCACCAACTCCCAGAGCTTGCTCAAACTCATGTCCATCGAGTCGGTGATGCCATCCAACCATTTCATCCCCTTTGATCCCCTTCTCCTCCTGTCCTCAATCTTTCCCAGCATCAGTCTTTTCCAATGAGTTGGCTCTTAGCATCAGATGGCCAAAATATTGGATCTTCAGCTTCAGCATCAGTCCTTTCAATGAACACCCAGGACTGATCTCCTTTAGAATGGACTGGTTTGATCTCCTTGCAGTCCAAGGGACTCTCAAGAGTCTTCTCCAACACCACAGTTCAAAAGCATCAATTCTTCAGCGCTCAGCCTTCTTCACAGTCCAACTCTCACATCCATACACGACCACAGGAAAAACCGTAGCTTTGACTATACAGAGCTTTGTCAGCAAAATGATGTCACAGCTTTCTGTATTTTATCGTAATTACTGTATGACACAGATGTGACTGTGAGTGGAGGCTGGCAGCTGCAGGAATGAGGCCTCTGTGGAATATATTAGCGCAATAGTAACAACAGAATTCTGGCCAGTGGATCACTGCCTGCTGGGGCCACTGTGGCTGTTGGGACCGGGCCTCACCTGACACCGGTTCAGGTCACAGCAGTTCACCACAAGATGCCATTCATCCTTTCTCGGTTGAAAACTAGGCCACATTGGACTGTTCACTAGAGAAAGAGGGGGGATCATCACCCCTTCTCTTCACATCTGGTGTAACGGATCTCCCTTAACCAGCACCCTGGCCCCAACTCCCCACTCCCAGCCTGAACGCAGGCTTCTTATTGCCTTGCTCTGACCCTGACTAGCACCCAGATGCCGTGGCTCATCTCGGGCTCAGGGAGGGGCCCGCCACTCCCCGGGACAGGCCCGCTGCCCGCCTGTCACCTTCCGGCTCTGCCTGTGGTGCCCTCCACCGAACCGTCAAGGGGCACGTGGAGGTGGCCTGGCTGCTGCCCTCCTGCTCCCACCGTCTGTCACTCCTGGCTCTGGACACGAAGGTAGGAGAGTGTCACTCCCGAGCAGCGCCGTGGGAAAACCTATGGCCCCTGCAGTTTATCATTCAAGGTGGGAATTGCTTTTTCTGCCAATTACAGAAGTAACGTGTCTGTCATTTTAATACTTCAGAACAGGACTCATCACCTAGAAGTCCAGTGCGTATATCAGGGGGTCCTCATGGGTTCCGTCCTGGCCCCCACCCCACTTCATTCTTCATTTCTCGTTCTGTTTTTGAGTGAGCAGGAGACTGGCCCCACAGGCGAAGCTGAGCTCAGGCCCCTCCCACTCTGGAGCACGACCAAGGCCCGGTCTCAGCGCTCGTTTCCCCGAGAAGCCAGAGTGATGTCTGGGGCTCACCGCTGGGCAGCCCGGCTGGCGGCACCCCCAGTCCACACCCCTGATCGTTAGCGCACCGCTGCCGAACGGGGTTTATCCCAGAAACACAAAGACGATGGGGTGATTGAAAACCTATTCACAGTCCAGTTGCATCTCCACAAGGAGACAAACCCGCAGCCGTTTCTGGGGCTGCCGAGGGGTTTGCTCAGTTCAGCGTTCAGCAGCGGTTTTCCAGAGACTTAGCTAACTAGGCTCATAGAGGGAGTTTATTGACCTATTTATCATTTAAGTTTTATCGAGACAATTGTAGGTTCTCGTGCATTTTCAGAGGTGTCTTTCTTTATTCCTGGCGGTGGGGGGCTGCTTCGCGGGCTCCTCTCCACCTGCCTGTCGCTGCGGTGGCGTCCCTTGCTGAGAAGCACGGGCTCCGGGCGCAGGCTCGGTACTTGTGGCGCACACGCTTAGTTGCTGCACGGCGTGTGGGATCTTCCTGGATCAGGGATTGAGCCTGTGATCCCTGCATTGGTATCTCCTGCATTGGCAGGTGGATTCTTTACCGCCGAGCCAGCAGGGAAGCCCAAAGATAGTCTATTAACAGGGTAAAAATCAGTCTTGGCCAATGGTCGGCATATTCACAGATACTGAATATCTGTCACCCTTGAGTCGGGATGGAGACCTGAGCCCATGGGTAGTCAGCCAAGTTCGTCCCACTGGCCGACACGGAGCCACGTGGGCTTAAGACGTGTGCGTCCTCCAGGTGCCACGGAGCCTGAACAAGTTTGCCCGAGTTTTTTTCTAGGCATCTGGAGTCAGCTGCGTCTAGTTTAGGCTGAGCTGGTTAAGCCCAGCTGGGACCTCCCCACCACACCCATCAGCTGCGCCTGCCCGTCCCCCACGGCCAGCCCCACGTGCCCCACGCCAGGACTGTGCTGCTCCTTCGTCGTGCAAGCACCCTGGCCCTGGCCTTTGGGGAGGCAGCTCTGGCTGGTTCTCCTTGCTGCGGCAAAGCTCAGCAGCTCAGCTTCCAAGGAACTAAAGTGGCCGGCGGGGAGCTGAGTCCAGACGGACCTTCTGCTGAGGCTCGTCCGAGGCTGGTACCGAGAGGCCATGGCCGAGTCTGGGCACCGGCCTGGACCCTTTGCTCCAGGACTGCCCCGGGCCTTCTCAGCGGGTGCTGAGACCTTGCTTGCTTAGTTTTGTTTTGCAGCAAAGAGATGGTTTGGTTTGGGGGGATTGGGGTTTGGAAGATGCTTTTGGGTGAATATGGGCTTCCCTAGTGGCTCAGCAGTAAAGAATCTGCCTCAATGATACAGGTTCGATCCCTGGGTCGGGAAGATCCCCTGGAGGAGGGCACGGCAACCCACTCCAGTATTCTTGCCTGGGAAATCCCATGGGCAGAGGAGTCTGGTGGGCTGCCATCCACGGGGTCACAAAGAGTCAGACACGACTTAGCCACCGAAACAGCAACAATAAACAATCCCTGAGTCAGGCGCTCTACTTGCTACTGTATCGGATCTGAAGGAGGTCTTTTTTTTTTGCATAATGTGAGCATTGAATCCCAAGTATTGTCTGCTTTCAAATGGGGAGATCCAGATACAAGAGTTAAGCCACACAAGTCGGACTTCCCTGGCGTTCCTAAAGAGTGCGCCTGCCAACGCGGGGGACACGGTGGGAAGATTCCACCAGCCTCGGGGCAGCTCAGCCCGGCCGCCACAGCCACTGAGCCTGCAGACCGTGAAACCCACGCTCCGCAGCAAGAGAAGCCGACCGCCCCAAGCAGCCCATGCACAGCTAGAGAGTAGCCCCGCTCTCAACCAGAGAAAGCCCGAGACCCAGCACGGCCAAAAGAGAACAGTTAAGCCACACAAGGACAGTTGGGCAGCACTTCCTGGGGATTGAGCAAGTCTCTCCCCGCCCCCGGATTGGGAGAAATCCTGGCAACATGATTGTCAACCTTTGTTACACACGTGGGTCTTGAACACACAGAGCAGAGCTGCTTCAGGGGCAGGGACGCCTCGCCAGGGTGGCCGCTCTCGCCAGGACACGACCTGCGATGACCGGGTTCTGCTGCACGTGGATTCCCAACTTCCGAGTTGTACCAAACCCCTTTGGAGAGATGGGTTCATTTGCGTCATATGTTAGGTTTCCCATAAATGATATCATGTGCTACTTGTCTGTCTTTTCTTTTGATTAATGGCTATTTATTTTGGGAGCTCTGGGTCTTGGTTGCTGCGTGCAGGCTGTCTCTAGTTGGGGCACGTGGACTTCTCACTGCGGTGACTTCTCGTTGCGAAGCACAGGCTCCAGGGGCCGGGGCTTCGGCAGCTGTAGCTCGTGGGCTCTAGAGCACTGGCTCAGCAGTTGTGGCAGACAGGCTTAGTTGCTCCACGCACGAGGGATCTTCCTGGGCCAGGGATTGAACCTGTGTCTCCTGCATTGGCAGGCAGATTCTCACCACTGCACCATCAGGGAGCCCAGATATTTATTTTTTTCTTTCTGGCTTACTTTACTTAGTATGATAATCTCCAGTTGCACATCAGTTCAGTTCAGTCGCTCAGTCGTGTCCGATTCTTTGCGACCCCATGAACCGCAGCACACCAGGCCTCCCTGTCCATCACCAACTCCCGGAGTTCCCTCAAACCCATGTCCATTGAGTTGGTGATGCCATCCAACCGTCTCATCCTCTGTCGTCCCCTTCTCCTCCTGCCCTCAATCTTTCCTAGCATCAGGGTCTTTTCAAATGAGTCAGCTCTTCACATCAGGTGGCCAAAGTATTAGAGTTTCAGCTTCAACATAAGTCCTTCCAGTGAACACCCAGGACTGATCTCCTTTAGGATGGACTGGTTGGATCTCCTTGCAGTCCAAGGGACTCACAACAGTCTTCTCCAACACCACAATTCAAAAGCATCAATTCTTCGACGCTCAGCTTTCTTTATAGTCCAACTCTCACATCCATACATGACCATTGGAAAAACCATAGCCTTGACTAGACGGACCTTTTTTTGGCAAAGTAATGTCTCTGCTTTTCAATATGCTGTCTAGGTTGGTCATAACTTTCCTTCCAAGGAGTAAGCATCTTTTAATTTCATGGCTGCAGTCACCATCTGCAGTGATTTTGGAGCCCCAAAAAATAAAGTCTGACACTGTTTCCACTGTTTCCCCATCTATTTGCCATGAAGTGATGGGACTGGATGCCATGATCATAGTTTTCTGAATGTTGCGCTTTAAGCCAACTTTTTCACTCTCCTCTTTCACTTTCATCAAGAGGCTCTTTAGTTCCTCTTCACTTTTTGCCATAAAAGTGGTGTCATGTGCATATCTGAGGTTATTGATATTTCTCCGGGCAATCTTGATTCCAGCTTGTGCTTCCTCCAGCCCAGCGTTTCTCATGATGTACTCTGCATAGAAGTTAAATAAGCAGGGTGACAATATACAGCCTTGACGTACTCCTTTTCCTATTTGGAACCAGTCTGTTGTTCCATGTCCAGTTCTAACTGTTGCTTCCTGACCTGCATACAGGTTTCTCGAGAGGCAGGTCAGGTGGTCTGGTATTCCCATCTCTTGAAGAATTTTCCACAGTTTCTTGTGATCCACACAGTCAAAGGCTTTGGCATAGTCAATAAAGCAGAAATAGATGTTTTTCTGGAACTCTCTTGCTTTTTCCATGATCCAGCAGATGTTGGCAATTTGGTCTCTGGTTCCTCTGCCTTTTCTAAAACCAGCTTGAACATCTGGAAGTTCACAGTTCACGTATTGCTGAAGCCTGGCTTGGAGGATTTTGAGCATTACTTTACTAGCGTGTGAGATGAGTGCAATTGTGTGGTAGTTTGAGCATTGTTTGGCATTGCCTTTCTTTGGGATTGCAATGAAAACTGACCTTTTCCAGTCCTGTGGCCACTGCTGCGTTTTCCAAATTGGCTGGCATATTGAGTGCAGCACTTTCACAGCATCGTCTTTTAGGATTTGAAATCGCTCCACTGGGATTCCATCACCTCCACTAGCTTTGTTCGTAGTGATGCTTCCTAAGGCCCACTTGCCTTCACATTGCAGGGTGTCTGGCTGTAGGGGAGTTGCACATGTGTCCCTGCAAACACCATTCTTTCTTTCTTTTTGTGCTTTGGCTGCGCCACATGACACGCAGGAGCTTAGTTCCCCGACCAAGGATCACACCCAGGCCCCGTGCTGTGCAACTGTCAAGTCCTGACCACTGGACACTGGAGAATGCCTGTGATTTCATTCTTTTTCATGGGCTTTCCTTGTGGCTCAGCCGATAAACAATCCGCTTGAAATGTGGGAGACCTGGGTTAGATCCCTGGGTTGGGAAGGTCCCCTGGAGAAGGGAAAGGCTACCCACTCCAGTACTCTGCCCTGGAGAATCCCAAGCACTGTGTAGTCCGCAGGGGTCACAAAGAGCTGAGACGACTGACGACTTTGAGTCTCACACGGCTCAGGATATTCCGTCGTGTGTGTGCACCACACCCTCTTTGCGCATCCCTGTGCTGGTGAGCATTTCGGTTGCTGCTGTGTCTTTCTGCTGTAAACAGTGCTGCAGTGCCCATCGGGGTGCGTGTGTATTTTTGTGTTCCGGTTTTGTCTGGGTATACGCCAGGAATGGGATTGCTAGATCATGCGGCAGCTGCTTTTCTTGAGGCCCCCCCGTCCTATTTCCCGTGGTGCTGCGCCGCTGTGCCTCCGCCAGCCCCGTGGGAGGGCTCCCTTTCCCCCACAGCCTCCCGCATTTGCCGTCCGTGGACTGTGTGACGCCGTTCTGACTGCCGGGGGCGGGGCTTAACTGGAGTTTCGATTTGCATTTCTCTCGTAGTTCATCTGCCTGTTGGCCATCCGTAGGTCTTCTTTGAAGAAATGTCATTTGAGTCTTCTGCCCAGTTTTGGATTGGGTTGTCTGGTTTTTGTTGTTGTTCCTGAGCTGTATGAGCCGTTTATATATTTTGGAGATTAAGCCCTCGTCAGTCACGTCATTTGCAAATGTTTCTCGCAGTCCGTACGTTGTCTTTTCGTCTTGTTTATGATTTCCTTTGCTGTGCAAAAGCTTGTGTGTTTGACTAGGCCCCATTTATTTATTCTTACTTTTGTTATTATCTGTTGCCTTGGGAGACCCTGACCTAAGGAAACATTGGTGTGATTTGTGTCCGAGAACGTTATGCCCATGCTCTCTCCTAGGAGTTTAATAGCGTCGTATCTTACGGTTAAGTCTTTAAGTTATTTGAGTTCATTTTTGTGCCTGGTGTAAGGGTGTGTTTGATTTCCACGCGGCTGCCAACTTTCCCCGCGTCACTTGCTGAACGGACAGTCATTTTCCCGTTTTATACCCTGGCCTCCTTTGTTGAAAATTAACTGCCCGTGGATGTGTGGGTTTATTCCGGACTCTGTTCTGCTCGTGTGTGTGTCTGTCTCTGTGCCACTGCCACGCGGCTGTGACGGGTTTTGTACTATTATCTGAGCTTTTGGAGGGTTATGGCTCCTACTTTCTTTTTTTCCCCTCCGAGACTTGCTTAGGCAATCCTTGGTCTTTGATGGTTTCATACAGAGTTTTGGTTACTTTGTTTCGTGAAGTTTTCATGGGAAATTTGATAGGGATCAAACTGAATCTGTAGATTTCTTTGCATTATTCAGTCGTTAAGTCACATCTGACTCTCTGCGACCCCATGGACTGCAGCACACCAGGCTTTCCTGCCCTTCACTATCTCCCTGAGTTTTCTCAAACTCACGGCCATTGAGTCGGTGATGCCATCCAGCCTCTCATCCTCTGTCGTTGCCTTCTGCTCCTGCCTTCAATCTTTCCCATCACCAGGGTCTTTTCCAATGAGTCCTTCGCATTGGGTGGCCAAAGTATTGGAGTTTCAGCTTCAGCATCAGTCCTTCCAGTGAATATTCAGGACTGATTTCCTTTAGGATGGACTGGTTTGATCTCCTTGCAATCCAAGGGACTCTCAAGAATCTTCTCCAACACCACAGTTAAAAGCATCAGTTCTTTGACACAGAGCCTTCTTAAAGATCTAGCTCTCACATCCATACATGACTAATGGAAAAACCACAGCTTTGACTAAACAGACCTTTGTTGACAAGTTGATGTCTCAGCTTTTTCATATTCTGTCAAGTTTCTCATAACGTTTCTTCCAAGGAGCAAGCTTCTTTTAATTTCATGGCTGCAGTCACTGTCCGCATTGATTTTGGAACCCATGAAAATAAAATCAGTCACTGTTCCCACTTTTTCCCCATCTGTTTGCCATGAAGTGATGGGACCAGATACCATGATCTTCGTTTTTTGAATATTGTGTTTTAAGCCAGCGCTTTCACTCCCCTCTTTCACCTTCATCAAGAGGCTCTTTAGTTCCTCTTGGCTTTCTTCCAATAGAGTTATCATCTGTAAAATGCATCATCAACCTCTATCATCGGAGATTATAATATTTTTCCTGGAAATTTTACTTCCACCGTGGGCTTCCCCCAGCACACTTTTCACATGATGTCCTCTGCGTGTAAGTTAAATAATCAGGGTCACGGTACACAGACTTGTCATACTGTTTTCCCAATTGTGAACCAGTCTGTTGTTCCATGTCCAGTTCCAACTGCTGCTGCTTGCCCTGCATACAGATTTCTCAGGAGGAAGGTCAGGCAGTCTGGTATATCCATCTCTTTAAGAGTATCCCACAGCTTGTTGTGATCCACACAGTTAAAGGCTTTAGTGATGTCAATGAAGCAGATGTAGATGTTCTTCTGGAACTCTCTTGCTTTTTCTGTGATCCAGCAGATGTTGACAATTTGATCTCTGGTTTCTCTGCCTTTTCTAGATCCAACTTGTCCATCTGAAAGTTCTTGGTTCACTTACTACTGAAGCCTGGCTTGAAGGATTTTCAGCATAATCTTGCTAGCATGGGAAATGACTGCAATTGTATGGTAATTTGAGCATTCTTTGACATTGCCCTTCTTTGGGATTGGAATGAAAACTGACCTTTTCCAGTCCTGTGACCACTGCTGAGTTCTTCAAAAGTGCTGGCATATTGAGTGCAGCACTTTCACAGCATCATCTTTTAGGATTTGAAATAGCTCAGCTGGAATTCCATCACCTCCACCAACTTTGTTTATAATAATGCTTTCTAGGGACTCTTGACTTTAAACTCCAGGATGTCTGGCTCTAGGTGAGTGACCACACCATTGGGATTATCTGGGTCATTAAGAGCTTTTCTGTATAGTTCTTCTGTGTATTCTTGCCCCCTCTTCTTAATATCTTCTGCTTCTGTTTGGTCCATACCATTTCTGTCCTTTATCGAGCCCATCTTTGCATGAAATGTTCCCTTGGCATCTCTAATTTTCTTGAAGAGATCTCTAGTCTTTCCCATTCTGTTGTTTTCCTCTATTTCTTTGCACTGATCGCTGAGGAAGGCTTTCTTATCTCTCCTTGCTCTTCTTTGGAACTCTGCACTCAGATGAATATATCTTCCCTTTTCTCCTTTGCCTTTTGCCTCTCTGCTTTTCTCAGCTATCTGTAAGGCCTCCTCTCAGCCACTTTGCCTTCTTGGATTTCTTCTTCTTGGGCATGGTTTTGGTCACCATCTCCTGAACAATGTTGCGAACCTCCGTCCATAGTTCTTCAGGCGCTCTGTCTATCACGCCTAGTCCCTTGAATCTATTTGTCACCTCCACTGTATAATCACGAGGGGTCTGATTTAGGTCATACCTGTGCTGCACTCAATATGCCAGCAAATTTGGAAAACGCAGCAGTGGCCACAGGACTGGAAAAGGTCAGTTTTCATTCCAATCCCAAAGAAAGGCAATGCCAAACAATGCTCAAACTACCGCACAATTGCACTCATCTCACACGCTAGTAAAGTAATGCTCAAAATTCTCCAGCCAGGCTTCAGCAATACGTGAACCATGAACTTCCTGATGTTCAAGCTGGTTTTAGAAAAGGCAGAAGAACCAGAGATAAAATTGCCAACATCCACTGGATCATGGAAAAAGCAAGAGCGTTCCAGAAAAACATCTATTTCTGCTTTATTGACTATGCCAAAGCCTTTGACTGTGTGGATCACAAGAAACTATGGAAAATTCTTCAAAAGATGGGAATACCAGACCACCTGACCTGCCTCTTGAGAAATTTGTATGCAGATCAGGAAGCAACAGTTAGAACTGGACATGGAACAACAGACTGGTTCCAAATAGGAAAAGGAGTACGTCAAGGCTGTATATTGTCACCCTGCTCATTTAACTTCTATGCAGAGTACATCATGAGAAACGCTGGGCTGGAGGAAGCACAAGCTGGAATCAAGATTGCCCGGAGAAATATCAATAACCTCAGATATGCACATGACACCATCCTTATGGCAGAAAGTGAAGAGGAACTAAAAAGCCTCTTGATGAAAGTGAAAGAGGAGAGTGAAAAAGTTGGCTTAAAACTCAACATTCAGAAAATGAGGATCATGGGATCTGGTCCCATCACTTCATGGGAAATAGATGGGGAAACAGTGGAAACAGTGTCAGACTTTATTTTTTGGGCTCCAAAATCACTGCATATGGTGACTGCAGCCATGAAATTAAAAGATGCTTACTCCTTGGAAGAAAAGTTATGACCAACCTAGATAGCATATTGAAAAGCTGAGACATTACTTTGCCAAGAAAGGTCCGTCTAGTCAAGGCTATGGTTTTTCCAGTGGTCATGTATGGATTTGAGAGTTGGACTGTGAAGAAAGCTGAGCACCGAAGAATTGATGCTTTTGAACTGTGGTGTTGGAGAAGACTCTTGTGAGTCCCTTGGACTGCAAGGAAATCCAACCAGTCCATTCTGAAGGAGATCAGCCCTGGGATTTCTTTGGAAGGACTGATGCTAAAGCTGAAACTCCAGTACTTTGGGCACCTCATGAGAAGAGTTGACTCATTGGAAAAGACTCTGATGCTGGGAGGGATTGGGGGCAGGAGGAGAAGGGGACAACAGAGGATGAGATGGCTGGATGGCATCACCGACTCGATGGACATGAGTCTGGGTGAACTTCGGGAGTTGGTGATGGACAGGAAGGCCTGGTGTGCTGCGATTCATGGGGTTGCAAAAAGTCAGACTCAACTGATCGACTGAACTGAACTGAACTGAATGGTCTGGTGGTTTAACCTACTTTCTTCAAGTTGAGCCTGAACTTTGCAATAAAGAGCTGATGATCTGAGCCACAGTCAGCTCCTGGTCTTGTTTTCGCTGACTCTCTAGAGCCTTTCCATCTTCGGCTGCAAAGAATATAATCAGTCTGGTTTCGGTGCTGACAATCTGATGATGTCCACGTGTAGAGTCGTCTCTTGTGTTGCTGAGGGCGTTTGCTATGAACAGTGCTTCTCTAGGCAGAACTCTGATAGCCTCCTCCCTGCTCATTTTGTACTCCAAGGTCAAACTCGCCTGTTACTCCAGGTATCTCTTGACTTCCTAATTTTGCATTCCAGTCCCCTGTGATGAAAATGACATCTTTCGTTGTTTGTTTTTGGTGTTAGTTCTCGGAGGTCTTGGAGGTCTTCATAGAATCGTTCAACTTCATGTTCTTCGGCCATGGTGGTTGGGGCATAGACTTGGATTACTGTGATGTTGAATGATTTGTCTTGGAAATGAACTGAGATCATTCTGTCATGTTTAAGATTGCACCCCAGTACTGCATTTCAGACTTTTTTGTTTACTATGAGGGCTATTCCATTTCTTCTAAGAGATTCTTGCCCACAGTAGTAGATATGATGGTCATCTGAATTCAATTCACCCAATACCAAACATTTCACTTCACTGATTCCTAAGAGGTTGATGTTCATTCTTGCCATCTCCTGCTTGACCACGTCCAGTTTACCTTGTTTCATGGATCTAACATTCCATGTTCCTATGCAATACTCTTGTTTAAACATCAAACTTTACTTTCACCACCAGATACAACCACAGCTGGGTGTCGCTTCTGCTTTAGCGCCACCTCTTCATCCATTCTTTCTGCAGTTTTTTCTCCACTCTGCCCCAGTAGAATATTCGGCACCAACCGACCTGGGGGCTCATCTTTCAGTGTCCTATCTTTTTGCCTTTTCATTCTGTTCGTGGGGTTCTCAGGGCGAGAATGCTGAAGTTGTTTGCCATTCCCTTCTCTGACACGATTTGTCAGGCCCTACCCAGCAGGTTGTGCCCTCAGCCGCTCATCTCAGCTGGAGGACGTGCCTGGGCTGTCCCACTGCTGGTCTTGTGAGTAAAGCTTCACTGGCCGCCGGGTGTCGGTCCGTGTGCATCTGGGAGTCTCGGCAAAGGCCCTGCTGGAGTGTCTGGGAAGTGGGTCCGGGGAAGGCTGGAGCCGATGTTGGAGGATGCCCGGGAGCAGACGGCCCCCGCCTTCACCGCTGCTCTGGTCGCCTTGCTTAAAAGTAACAGTCTGGTTGGTGTTCTCGTCTCTGGTCTTGTAAGCTGTGGCAAACTAGAGAGAGAAGCAGGAATAAAGGTACATTTGTGAGAGCTGCTTGGTGTGTGTTTGCCTTTTCACTTGTTCAGGCTTCCCTGTGGTAAAGAATCCACCTGCAATGCAGGAGACCTGGGTTAGATCCCTGGGTTGGGAAGATCCCCTGGAGAAGGGAAAGGCTACCCACTCCAGTATTCTGGCCTGGAGAATTCCATGGACTAAATCCCTGGGGTCGCAAAGAGTCGGACACGACTGAGTGACTTTCACTTTCAGTTGTTTAGATTGGGGGAAGCAAGTAAACCGGGCTCCGGGAGCACACTCACAGTGGCTGGGAGCATGGGAGGGTGTCCGCGCCCTGCTCCTGCCTGTTGTGCAGACAGGGTGCTCAGGGACTCAGCTCCAAGGTGGGCAAGGGGGCAGCGGGGGTGTCTGGGCCGCCTCCCCCTCGGAGGGCAAGTGGCTGGTCTGGTGGCTTCCGTGAAAAAACCTGGGATGCGGTGAGGCGGCCCATGCTCCCTGCCCGAGCCTCCTTTACCTCCTTGGTCACGTTTATTCCTAGTATTCTTTTGGTGCGATTTTAAGAGGTTTTTTTTTTTTTTTTGCATTTCCTTTCTGATATTTCATGTTTAGTATAAAGAAATGCAGTCAGTTTCCGAATGTTACTCTTGATCCTGCTTCTTCGCTGAATTCATTGATCAGTTCTAGTGGGTTTTGTGTGGTGTCCTTAGGGTTTTCTGTATGTTGTATCACATCATCTGCATATGGGCTTCCCTGGTAGCTCAGCTGGTAAAGAATCCGCCTGCAGTGCAGGAGACCCTGGTTCATTTCCTGGGTCAGGAAGTTCCCCTGGAGAAGAGATAGGCTACCCACTCCAGTATTCTTGGGCTTCCCTGGTGGCTCAGAAGGTAAAGAATCTGCCTGTAACGTGGGAGATCTGGGTTCGATCCCTGGGTTGGGAAGGTCCCCTGGAGAAGGGCATGGCAACCCGCTCAGTACTCTCGCCTGGGGAATCCCATGGACGGAGGAGCTTGGTGAACTGCAGTCCACAGGGTCACAAAGAGGTGGACATGGCTGAGTGACTAAGCACAGCCCAGTGCATCTGGCTCTTCCCAAAGGCAATTTACAGACCTTGCTCAGTTGCCAGAAAGACTGTCCTTTTCTCTTTGATGTTTTCTTTGTTTTTAACCTCCCAGCTTGGGAAAACAATTCAATGGTTAGGATTTCTCAGACGTTGGCAGGTCATCTCTCTAGATGTTGAATTTATCAATGAAACCTCTGCCTGCATTTGATCACGCTGACGCCTTGTCAGTCGTTTCTCCACCATCCCTAACCTCCTCAGATGTAACATATAAGATTAGATGAATCGCCTGTCCCCTTTTTCCTTGATTAAGCTGAAATTTGGTTCTCTCCTCCTGTCCTCCGATAAAATTAAATAACTGCATGACATATCCTAGACAAAACCCCTATGTATAAGAGTCTAACTAAACTTCAGTAAAAATTAGTTTAAAAAAAAGAAAAACATTTTACATTTACCCGTCTGTCTGGCATTGGCCGTGTCCTCTGCGGCACACTTTGTCTACGGTCTGGGGCCTATGAGCGCCTTAACAGCTGGCCTGTGGGCGGCATGTTTATTGGGATGAAAATGTTGACTTGAAACCAGACAAGAGAATATCCTCGGGTGAGTGCTGAGCGGGCCGTTTCTCAGCCCTGTTGGGTCTGAGCCCCCTATCAGAGGAAGCAGATAGAGCGGCCGTCATGTGTCATCCTCAGCATTGAGAAACAGAGAAGGTGGGGCGGGGTGGGGGAGGCCGAACCTGGGGGTGATCGGTCAAATTCATTCCCCTGCCATCAGTGAACAGAATCTTTTCTCTTTTTGTTTCTTTTTTAATTGAGAAAAGAAATTCTTTCTGGGCAGGCCTCACGGAATGGGGGGCCTTAGTTCCTTGACCAGAGATTGACCCCGTGCCACTGTGCTGGAAGCGTGGAGTCCCGGCCACTGGACCGTCTGGGAAGCCCCTCAGGGCCTTTCAGAACGTGCTCGTCCTCCAGGAGGCAGACTTTGAGGGATTTGCCCACCTTGTTTCTAGGACCTTGGGGTCAGCTGTGTCTCACTTGAGCTGAGCTGGGGGAAAGGCGCGTCTGAGACTAGTTCTTGCTTGGCTACAAGGCTGGGCGTCTCAGGATCTTGGCTTGCTGTGCACGGGGAAGACCAAACCTGGTCTGGTTACAGACCCAGATGCTGCGCCGGTGAGGCAGGTAGTGCGGGGAACCAGATGCCGCGCCGGTGAGGAGGGCAGCCGCGGGGAGGACCGACGTGAGAAAAACAGCTGAAAGCCCGCAACAAGAACTAGGAAGTTGAATGTCGGTGGTGAAACAGCCGCTCAGGTTCCGTCCCAGGCCCGGGGTTCTTTCGTGTGTCGTCCACTGTGTGTGGCTTTTGTCCTCAGATGCCTCTCGGGTCGTTGCATCTGAGTTCCCGGGAGAGGAAGGAGCAGTCTCCTATCAGGAAAGCCAGCACTTTCCCCAAACCTCTAGCAGACTTGGTTGTCAGCACCGGGCCACGTGGCCACCACAGCTGCACCATTTTAGAGGCCGAAGTGTTGAGGTGGACACGTCCTGAGTCACCCTGTCCCAGAGTCTGCCACAGGTGACCGCTGCTACCAGCTCGGTGTTGCCCTGAAGTGCTGGCCAGTGTGGGTTTTAGGAAGAAATGAAGTAAAAGGCTATCATACAAAAAAGGATAGGCAAGCTTTTTATTTCCAAGTAATGACTTTACTTAGAAAACAGGATAAACCAATAACGCATTAGGGACTTTCTGGAATGACCCAGCAGATCTGCTCAGTGTGAAATAGACAGAAGGGTAGCTGCAGGCAAGAGCTGCCTCTGTGTCTCATCCCGTGGCTGATTTACAAACCCCGCAAAGTTACACTGAAGTCAGCAATCCGTATGTGAGCACATACAAAGGCGATGATAAGCGCTTTCTCCTTTTACATCTCCTTTTCATTTAGTTTTGGCTGCGCTGGGTCTTGGTTTTATGCTCGGGTTTCCTCTAGTTGCCGCAAACAGGGGCTACTGCAGCTGTGGTGTGCAGGCTTCAGGAGCTGCAGGTCATGGACTCCGCTGTCCTGCAGTAAGTGGGGTCTCCCAGGCCAGGGACCGAGCCTGCGTCCGCTGCATTGGCAGGCTCATTCTTTACCACTGGACCACCAGGGAAGCCCTGTAAGCCTTTTCCGATGGTGAGAGGCAGACTAGAATGAACAGTCATCTACCATGGTCTTTGATGTGAAGACCTAATCTCACATAGAACTATGTTAATTCTTTCCAAACTGGCCAGTTATAATCAAAACCCCAAGGAGATCTGCAGGGGCATGAAGGCCAAGTTCTGAGAAAATGATTCCTGCCTGGCTCACTTAGAAAAATTTGAAAAAAAAATTTTTTTTAAACCTCCTAAAAATGTGACCCCAGTCCTACTCTCTATGAATTACAGAGCAGCAGGAATGGGGAAGACAGGCAGGTCTGTGGAACACTGGGGGATGAAGTTCAAGAAAGATGCAGAACCTCGGACACTTATATCCCAGATGGGTGGATTTAAGAGTAAATATAAAATACAACCAAAAAAGGATGTAAGGAAGGGCATCTGAGCCAAGGCAAAGGATAAAGGAAAGAAAAATTGAATAGACCCGACTACACAGAATTCAAAAACCTCTGTATGCTGAAAATGCAGTAACAGAGAAAATGTTCATGCTAGGGCAATGTGTGTGTGCATATCGCATATACATATATGTCTGTACATATTGATATGCGTATGTGCATATTGTGCATAGGTACACATATATTTTAAAGGTGTCTAGCTTTAATATTATTTTAATAAAAACATTTTTTTGTTTTTGCTGCTCTGCGTCTTCATCACCGTGCGAGGCCTTTCTCCAGTTGCTGTGAGTGCAGGCCGCCCTCCGATTGTGGAGCACGGCCTCTCGTCGCAACGGCTTCCCTTGCTGTGGAGCGGGGGCTCCAGGGTGTGCGGCTTCAGAAGTAGTGGCACTCGGGCTGTTTCCCCGTGGCGTGTGGGATCTTCGTGGGCCAGGGATTGAACCGGTGTCCCCTGCGTTGCAAGGTGATCCTTAACCGCTGGAGTGCCAGTGGTTGAGAATGCATACAGGGAGGCTGTATGTACTATGTATGTATACCGGCGTACATACCGAGGTGGACACTTGTGCTGCGTGTGTGTGCGTGTGTGTTACATGCTTACCTACTGCATGTATTTGTGTCCATCTAAAGATGGAAGAGTGGACAAAGAGAAAACTAAACCGTCAAAACGCAGGAACAAATAATCCTACGTCTAATGCTTCATTTCTTTGGCTGCCTGGGCTTTGCTGCAGCATGCAACCTCCTGGTGAAGCCCCCCTGGTGAGCCAGAGGTTGAGACTGTGCTTTCATGCCGAGGGCGAGGGCTCGATCCCTGATTGAGGAACTGAGACCCCACGTGCCGTGTGGCACGGCCAGGAGAGGAAACGCGTGTAGTTGAACTGTATCCTGATGGAGCTTTTTCTGTAGACTGACATGGTTGTGGTCACCTCACAGAGTGACCACGTGGTTCCGTTTATTCAGAGGCTGTGTTAGATCTGGGGGAGGAAATGGCAAACAGGTTTGCTAATAAACTATGAAAACCTGACAAGCTCTCCTCTCGGCTGCGCTTGTGCCCTGTGGGATCTTAGCTCCCTGACCAGGGCTGGTCCTGTGCCCTCAGCGGCGGAAGTGTGCGGTGTTGACACTGGACCGCCGGGGGCGTCCCCAAACTGCTTTTGATCTCACGTATTAGCGGCTTACATACTGGCGGCTCTCGGCTGGGACAGCTTAGCAGTGACCACGGTTTGCACTTAATGTACGTTTGTTGCTAAGTCACGTCGGACTCTTTGTGACCCCATGGACTGTAGCCCACCAGGCTCCTCTGTCCGTGGGGTTTCCCAGGCAAGGATACTGGAGTGGATAGCCTTTCCCTTCACCACAGGCTCTTCCTAACCCAGGGATCAAACCCTTGTCTTCTGCCTTGATAGGCAGATTCTTTATCACTGAGCCACCAGAGAAGCCCTAAAACATGTTTAGAGGGTGTCTGAAATTCAGAACCAGGCAGAACCATCTCCACTGACCCTAAATACGGTCCCACAGTAAACTCCTCGAGGACACTGGATCCCAGTGATTACAGGTGGGGGACCAAAGAAGTCCACCTGAAAGAATCATGGACTGACCCTTACAACTGTGGACTGAGCCGAAGTTCTTTGTGAAAGGGCTACTTTGAAGATTATGACTCAAACACTGGGGAAGCTAAGGTGATTGGCAGTAGAATGAGTCAGAACATGTATAATTTCTTAAAAACTTATTGACTTAAATAATTTTGCCTATAATAAAGCCCTTTACACTTAAAAAAAAAAAAAGTGTATACATGCAGAGAAAAAAACAGGAAGTAAATGCATCTCCAGGCCATGACTGTGAACTGAGGATTGTTTTAATTCTTGTACACCTGATTTCCCCCCAATTTCTTCAATATACATGTATTATGTGTATGATGAGAACACAAAGTTTTTATGTAAATAAAAGAGCATTGAGACATCAATGGAAGAGGGGCCAAAGGGTATTTCAAACGGTTTTCTTGAAGAACACTAGTAACATGTTCCATTTCAAAATTTTTAAAGAGATGGGAATACCAGACCACCTTACCTGCCTCCTGAGAAACCTGTATGCAGGTCAAGAAGCAACAGTTAGAACCAGACACGAAACAACAGACTGGCTCCAAATTTGGGAAGGAGTACGTCAAGGCTGTGTTCCGTCACCCTGCTTCTTTAACTTCTAGGCAGAGTACATGATGCGAAATGCCAGGCTCGATGAACACAAGTTGGAATCAAGATTGCTGGGAGAAATATCAATAACCTCAGATATGCAGATGATACCACCCTGATGGCAGAAAGTGAAGAGGAACTAAAAAGCCTCTTGATGAAAGTGAAGGTGGAGAGTGAAAAAGTTGGCCTAAAGCTCAACATTCAGAAAACGAACATCATGGCATCCGGTCCCATCACTTCATGGGAAATAGATGGGGAAACAGTGGAAACAGTGGCAGACTTTATTATTCTCTTGGGCTCTAAAATCACTGCAGATGGTGATGCAGCCATGAAATTAAGACACTTGCTTCTTGGGAGAAAAGCTGACAAGCGTCAACAGTATATTCAAAAGCAGAGATGTTACTTTGCCGGCAAAGGTCCATCTAGTCAAAGCTATGGTTTTTCCAGTAGCCATGTATGGATGTGAGAGTTGGACCTTAAAGAAGGCTGAATGCCAGAGAACTGATGTTTTCAAATCGTGGTATTGGAGAAGACTCTTGAGTCTCTTGGACTGCAAGGAGATCACCAATCAATCCTAAAAGAAATCAATACTGAATATTCATTGGAAGGACTGAAGCTGAAGCTCCAATACTTTGGCCGGGTGATGCGAAGAACTGATTCATTGGAAAAGACCCTGATGCTGGGAAAGATTGAAGGTGGGAGGAGAAGGGGATGACAGAGGATGAGATGGTTGGATGGCATCACTGACTCAGTGGACCTGAGTTTGAGCAAGATCCAGGAGTTGGTGATGGACAGGGAAGCCTGGCGTGCTGCAGTCCATGGGGTCGCCAAGAGTCAGACACAATGGAGCAACTGAACATTATCAAAAGGTGTCTCTTGAAGCGGTAAGGTGCTTGCCAGCTGAGGCTGCCAGCAGCCCTGCCGGGCAGGCAGCAGCAGTGTGTGTATGTGCTAATTCGTATGTGAATTTCTTTTAAACTAAGAGAAATAACTATGGTAACAATCAAAGCTAGATTCTACTTGTTTTCTGCCAATTAAGTTGTCAGAGTGTCCCTGTTTGCTGCAGGGAAGGGCTTGCAGCCAGCCTCAGGGACGCCGGAGGAGCGGTGGGTCGGCGCTGAGGGCGCAGAAGCCAGCCCGGCAGGACCAGCCTGAGCCTCCAGGACCGGGCGGTGCCCGACCACTGCCATCGGCTCTGCTCACGCCGAGACGGTGTCACTGTCCTCACACAACCAGAACCACACTGGACGATGCAGGACGTAGTTCCTTTATCTCAAAACTGTCACTTCTAGCAACCTGCCGGAGGACCACGTCGAAGAAGAATCCAAAAAGATGGTGTGTGAGGATGGTTTATAATAGTGACGCGTGGAAATCACGTTCGCATCCAGCAGAAGAGCAGTTAACAGGACAGCCCGCCCTCTCCAGAACCTCAGCTCCAAACACAGCAGGCTCTGCTGGAGAGAGGCGGGCCGTGCGGTGGGGACGCTGGGGGACCAAGACAGACACGCACACCGTGCTTACAGAACCGTGAAGACGACCAAAGCGCAAGATGCGGTTTTATTAAGAATGATGGGCATCTCTTCCCTTAATTCTCTATTTTCTGAAATGTGGTTATTCAGCCTCCATACATACTTTAATGAAGTGTGTGTCATAGACTCCAGCCCTCTGTACAGATGTGAGCCGGCAGCTGGTCTCTGCTTTAAACTGAGCAGGATGAGCGAGCCATGACCGAGCCCCGGAGGGACACCATCTCTCCCCCTCTCTGGGTCCGCCAGGCGCGCCTCCTCTCGGGGGCTGAGCACCGTGGGGCCTGGGGCCGCCCCACAGGTGGCCTCACCAGCCGGGGTATGAAGCCTGCTTCCACCACGGACAAGGTGGCCAGACGGGACGCTGGGCTGCATGGCCACTAACGCGTGAGTGCGGCGAGTCCAGGGAACTTGCTTCTTCCCAAAGGCCCACCATTTGAGCCTACTCTCCCCTCCTGGCACAGAGCGTTCACTTAGAAGTAATACTGTCTGTGATTCTCCAGTTTTCTCTCCCCTTTAATTATCATGTTAAACATACAAGAGTTTACAGAAGAAACTCGGGATGCAAATCAAGGCGGCAGCTGTCCAAGGACGCGAGGACAGGGCCCCCTTCACCTGAGGAGAGTGCCCCCGCCCCGCCTTCCGAACGTCAGGGGGAGGACAGGACGCCCTCGGCGCTCTCCCACCAGCTCCCTCTTCAGCAGCCCACAACCTCTAGGTGTGTTTCAGGTGGCAGGTGGGTGTGTCACACACACGTTAATTTCTAGGGTTGCTCCCCAGGGAGAAACTCCTGCTGCCTTCGGGCGGGGCCACACCCAGGAGCTCGGCCACGTCCCGGGCATCGACCGGGCCCATGCTGCTCCCGCCCGAGGCTCCCGCGCCCGGTAGGCCGCCGGGCACGTAGTAGGGGCTCAGCAAGCGCTGGTCCAACTGGACGGCGAAGGGCTTCTCGCCTCCGTGCAGCCTGCGGTGCTCCGCCAGGGGCCCGCTCCAGCCGAACACCTCGCCGCGCTCGTGACACTTGAAAGCCTTCTCCGCCGAGTGGGTCTTCTGATGTTTAACGAGACAGTGGTTCTGGCTGAAGGCCCGGCCGCACTGGCTGCACTTGTAGGGCCGCTCGCCCGTGTGCACGCGCTGGTGCACGATGAGCGACGAGTGGCAGCTGAAGGCCTTCCAGCAGCGGCTGCAGTCGAAGGGCTTCTCGCCCGTGTGCACGCGCTGGTGCACGATCAGGTAGGAGTGGGAGCTGAAGGCCTTGCCGCACTCGTCGCAGCGGAAGGGCTTCTCGCCCGTGTGCACGCGCTGGTGCACCACCAGGTAGGCGTGGCAGCTGAAGGCCTTGGCGCACTGGCCGCACTGGAAGGGCTTCTCGCCCGTGTGCGCGCGCTGGTGCAGCGTCAGGCGCGAGCGGCTGCTGAAGGCCTTCTGGCAGTCGCTGCAGCGGAAGGGCTTGTCCCCGCTGTGCAGCTTCTCGTGCGCCGCCAGCGACGAGTGGCAGGCGAAGGCCCGGCCGCACGCGGCGCAGCAGTAGGGCTTCTCGCCCGTGTGCACGCGGTGGTGGCGCGTGAGGTGCGTCCGCTGGTTGAAGGCCTTGCCGCACTCGCCGCAGCGGTAGGGCCGCTCGCCCGTGTGCACGCGCCGGTGCATGCCCAGCAGCGAGCTGCAGCTGAAGGCCTTGGCGCACTGGCCGCACTTGTAGGGCCGCTCGCCCGTGTGCACGCGCCGGTGCACGTTGAGGGACGAGTGGCAGCTGAAGGCCTTTCCGCACTGGCCGCACAGGAAGGGCTTCTCGCCCGTGTGCACGCGCCGGTGCTCCAGGAGGTTGGTGCTCCAGCTGAAGGCCTTGCCGCACTCGCCGCACTTGTACGCCTTCTCCCGCGCGTGCCAGCGCCGGTGCAGCGCCAACGCCGCGCTCCGCGGGAAGGCCTTGCCGCACTCGCTGCACGCGAACGGGCCGCTCCCGGCACCCTGGCTCCGGCGCCGGCGCCCGGCCCCGGTGGCCCGCACTCCTCCCGGCTGGCCTTCCGGGAAGGCTCCTTCCGCGGCAAGGCGGGGCTGGGCCGGCAGTGCGCTCTGCAGGCCAAGTGCCTCCTTGGACTCAGAGCTGCCCCGCCGGCGCTCCTCGGCGGACCCAGCACTAGCGTAGGCGGCTTCGCCTCGGGTCAGAGCAGTCGCCGGGCCCCCTGGGCCGGCCCCCCAGGTACCCTCGTTGCCGAACCCGGGGTTGTGCACACTGGACCTCACCAGCCCGACTGCGATCAGCTCCCAGGGAGGCTCTTCCTTGTAAACAAGCGTCTCCTCCGCCTCAGGCCCGGGCTCCCATCCTGGTTCTGGAAGGAAGCAAGAGGCCACCCTCTGAGACCACGCGGGGGGCGGCGCCAGGGCTCAGGGCGGGGTGTGCCCAGAGCTCCGGTGAGCCGGAAGCGCGGACTGCGGACGGATGCGGGTGCAGGGGCCAGGGCGGCGGGCGGGGCAGCAGGGCAGGCGAAGTACACGGAGGCGGGGCGGCGGGGAGGAGGTGGGGCGGGAGGGGCGGCGACGGGCGGGGAGGCTGTAAGAAGCCAGAAGCCAGGCCGCTCTGTAAAGAGCCGGGCGGGGATGGAGGAGCCCTTGGGGGCTGAGTCCACACTGATAGCCCCTCGTGTGAACACTCCACGTGCAGATGCTCCTGTCTCTCCAGCTCAAGGCAACCGGCTGTGTGCCCACAGCACGGGTCCTGGCACACAGTCGGTGCTCAATGTGTGCTCAGGGAAGGGAGGCAGGAGGGGCTGGGCAGGCGCAGAGGGCGCAGCAGCGGACCAGGAGCGGCGGGGAGGGGCTCCGCCTCCGCGCCCCACTCACCTGGATCGGGCCCCGCAGGCCCGTCTCTGGGCGCCTGCCATGGCTCCTCACCTCGCTCCAGGTGGGAGATGACATCTGGCTTGCAGACCGGAGGCCCTGCGCGGGGAGGAAGCGGCGTGGCTCTGGGCGCTCTGTGCGCCAGCGCTGAGGAAGGGGGCTCAGAGGAGGACCCCACGGAGACTGACGCCCCCTCCAGGGCAGGCTGGGCTCCCAGGGCCTGTCCACCCCTCCCTCTCCTCCAGGCCCCACCTGCAGGCAAAGATGGGCAGATGCCCTGTCTCCAGGGCAGAGACAGGAGGCCGCATCCTGCCAGGCCTGGCCTCCTCACCTTGGGCACCATCTTACCCAGGGAGAGAAGGTTCTGGTAGTTTTCCAGCATCACATCCCGGTACAAGGCCCTCTGGGGGGAGTCCAGTTGGCCCCACTCCTCCTGGGTAAAGTCCACGGCCACGTCCTTGAAAGTCACGGACTCCTGGAAGGACACACGTGTTCGTTTTCTCTCACCCAGTACGGTACAGTCCACCTGTGTTCCTGGGTGACGCAGGAGCTCAGCATCGGAGACCTCGGGCGCCGTCCTGAGTGTGGCCGGAAGGCTGTGCTGTAGACATAAACGGCCGCAGACAGGCCCGCACTGCGCCCTGAGGGCGGACCGGACCCCTCCGTGTCCTTCCTGCTTGCCGCCCACTTCTTCCCGCCAGGCCCCCTGCTCTCCCTGGGCCACGTGCCTGCCCTCACCTGCTCCTACCCTCCCCCAACACTGGCCCCTGGTCTGCGGTGCCCCCTTCGGTCATTCCAGCTCCAAGTGTCCTGAAAGGCCCCGTGACTCTCCGTGTGACTCTGGTCCGGAACCCCGGTGTTCTGGGCAAGATTAGCCAGAGATTAAAGGCTTCTCTGGGCTCACACCGAAACCTAAAAGTCTCTGAAAGACCCAACCACACACTGAGGAATGTCACCACATCCCAGCACGTGTAAGGAACTGAATCCGGCGCTCACACACACACCAGAGGGGGAAAGGGGGGACAAGTGGAGACTGGGGCTGCGCACAAGCCTAACTAAGGGGAGCCTGCCCCACAGCACAGGGAGCTCCACTCTGCTCTGAGGCGACCTCAACGGGAGGGAATCCAAGAGAGGCTCCGCGTGCACCTACGGGTGATTCACTCTGCGAACAGCAGAAACTGGCAACACCGTCAAGCACCTGCGCTGCAACAAAAGCGTCAGGAAGTCCTCTCTGTCCAGAGTCCAGCCGAATGACTAAAAGGAAAAGCCGACAAAATCAGAAGAATTAAGCGTCCGTGAAACAGTACTGCTGCTGCGTCGCTTCAGTCGTGTCCGACTCTGTGCGACCCCACAGACGGCGGCCCACCAGGCTCCCGTCCCTGGGATTCTCCAGGCAAGAGCACTGGAGTGGGCTGCCAGTGCCTTCTCCGCTAGGGCCCACACTCCACAACAAAAAGCCCACGCAGCGCAACTCGAGAGTAACCCTCACCCGCCACAAGCAGAGACCAGCCTGCGCAGCAACAAGCACCCGGCACGCAAGATACATTTAAAAAGAAATGGAAATAGAAACAGACAAACCCACAATTACACTAGCTGGTCTTAACGACAGTCTTTCCCAGTAACCGACACAATATATAAGCAGAAAACGTCAGAACGTGGGACACCCAAATAACACCAGGATTCAACTCTGACTCGGCATTTCCAGAGCACGCTAGCCAACAAAAGCAGAGTCCACGTTCTTCCCAAGCACACACAGAACACTTACCAAGAGAAGCCACACGCTGGTAAGAAAGTAAGCCGCAGTGCATTTGAAAGATTTCAGCTCACACACAGTTCCTTCTCTGATTACAGCAGAATTAGAAACAATAGAAGACACCTGGACAACCCTCCACCTATTTAGAATTAACAGACTCCTAAATGATACAGAGCGGAAGGAGAAATCACCAAAAAACTGTAGAAACTCCTTTGAACTGAAAAAGGAAAATAAAACATATCAAAATTTTCAACAGAAACCTGAAGAGGACTTAGAATGAACTTTATAGCCGTGAATGGTATGTGACAACAGGTATCAAAACAATACTTAAGTTTCAACTTGAAGAAACCAAAGTGAAGGAAAGAAAGAAGAAGAATCAGAAATCAGTGGAGAGAGAAAAGAGCAGCAACAGAGAGCAGTCAACGAGACCAACAGAGACCAACAAGGAGACACGTGCTCAGCGTACGACTCGGCCATCCCGCTCTTGGGTATTTACGCGCGAGAAAACACACCCGTGACGTGGCCACCAATACTTACAGCAGGCTTGCTGGTCATAGCCTAAACCTGGACTCACCCCCTGAACGTCCATCAGCTGGTGAGCAGATCAGCAAACGGGGGGTACGCGTACAGTGGTGCCACGTGTGGAAATCAGTTTGTTGAAGCCCTAAGCTCCAATGTGTTAGAATGCGACTCGACTCGAAGATGGGGTCTTTAAAGAGGTAATTAAGGTAAATAAGGTCATTAGAATGGGCCCTGAATAAGATTAGTGTCGTGATAAAGAAATGAAACTTGGACACAGATGCGTACAGAGGGAAGGACGCGTGAGGACACGGAGAAGAGCCATCCACAGACCAAGGAGAGCAGCTCAGAAGAAACCCACCAATGGCCTGACCTCAGACTTCTGGCCTCCAGAACCAGGGGACAGGGCATGTCTGTCCTGAGCCACTGACTCTGTGGCGTCTCATCAGGGCAGCCCAGCAACCTAAAACGGAATGGGGTCTCATTCAACCATCAAAAAACAAGCTGCTGACTCAAATCAGGACACGGGTGTAAAAGCATGCTAAGTGAGATAAATCAGGAACAAAATCACATGTATAGGGACGTCCCGGTGGTCCAACGGCGGAGGCTCTGTGCTCCCAGTGCAGGGGCCCGGGCTCGATCCCTGGTCAGGGAACCAGACCCCACAGGCCACAAGCAGTGTGCAAGCCGCAAGCAAAGACCTGGTGGCAAATAAATAGATGAATATTGAAAACAATCACAAGGGTGATTCCATGTGACGTTCTCCAAAAGGCAAAATTATGTTGCTTGCCAAGGGGACAGGTGGAGAAGATGGACTATAAGGGGCACGAAGGGGCCTGCTGGGTGACGGGAGTGCTGTCCTGCCTGCGTGCTCACAGCTCTACGCGTGTGCCAACACTCACCACGTCCCACGTGCACAGAACTGGAGAGCTCTACGCGTGTGCCAACACTCACCACGTCCCACGTGCACAGAACTGGAGAGCTCTACGCGTGTGCCAACACTCACCACGTCCCACGTGCACAGAACTGGAGAGCTCTACGCGTGTGCCAACACTCACCACGTCCCACGTGCACAGAACTGGAGAGCTCTACGCGTGTGCCAACACTCACCACGTCCCACGTGCACAGAACTGGAGAGCTCTTCCCGTGTGTAACCGTACGGCAGGAAGTCTGCCCATAAAGAAGGCTGAGCACCAAAGAATCAGCGCTTTTGACTGTGGTGTTGGAGAAGACTCGAGACTCCCATGGGCTGCAAGGAGATGCAACCAGTCACTCCTAAAGGAAATCAACCCTGATTATTCATTAGAAGGACTGATACTGAAGCTCCAATACTTTGGAAAGACTAGAGATCTCTTTAAGAATATTACAGATACCAAGGGAACATTTCACGCAATGTTCCAACCAGCTCACCCTAGAGGCAATCAGTCCTGAATATTCATTGGAAGGACTGATGCTGAAGCTGAAACTCCAATACTTTGGCCACCTGACGCGAAGAACTGACTCACTGGAAAAGACCCTGATGCTGGGAAAGATTTAAGACAGGAGGAGAAAGGGACGACAGAGGATGAGATTGCTGGATGGCACCACCGACTCAACAGAGATGACTTTGAGTGAACTCCGGGAGTTGGTGATGGACAGGGAGGCCGGGCGTGCTGCAGTCCATGGGGTTGCAGAGTCGGATACGTCTCAGTGACTGAACAGCGACAACAAGCCTGATATGAAAACCCCAGTGGACTTCAGGGAGACAAGAAGGTGGGGGTGAGGACGCACGCTGAACCTGAGGCGCAGGGATGGAGCGAGACGGTGCCGGCAGACACAAGGCGGAAGGGACAGAGACAAGACCTCAGAACGCGAAGCTGCTAACAGAGCTCTCAGCGGCTACGTGGCTTCAGTGTGGGGGTGTCGACAGGCAAGAGCAGGACCTGAGCCACGTTGAGGCCTTGCTAGGGGCACTCCCAACCTACCTGGAGAAGCCCACATCCCGTGTATCTTCATTTTGCAGGGCAGGGAGCAAAAGGGTGTGGAATCAAAGGCAGACTTGGTAATGCAACCCGCAGAGGAATCAGAACAGACCACGGGGGATGTCCCAGCCGGGAAGAACCCTTGCCACAGTACGAGACTGCTGGGAGAGGAGGGCACTTGAGAGAGAGGACCAGCTATTCAAAGCCTGGGAAGCTGGTGTTTCGGGATCAACATCTGTGCACAAGAAGGGGCGTGCCTCCGAGGTGGTGCTCTCAACACACGCCCTGCTTTTCCCTCCATTTCAAGGTCAGCTGCAGACATCAGAACATCTCAGCCTACATTCTTCAGCCTGCACTTACCAAGGACGTTCTCCAGAGTCACAGTGCCATCATCACCCCCCTCGACCTGAAATAGTTTCCAAACGCCTTTGACAGGACTTTTGGATCTATGACCCACTAAGGACTATGTACCTACGCACGCGCTCGTCATGCCTCCTGAGGTTTCACAGAACATTCTAGCATCGCAGAAGCCGGGCCCGGCTCACCACGCGTGTTTCACAGTCATTTCTACCTTTCAAGCGACAGGTTAGCAGAATCACCAAATCCTAAAAATGACAAAGGACTCAATCCTCCAAGCCTTTCACCAACACTGTCTCTATCAACTGCACCTTTCTGAACACTGGGGAGGACAGACGGGTAGGTGGTGGAACAAAATGATGAGCAAAACCCTGAAGTCTGTAAAAGGAGTGATTTGTGCTTCACTCAGCTGCAGAAGCGGCCCCAAGGCCAACTCCCGTCAGAGCCCCCAAAGCCTCCGTAATTCCACATTTTTCCACGAAGGCCTTGTGTCAGGAACTGGGTACAGAGAAAAAGCATATCGGGACACACGCTCTACCGTCACTCTGACCCCCAGCACTGCAACCCAGCCCTCCCATCAGCTGTTCCACATCCTTCTACCTTACTCCCAGAAAACGCCCCGAACAAGGATCAACCGCAGCAAGCATCCCAGTGGGCCCGCGTGTGGAGATGAGCCAAGTGGTGTCATGGGAGCTGCCGCCCACCAGGTGTGCGCGGCTGAGCGCTCCCGGCACATGCTGGGCACACAGCAGTCCCGAGCGACGGACCGCGGCTGGGCTGCGCCCGGCTGCAAGCGACACTCGCCTGGAGGGCGCACCCGGGCGTCACCGAACTGTCCCCCCCCAACCCGGACCCAGAGCTCCCTAAGGACTGGAGCACAGGCACCCAGATCGGGGGTCGCTGGATGACCAACGGCCTGGATGATGGAAGGACGATGCCAACCCTCCTCATAAAGAACAAGATGTTCAAAAAAAAGAAAAGACAGCCACTCACCTCGGACCTGGCTTCCAGGAGACCCCGAGGCAATGTATCTTCTGCAATCTCTTTGAGGGGACGAGCAGGATCTGGAAAGGACGAATGAGTCAATGGGGCTGTTCTGTCCACAGCCACAAGGCACCCCCAGCCCAGGGAGAATCAAGGGGAATCAGAGGCGAGCCCCAGCTTCGGCACAACCAAAGAGAACCTGGGGCTAATCCTGCTATTCGGCGTCTCGGACATCCCACTTACGGAGGAGACGCGCCGCCGTTCCCGTCCCCGTGCCCACCGGAAGGAGGCGGCGGCAGCATGACTCCGGGGCGCTTCCGGGAACCCCGCGCGCCCTCCCCGTGCAAACCCAGGCCCGCGGCCGACAGGCCAACCGTACCCGCCTCCCGGGTCTCCGGGGTGTCCATGGCGCCCTCCCTCGACGGCCGCCCTGGCTGGGGGCGGGCCGGGCCAGGCTCCCGGGGCTGGGGACGGCCGCACAGCCCCGCGGGGTCGGCTACGCGCCCCGGGTCGGGGTCAGGCGGGCTCCGCAGGCGCTGGGCGCGTCCGGCTGCGCTCCCGCCCCATGGCGCGCCCCGCCAGCCTGTCAGTCACGCCTCCCGGGTCCGCGCGGGCCGACCAGGCCTCGGGCTTGGCCGCCCCGAGCTGAGGGTCGCGAGGGTGGCACAAAGGTGAGGGGCGGACCGGCGGACCGACGAAGGGCCAGAATGCCGAACCGACCCGCCTCCCACGGAAAGACCACTGCCACAAAGGATCGCCCGTGGGGCGCTGCGGGACGCGCGCATGCGCGTGACGGACGCCCACAACTCCCAGGAGCCTTTGCGCCGCGCAGGGGCGCCAGGCCCGGAGGGCGCCGTGGGGCGGAGCCCGTCTGACGTGCGTGCAGCACAGCCTTCTGGGAAGTGTAGTTACGGGGCCAGGATCGCTGGGCTCTGGCCCCGTCCCTCTCCCCCTAGGCTGCGGAAATGCCCTGCATCTGGGTGTGTGTGCGATCCGTTCAGTGTGTGTGTGGTGCGTGTGTGGTGCGTGTGTAGTGTGTGTAGTGTATAGTGTGTATGTGTGTGGTGTGTATATGTGTGGTGTTTGGTGTGTGTATGTGTGTGGTGTGTGTGGTGTGTGTGGTGTGTATCTGTGCGGTGTGTGTGTCTGTGTGGTGTGTGTATGTGTGTGGTGTGTGTGGTGTGTATGTGTGTGGTCTTTGGTGTGTGATGTGTGGTGTGTGTATGTGTGTGGTGTGTGTGTGATGTGTGTGGTGTGTATCTGTGTGGTGTGTGTCCGTGTGCACCCTGGCGGGTGAGTGTGGAGAGTTCCGGCTGGAAGACCTATGAGTGGGGCTGACGACCCTCCAGGGCACGTTGCCTGGGACCCCCGGGAACTGGAGGGTGGCCAGCCATGCTTCTGATGGGGGTTGGGGGCGTCTGCAGACGGCCGCCTGACCATCCACGTAGAGGGGCCGGGAGTTCTGGGGCTCAGACACCGCTGGGCCTGGCTGGGAGCCTCCCTGAGGGCTGGGTACTGTGGGCGCGGTCCACTCCGGGAGGGCGCGAGCGCCCTGGGCTGGCCTAGGCTGGAGGGCCGGGGCCCCCAGGACCTCACGCTTCCACCACGCGATGGAGGAGCCTAAGGAGAGGCTCATGGGAACCCACCCAGGCGTCTGAAGAGGGTCGGGGTGGTCGTGTGGGTCTGAGCCCTCGCCCTGTGGGGTGTGATGCCACCTCGGGGTGGACAGTGCTGGCGGCGGTCAAGTCCTCGGACGCCCCGCCTGGGCTGGAATCGGTTCCCCAGGAGGAGGCTCCGCGCGGGTGGTGACCAGAAGCAGGGGTGAGGTGCCGTCTGTGCAGGGAAAGGAAAACAGGAGCAGAGACGCACGGGCGCAAGCGGGCCTTTCTCCTCAGACAGGAACACGCGGAGGCCCCTCTTCACACCTTCCTGGGGAGCGGCCGTGACCTGAGGCTCCGGGAGCAGCTCACACCAGCCCGGGGGCAGGAGGCTCCTGGAACGGGGGGTGGGCAGGCAAGTCCCTGGGGCGGGCCGGACCGAGCCTGGGCTTTGTGCGGGGGGCAGGGGGCCCTTGGGTGGGAGGGTGCAGGCAGAGGGGCGGTGTAACCGTCCTACCCGAGGGGTCGGGGCCGAAGCCAAGGCCTGGAGAAATGGGCCCGGTGGAGGCTCTGGGGCGGCCCACAGGGCATGAACGGAAGGGCACGGCCAGCCTGTCGGTGCAGAGAGATTGATGGGGACAGACCGTGACCCCTGGCCACGGGGTGAGGTCAGAGCCACTCCAGGCCAGACAGTGAGGGCCGCGGACACCAGGGCTAGGCAGACAAGGCCATCGCCAGGTACTGAGGCTGGCCAAGGTCAACGCGGGGTGGTGAGTTGCTCCCTGCAGAGCCAGCTGACCCAGGGCGGCTCCCAGGGAACGCCGGGGCGGCCAGGGCCTCCAGGAGGCCAGGGCCCAGTCCCAGGGCTTGGTGGGCAGGGGGCATTCCGAGGCACGGTGCGCCCGGGTCCCGCCCCCACAGGAAGCCCCGTTCCTGCCCTGGGATCCTGGGCGAGTCACTCCCTCTCTGACCGTGTCTTTAAAGGAGACACTGGTCTTGGAGGGGGTGGCCCTCGGGCCTCAGGCGTCCTGGGCTCTGACGTGGGTGGGGTGTGGGAGAGACAGGCCAGGCCCCAGAGACCACCCGTGGCCCATGAGGCAGGACGAAGCCGCCTCCTGTGTGTGTGGTGGGTCAAGCCAGACCTGCAGCTGAGCCCGCCTAGGCCCTGCCACGCGACCTGCACGCTGGGCGCTGTGGGGCACCACAGCCTTGCCTTCCCTCCCGGGAGGGCCTGTGGTCCAGACCCCGCCCAGCCAGCCTCGCTTGCTCACCCTCCAGAATTCCCAGACGGAGAGTGCCACCCACCGCCTAGAGCCCGGCCCATACCGTGCCTTCCAAGACCAGCTCCGAAAGCACCCCCCACGGTGGGTGCCCTGCTCAGAGGTCCTGTCGCCCTCGGGCCCCTGTGCCTCGTCCCCACCGGCTTCAGGACCGTCTGCCTCGCCGCTTCCACTGCTCTGCTGAAAAGCGTTCAGCCACCCCCCCCCTGCCTCCTAGAGGTAGAACCTGAGCACCTGCATTTCAGATACTGCCCTGAGGACCTCGAGGCTACAGCCCTGTGGCTCCCCCCCGCCCCCGGCCACCAGAACCCCGTCAGCATGCGACACCCCCCTGGCTCCTGACCGCCCCCAGACCCTGGGAAAGAAAACCTCCAGGCTGGGTGGCCGCTCTGAAAACAGCCTGGGGGGGGGCCACAGGGAAATCCCAGGGCGGGATGGCTCCCCTCCTCTGCACAGAGAAGCCCAGGGCCCTCTCTGCTCCCTGAGCTAATGGGCAGCTACTCGCCTGCCGGGCCCGGTGGGAGGGCCAGTGTGAGGCAGAGCCAGGCTGAGGATGCCTGAGTTGGTGGCTGCCCATGGACATAGCTGGCCTGGCCCTGGCACTCGGCCGGGGACACCGTGGGGCACAAGCTGGGCCCGTCAGCACCTCCATGCAAGGACCCCCTCTCCCCCCGGCAGGCCCCACCCTGAGGAGCTCCTGGGAGGAACTGGAGAGCAGGCCTGGGTGTGGCCCCCACCCAGAGCTCCGTCCCCCGCAGGGATGACAACCATAGTCCCAGCCTCCACTGGGCACCCCAGCCTGCCTCTTGCCCCAGGCCTCGCCTTCGCCCTGGCCCTGCACCTATGAAGCCCAGGCCGGGGTCTCCACAACCGGCTTCCTGACTCTGAACACAGCCTCTGGAGATCAGAGGTGTGCTGACTGCCTGTCCTGTTCACCCTGGCCGACACCTCTGTGACCCCCCCAGGACCCACGGGGCCCCCAGGGCCTCTCCTCCCGTCTGTCTTTGCCCCTGTCACACTGGATCCACTGGCCTCTGTCTGCCCAGGGCCCAGGCCGCCCACCCTCACGGCTCTCACACTCCCATCTGCCTGTCAGCAATCCTGGAGTCTCCCCCACGCCTGCTCACACCCTCAGGGCTTCCCTGCGGCCCCCTTCTGGGGATCTGAGGGCCTCTTGGGTGCCACAGGCGAGATTCAGAGAGGGCAGAGGCCTGGGTCACACAGCCGGGCTTGGTGGACCACGCCATCCAGGGCTCCTGTGTCAGCTCGATTTTAATTACGGAGGGGAGGTTGGGGGGGGTATGGTTAACGAGGCTCCAGGGAGCAGCTGGGCCAGATGCTGGGGGTCCCCGAGGGGCCAGGTGACTCAGCAGGAAGCAGGGGCTGGAGGGGTGGACCTAGGGCTGGATTCTCCCCTCCCCCTGCACCTTCCAGGGTGACAGGCTCCAACGAATGAGTTAATGAGTGAATGAGAGGGTGACCTGGGGCCAGGGCTGCCCATGGACAGGGTTGACTGCACCCCCAATCACACACACACACACACACACACGAGCACAGAGCTGCAGAGTCCTCCAGGGGCCCCAGGGACACAGGCTCCAGCAGCTGTCTTGCCATCTCCCTTCCCAGTCCAGCCTGGATCCTCGCCAGGCCCTCCCCGCCCACAATTTGCCAGGGCGGCCCCAGGGCGCCCAGAGCCCTAACTAGTCCCTTGGTGCCGTGAGCACAACATGCCCAGGGCGAGGGGTGGGAACCCTGCCCTCCAGAGGGGCGAACTGAGCCCTGTCCGTGGCCCGGGGGTGGGCGGGGCAATGGTGCAGGCGCCACGGCAGCAGAGTGAGAATGCAGGGGGTGCAGCGGTGAGGAGGTGAGGGACGGGGGAGCAGGCAGGGGTCCGTGAGGGACGGGAAGGTGCACGGCTGGCCGCGGGTAGCTCCACCTGGGACCCTCCGCCCCAGATGCATTCAGCCAAGGACCCTATCTGACGACATCCAGCCCGCTCGGCACCACGGGCCATGGTGGGGACCCTGCTGTGGATGGAAGCGGACAGAGAACAGAGCCGCTTCCCTGCGACTTCCAGGGTGCTGTGGGCGAGGGGCCCCGAGGTACCCGGTGGGGGGCCCTGGTCAAGGAAGGTTGCCCTGCCCCAGCGGGAGGCGTGGGGGCAGCCAGGAGCGGGGGTGCGGGGTGGGGGGGTGGGGGTGGACCTGGGGTCCCCCAGGCAGGCAAGGCAAAGGGTGGGAAGTGTCTCGAGGAGGAGGAGGACGACACCAGCACACAGACAGCGAGAGGGCGCGACCTCCGGCAGCCCCCGGAGGCGGGGACCCTGCGGAGCTCGAAGGCTGGGGCGGCAGAGCACTGGAGTGAGGGGTTCCAGACAGAGCCTGGGCCTGGTGTGGGAGGGGCTTCGGCCAGTGGGCGGGGCTGGGGGCCCGGACCGCTCATGCCTTCCTGCCGTAACTGGGCCGGGACAGTGGCTTTGAGCAGAGGATTGAGCCCGGCTCCCCGTTTGGGTTTGGGTGTCTCCACGTCCCCATCGCCTCTGTCTGACGCCTGTCCAAGCCCCTCTGGGGACCCACTGACAGCGTGGTCTCGCGGGCAAGCCCTGCACACTTATACCCGCGGCGCTGTTCCCCTGGCTCCTTGGATCTCAGGCCTGCCGGGGTTCCCCGGGCCCCAGGCCGGATCCCCCGAGGCTTACGGTCGTTCCCACAGCCGTCCCCCCGGGGCCCTCTCCACGGAGCGTCGCCCGGGCCCCATTGGTCGCTAGGCTGCAGGCTGGGGCTCAGGCCCGGCCGGGCTCTGGAAGCGGCGGTGGAGGCGGCAGCCAAGCGAATGGCGGCGGAGCCCCGGCGCCCGTGGGTCCAGGCGCGCAGCGCTTACGGCGCCAGCGAGGCGCTACGGCGCGCGGTGGGCCGCCGGCGGGACCCCGGGCCGCAGCCCAATGGGCCGGGCCCCGACGAAGCCCGCGGCCCGGGCCGCCTGGCTCGCTTGCGGGGCCAGCTTCGGGCTGAGGCGGCGGCGCGGGCCGACGCGCCCCGACTGCTGCGGCTGGTGGAGCGCGCGGGGGCCGCGGCGGGGGCGGCGGAGACGGGCGAGCAGGCGGAGGAGCGCAGCCGCGGCTCCGTGTGCTCCGTGTGCGGCGAGCCGCGCGGCGGGGCCACTTACCCGGCGGGCGTCCTGGAGGTGAGCGAGCGGCAGCTGCAGGAGGGCCTGGCGGCCGTACGCGCGGAGCTGGGCGCGGGGTTGGAGGCGCTGCGCGCGGAGCTGCGGGCCGAGCTGGACGCCCTGCGCGCGCTGCTGCCGCCTCCGCCGGCCGCCCGCCGCGAGCCCCGCGTCCCCCGAGGCCCGGCCCTGCTGCGGGCACTGGGCACCGTGAACGCCCTGGCCGCGGGCGCGAGGCCCACCGACGACGCCTCAGACGGCCCGGCCGACGGCGGCGCGAACCGGGCCCCGGCCAGGAAGAACCTCAAGAAGACCCCGGTGCCGCCCGGGGCCCCGGAGGGCGGCGGGGATTAAGCCTGGGGCGAGGGCCTGGGGCAGCGCCGCGGGTCGCCCGGCTTTGCTGTTCCGAAATGGACCGGGGCTCGTGGGGCGTGGCTCGGGAGCGAGAAGGGTCCTCCGACGCCGCTCGCTAGCGCTCTGGCACCGATAGGGGCTGGGGAGCGCGGCTGGTGCGGGCAGCGCTGGGGAAGGGCCGCGGGGCAAGAGCCCAGGGTCCCCCACCTGGGGGAGGGGTTGTACGTGTGTTTCCTTGAATGGTCTCAGGGAGGAGACCGGCTGTCCGGTGCTGGGGTGGCGAGCCTGACCCACACACCAAGTCCAACAGGCACCGGGACACGTGGGCTGCAGGGACAGTCACCGGGACACCGCTCACCCAGGACAGTGTCGCTCTGATGCACAGCGCATTCTACTTCGGCCCTGGACTGCAGCCTGACCCTAGCCAGCTTCACTCCCCCGGCTGTGCCCACCCACTCCTGGATGCTGCACATCTGGTCAGCGCCTCCAGGACCATCAGCTTCGCCTTGACAGCAAGGCCCTCACGGACCCTCGCCGCGGGCAGTCACCTGACAGCAGAGTCTCTCCAGTGTCCACCCACAGCAGACTCCACAGCACACTTTACCCAGGGGCCGCCTGCCCAGCGAGGCCTCCAGCACAGAGCCAGGAACTGGCACCGTCTCATCTCCTGGCCTCAGTGAAGTGGCAGCCAGAGGCATCACCAAGCCGCATGATGTCTAGGCTGGGCAGCCCGCTCCTTTATAGAATAAATCGTGTGCTAGCAGGCACCAACTGGCAGGCGGCCTTTCTCCTTCCATCTCATTGGGGACTCAGACAAAGTGTAGGGTGGCAGGGTGGGCACAATCTGCCCCCGAGAGGGACTAGGGCAGTCTGGGCTTCTGGGTGAGGCTGGGGAGATCGGAGGTGCACCCAGGCCGTCCCTCCCCCCAGCCACAGGAGGCCAAGGTCACTGCGTGCGTCCTTTACTGTGGGAAGGGGGTCCTGCCTGCTTCCTAGGGGCCCTGCCAGAGCCACAGGCTGAGCCCCAGGGCCAGCAAAGCCCTGCACCCACCGACTGGGGTGGGGGCTGCCCCACAGATCGAGGTGCTGTGGGAAGCGAAGACCCTGTGTTCGCCAAGAGGCTGCTGTGGCCGGGAAAGGGCTGAGGGAGGGGGACCGCGTCCCTGAAGACTGTCCAGCGCACGGTGGGTGCGCAGTCTGCTGTGGTCAGCGACTCCGCCATAGCCGTAGAATCGTGAGAGGCCAGAGGTGCCGGGTAGCAGCAAGACCAGTGGGAAGGTGGACGCCAGATTCACAGAGGCCCCCAGGTGAGGGGTGGCGGCGAGTTGGAACCGGCTTCCTGCGCCGGTCTCCCCATCCCCCACCCGTTCTTCAGCCCCAGACCTCCCAGAAGTTGGCCTTGTGAGTCCTGCTCCTGGGGAGGGGGTTCCAAGTAAGAGACTGGGGGGAGGGTGGCTCTCAACAGGCAGACACTCAGAGGGGTGCAGGGCAGACCAAGTGGGAAGAGAGAAGAACGGGGCCTCGCTGGGGGCAGAGCCACTCCCACTGACCCTGCGGGTCAGCAGCTTCTCACGGGCCACCTGGCCACAGACCCTGTTCATCCTCGAGGCGCCAATGGCCCAGCCAAGACCTCTTGCTTGGAAGCAGGCCATCACACAGCTGGCCCAGCACCCCCTCCCCGCCAGGAGTCACACTGGCCCTGCCTCACCGCCAACAGCGTGGCCACCTCCCCACCGCCCCCGCCCCCCACCCAGGCCCTCAGGGTGTCCCCGGATGTTCATGTGGACCGCCTGCCTCTGCGGAGACAGACCCTGGGAGGTCCCCAGCCGCCACCACCCGGCTCCCCTGGCCCGGCCTCCATGGGGGCACTCCGTCCCTACCTCCCCATGCCCGCCCACCTCCACGTGGCAGCGTGGCCCGTGCGTGCAGGCTGTGCTCGGAGCCCACTCACCCAGGGCCCCCCCGCTGGGGAAGCGAAGCTGCAGGGTGCAGTAGGCAGGTGGGGACTTCGGCGCCCCGCATCTCCGGGGGCCTGTGTGGGTCTGCGCCCACTGGGAGGAGCACAGAGTGCTTCTTCCCCTCACCCACCAGGGCACAAGGTGAGAGCAAAGGTCCTTGTCTGGCCGGCCTGCTCCCTGGCTGGGCCTCTGTGGATCCACAACACACGGGTGGCCACAGCCCCCCTGTGTCCACAGACGGCGGGGGAAGCCCCCGCCCTGCACTGAGGGGAGGAGTCTGGGTCCTGACCCACCTCGGCTCCGTGAATGCTGGTTTGGGGTGACTGCTGGCTTGGGGTGACTGTGAGGCGCCCCGGGCGTTCTGAGCTCTGGGTGCGGCCTCACTTCTGTGCCTCGGGGGACAATGGCTGCCTGCTCCTGGGGGCAGGGTCCCTGACCTCTGCTGGGGATTCCACCAGTGTGGTTCCTGTGCTGTTCATGGAGACTTTGGTTCCTGGGGGGGCATCCCGAATGTAGAGGCTCTTCATCCATTTGTGGGGCTTCCTGACCCTTGTGGGGGGTCTTTGGTCCCTGGATGGCGTCTCATCTCCTGTGTGAGGGTGGGGATCCTTGTGCAGGGGACTGTGCTCCTGTCGGTGGGGGTGCTGACCCGTATGACCATCATCCTCCAGGGTCCACAGGCCTGGAGGTGCAGAGTCATGGCCTTGGAAGATGAAGAGCCTGAGAGCGGGGTCTAGCTGGACCTGGTGAAGGTCGATGTTGATGGGGATTGGGCTGGGCCCCATGGGCTAGGGCTGTCTCCTTCCAATGGGTGGGGCCTGGAGGAACAGGTTTGGGTCTCTAGGGGGGCTCAGGAGACGTGGGGGCATAGAGGAAGGTGGCCCCCCCACACACACGCAGGCCCCACCGGACAGGTCACCACTGCCCTTCCCGCCAACCAGGCCTGGCCAGAGCACGTGCAGCACTGTCTCAGGGGCAGCTCTTCGGGCAGCTGCTCCCCGGGAAGGGGGGCGGGGAGGGTCTCCCACTCCAGGGGCCTCCACCATTGCTCCCACTTGGGCTGGCCACACCGCAGGCTCACAGGTCCATGCGCTAGAAGCAGCTTGGTGTTCTCAGCACAACTTAGGGCTGGGGAGTCGTAGCACCAGGCACCTGCGGACTGACATGGGCCATCCTGGCCTGAGCACTGACCCAGCGCCGTCCAAGGGTGGGAGCCGCGTCTTGGGCCAGCGGGTGCCAGGCAGACCCTGGTCTCCTCTTCCCCGACTCCACCTTCCTTCTCAAACGACGCCCCTCGCCAGGGGCAGGGCGTCACATGGAGAAGAGGGAGCATCCCGCGAGGTGAGGATCAGAAACAAACAGGTTCAGAGTCAGAGCGCATACCGCCAGCCGCACCATGAGGAAGGCGAGTGCCAGGGCTGGCCTGCGTGGTGTGGCGGTGAGCAGCAGGCAACGCAAGGGCGGTGCATTTATCGGGAGGGTGGGTTAGAGGCGTGGCTGAGGCCTCGAGGCTCCAGGCCCGGAGAGGACCGCAGGGGCGGCTCCTCCAGCCGGGGAGACAGCTGGGCAGCACCAGCTGCCTGCAACTGCCGCAGGCCGGTCTCCGCCTGAACACCTCCTTTCACGGCTGCCCCCTCCCCCATTAGTCCTGGGTCAGGGGTGCTACTGGCATCATGCCCCTACAGACCCGGGGACGGAGGCTGGGGACCAGGAGCGCCCCGGCCATCAGCAAGGACGACGTTCGGTGGGGAGGGCACCTTGGGTCCCAGGGCCATTGACTTTCGGGCGGCTGGCTGGAAAGGACGTCCCAAGACCACGGCCGCCTGATCAAAGGGTCTGGGAGGCCGCTGCGCACCCACCCCGCCTTAGGGCTCGGCCCCGGCTTCCGCGCCCAGCGGATCCCGGGCCGTGGTCCGTGCCTCAGTAGCTCCGGAGGCTCGGCCGGCACCCTACCCACCCCCCACCTGGTGCTGTCCGCGGTGCTGACGGGGCCGCCTGCCGCTTGCCGGCATTCAGGTTGCCTTCCCCAAACCCCAGGGCCTCCCCCGACCCCGCGCGCTGCGGGAGGGTGGGTTAGGACCGCAGGAGGACTGCCTGAGGCCGAGTCCGCTGGGTGCCCGCTGGTCCCACACCAGCAACTGGTCAGTCACTAAAGAACAGGGTCAGAAAACAGAAGTGCTGGGGTCTCTGAGCCCCACAGCTGTCCCGGCTTCCAGAGACGCCGGGGCCTCCCACCCCAGCTGGGGTCGCACCAAGGACTGCCCACAGTTCTTCCAGAACACAGGTTTATTTGGCATTTGGATGAAATGGTTCTCACAGCATCTTAAGAAAAGAATTAGTGCCAACCCAACCAAAAATAAACCCAAACTAGAAACCCTTAGTGAAACAAAAACAAACAGGCCTTGAGATGGTGGAGTATGGACACCCAACCGGAACAGGCAGCCAGGAGCCCTCTGGCGCACAGGACTCTCAAGCAGGGCTGGCCAGGACTTGTCTGACCGTGGCCCCCACGGCTGCCCCAGGACACCCTCACCTGCCTGACTGGCCTGGCACCCTTCGGTCCCCACACGTCCTGTGTGCACGGGTCTAAGGCCTGGGCCAGGCCCCTTGGGGTGCCCACCCCAAAGCAAGAGTGCTCACGACCCTCACCCGCACCAATTAGGCCTGTGGTGACGGCTGTGCCCAGCACACAGCAGCGGCAGGACGCACCTTCTGCTCCCTCTTCAGCAGTCAGGCCCTCCGCGGGGGTTGCAGGCCTGCACGGCACATAGGCCCCTGCATGGCGCGGCCTCCAGCACTGGCTCCTGAGGGCCAAGCCCTGCTCTGTGGGCAACGTGAGCATCTCATGCCACCCGGGAAGAAGAAAACGGTCTCCACGGGAGACTGTGTTGGCACGGCTGGGCACCACCCTCTTCGTCACCCCTCCTTGCTGCTGGCCCACCGAGGCTGCGAGGGGCCCCAGGCGAGTCCCCGCGGCTGGCCACCGCCCGCAATCACATGGACCCAGACACACATGCACACAAAGAAAAAGCCAGACACTCGACGTAGAAAAGATGATGTGCTGAAAATCGCACAAAACCCGCTTCATCTCCAAACCTCAGAAATGCTAAAGCCCCATGTCAGGAGACAAGACCACTGCCCAGAAGCAGGCAACAGGGACCCTCAGTCAAAGGCCCCCTGGGGCAGGGCACCCAGCGCCCTGCTGCTGGGCACAGCAAGGCGGCATGCAGCCACCGGGTTCCGGGGTGGCAGTGCTGGGCAGGCATCGGGCTTTCAGGTGGACAGCCCAGGACGTGAGCTTCAGCCCCTCCCCCCAGGGACACGACCCTTTATGGCACAAACAAGGTGGGGTGGGGCAGGGTCAGCAGGAGCGGGGGCACCCAGATTCCAGCGGCGGCGAGGCCCAGGGCGGGACACCCGGGCAGGCTAGAGGCCTCAGCCTGGCTCCAGGGCTACAGGGGCGCCATGCACGGTGCTGGGGGAGCCTCGGGACGGGCACCGAGCTTCACTGAGCCCAGCAGGGAAGATAGCACAGAGCCGGCAGCCCCACCTCAGGGCCTCGGCAGAAAGGCCCCCAGCCAGGCCCACCGTGTGACAATGGGAGCTGGGGGCACCCCCAGAGCAGCCTCTGAGGCACCCGCCCAGGCCGTCGACAGTCCTCAGATCAGGTGTGCCCACACTGGGGCAACAGCCAAGCCCAGCAGAGCCAGGGTGACCCTCCCCACGGCAGCCGCGGCGCCTCCTCTGTGAACTCTACCAGTCGAACGCTGTTGAAAGACAGGAACCGGAAGCTACACGTATCTGAGCCCTCAAGGAGGCCCCGGGGCTGGGGGATGGGGTGCTCCCTGGGGACCGCATGTGCGCCTGGCCGAGGCCCAAGCTGCCTCGGGCCCTCACGCTGCCCACGGGCACCAGTGTCTTTCTCAGGGCAGAGACGTGCCTCTCGGGCCCGCGGGCCGTCCTCTACACTACGGTGTTGAGGGAACCTCGGCTGTGCTGGCTGCCCCCTGGCAGCGCCTCTGGGGTGGGGGCACCCCCACCAGGGCCGGGCTCAGGCGGTGCCAGGAGAGCGCTGCTGCTGTCGGCCGAGTCTTCCAGGTCGGCCAGAGGGGCCCCGGGGGTGCGCTCCGGGCGCCGGGGCACTGTGCCCTCCCGGCTGCCATCTCCAGCGGCGGGAGGGGCGGCTTCCACCGGCTCAAAGGCGTCGTCTTCTGCGGGAGGAGACTGGGGTCAGCGGGGCGGGGCGGCTCCTAGCGGCTCCTCCCTGCAGCTGCACCGTGCGGGGGCTTCATGGGCAAGCGGGGGTCCGGCTGTGAGCAAACCCCGGTGGGTGTATGCGGGGTGGGGTGGGGGGGACAGGCTTTGACAGCAGAACAAAGGTGGCCCTCACGCACACGCACGAGGCGCGGGCTGGACCTCGGGGCAGGTGAGGGTGACGGCCTGGGCAGGGGTCCCCAAAACAGCCTGCCTGAGGGGGGCGCGGCAGCCCCGACTCCCACACGCGCGCTGGAAGCGGGGGCCCAGGGACCCAGGCACCCAGAATGGGGCTCCGCGCACGCGCACTCCTGCTGTCCCGCCCACGGAGGCGTCAGGGACCCGCTGCCCCAGGAGCACCGCTCGCTCTTCCCCGTCCCTGCCAGCAGGCGGCGACAGCCTCTCCCCGGGGCATAAGTCAGGTCCAAGTGCTTCCTGCCTATGCGGGCCACACGGGAGGGAACGCTGACCTAACAGACCAGGTCACAGCAGCGCGGGCCTTGCAAAGCCCGCCTGCTACGTCGTGTCTGTGCGTGTGACACACGGGGGCTCCGTAGGGACTCCTGCGTGCACCTGGGACAGGGCCGGGCCAGGCTGTGGATGGGCACCCGGTGTCCCTCTGCTCCACTGCTGACGGCTGGTTTTCACAGCGTCAGACGGACCAGACTCACTCATAGGTTCTGTTCCCACTGGACAAGAGGGCCCGCCGTGGGGCGTGGCCTCAATTCGCCACACGTGCACCCCGCCCAGGACCCCCTCCCCACAGGGCCCGGCTGAGGGGTCCCGGGAGGGAGGCAGGGGCAGGGTGAGCCCGCCCACCCCTGCAGTGGGGCCACCTTAACAGCAAGAATGGGGCCCATGCTACAGCTCCCACGCCCCGAGGATCACCTGCGGGGTCGTAGAACACGCTGTCCGGGTTGATGGAGGCCTCGTAGGGTGGCGGTGGGTCATCGGGCTGGTCGATGTCCGGGTACTTGTATGCGGTGTAGGGCGGAGGCGGATCGTGGAAATGGAAAGTCCCACCTTCCCCGTCGTCGGAAAGGTGCAGGGGCGTGAGGCCCGTGCCAAAGCCATCGGGGCCGTAATCGAAGCCGGGGATCCTGCGGCCGAGGTTGAAATGGTGCACTGGGCGGAGAGAGGGGCACGGGGCTGTCACTCGGGCTGGACGCCCCAGGCGCGGAGCCGCACACCCCGGCGGCCACCTGCCGAACCAGAGCCCTGACCCCGCGCCGACGCCCCGGCCTGACGCCTACCCTGCAGCTCCGCCCCCAGGAGGGTCGTCGAGAGCCTCGCTGCCCACGTGAGGTGGGCCCTTCACACCCGAGGCCCAGCGTCGCGGATCCGCAGCCCGGCCGCTCCCCCACCCGGCGAGGCGGGATCTCGGAAGCTACGCGGCGGGGGCGGACGTGCAACCACGTGCGCCGAGGGTGGGCCACGCCCCCAAGCGGCCACCAGCCACACACACCCGGGTCTCCACGGCAGGCGGCCCGGCAGCTGCCCACACGGCCCGGGGGCCGGCGCCCCTCCCACCACACGGACGCCGAGGGTGGGGGCGGGCAGCCCCGGTTCCCTCCTCCGACTGGGGCCACGGCCAGCCGGCGCTGGGGGGGCGGGGCACTCACGGTTGGCCCCGATCAGGGACTCGATGCGCTCGCGGCGCCTCTGGCGCAGCCGATGGACCATGAAGAGCAGCAGTGAGAGGACGAGGAAGGACGACACGCAGCTGACGACGAGGCGCATCCCGCTGGCCATGGAGTCCAGCAGGCTGCCGCCGTCTGCGGGCGGGAGGGCAGCGCTCAGGGGCCCCGCGGCCCGCCCCCAGCGCCCCCCGCCCATCTCACCGGGCTAAGCAGGACCGTGGTGGCCACAGGGCCCAGAAGGGAGGAGTGTCCCCGGGCAGGGGGCTGAGGTCAGCCGGGCCATATCATCGTCCAAGCTTAGACCTGGCCAGAGCTCTGTCCATCCTGCACCACAGTCCTCACACACAGGCCAGGCTCACCCGGAGCCCGCAACTGATCAGAGCGTCTGGGTGCGCCCCCTGGACCTGAGAGTCCCGGATCCCAGCCCCCACCTCCCCTCGCCCCGCCAGTGGCTCTTCTGATTCCTGACTTCCCAGCACCCACCCTCCTGCTGGCCCTCTCTGGGGGTGGGAAGCCAGGGCCTCCTCGGGGGATCCACTGCGGACCGGGGGTCCTGCAGAAGGGAGAGGTGGCCAGCCAGAAAGGATGTCCTCCCCCAGGTCACGGTCCGACCCCAGCAAGTCTGGCAGGGCCTGCCCTGTGGGGGAGGCCCAGGGCCCCCAGCAGCTCCCTGGGGCTGGGGCTGGCCCTGCACCTGCACCAGAGGCCTCGGGACAGAGGCTCCGGTGGGCGCCGACCCACCCCACCAGCCGGGAGTCCGGAAGTCCTCCACCCTGGGAGGTGGCTGCTGCTGCTCTGCTACGGGCCGGGCCAGCACCTCTGCACCCCCGGGGACCACGGCAGCGTCTGGTGACACCTCTGGTGGGCCTGGTGGGACACAGCTCAACACCCTGGTGGCACCAGCCCACGGGCCAGCCACCTTGCCCGATGCACACCAGGCCTGCTGGGCGTGGTGGGGGCAGAAGGCAGGGCCGGCAGCCCCAGGCTCTGACCCACACAGGGGTCACGGGCATCGTGTCACAGCATCGGAATGCCTGCCCCTGGACCCAGAGTGGAGACCAGAGGGCTTCCAGGGCAGGGGCGGCCTGAGTGTGAAGGCTCCAGGTCCCCTCTCGACCCCCTGCCTCTGCCGCGTGGGCAGGCACCCAACCGCAGCCTGACAATACACTTCATGGCCAGGCTCACATGGGCTCCCCTGCAGCTGGGTGTCCTGCTGAGACACCGGGGAGCAGCGTGCGAAAGGGCACAGCCCCTCCAGATCCCGCCCCTCAGCAGGGGTGGCCAGGGCGTCTGCCAGCCTGTGGTCAGCTCAGAGGTCCCAGCACGGGGCGTTCTCTCTGCAACGATGAATTCCTACTCGGCCCAAGGTAGACCCCAGGACATGGTCAAGGTCCCCAGTGGCCGTCCCTGGCGCTCGGCGGCAGGAGGCACCAGGAGGCAGACGCAGAGAACAGCATCCTTGGGGACAGAGGCCTCCCGGGCCCTGCAGTCGCTCGGGCCATGCCCGGCAAGGCTGCCCACTGTCGTCCAGGCACAGGCAGTGGGCATCAGGCCCAGCCTCTGAGGCGGCTCTGGGACGGGCCCCTCCCCTCCCAGACCCTCGAGGTGGGTGGCGGCCTGTTCTTCCCCAGGGTGGCCCGTTTGCATTTCGTTTAGTTGAGAGTTTTTCCATACTCCGCACACAAGAGCTTAGGGGTCTCATCTGTGTTTCTCTGTTGGTGCTTTCTCTCTTCATTTCCTCAAGGGTCTTCCACAAGCAGAAGTTTCTGATTTTGATGAAGTGTGATCTATTAATGTTTCTTTTGATCTAAAAATGCTGTGTATCCCAAGGTCACAAAGGTTTTTCTTACTTTTTCTTTTAAAAGACTTAATTTTAAAAGTACGCTGGGGAGGCATCAACTGTGAGGCTGGGACTGACGTACAGACGGCACACTATAGTGTCATCAGATGGCGAGAGCCTACTGGGCAGCACAGGGCACTCCGCTCCGTACTCTCTAAAAACCTACAGGGAAAGAACCTTGCAAAAAGTGGGCGTGTGTGTAACTGATTCCCTCTGCTGTACACCTGAAACTGAAGCATTGCACATCAGCTACACCTTGGTAAAATTTAAAAAAATTAAAAATAAAAGAACGTGTGCTTTCTTCTGGAAGGTGTATGAAGGTTTACACGGTGTATGAACACCTTGGCAGCGACTCTATACACAGCAGGGAGCACAGTAGAAGGCTCACGCGCTGGTTTCTGGCTTAGGGATTTCCATTGCTGCAGCACTGTGTGTTCCAAGTCCAGCCTTTCTTCACTGAATTGCTTTGTGCCTCTGCTGACTATCAGCTGACTGCGTGCGTGTGGACTACCACTAGACTCTTCTGTTCCACTGATCTGCATATCAGTTGCTGAAATCACTGTTTAGATACTATGACTACACAGTAAGTTTTCAACCAGGTACCGTGAACCCTCCAACTTTCTTCTTTTCTAAAACTGGTTTGGTTATTCTACTTCCTTTGCCTTTCCACAGAAATTTTACAATCAGCTTGTCAACATCTACGAAAATCTGCTGGAATTCTGGTTGAGACTGCGCAGAATCCAAAGGTGATTCATGGGAGAATTTACCTCCTGATGACTGAGTCTTCTGATCCATGAACATGGTATACTCATGCCTTTCTTTCATCAGCATCTTATGATCGTAGCATACAGAGGGTTTGCCTACTCTATGAGACTTAAACCTCAGTGCAAGTATAAGGAGGTGGAAGGACAGGTCACCACATACCACCCACCGCCTGGCGTCCACCCAGGGGGCACCACCAAGCGGGGAGCGCTACGGCAGGCCTGTGGACAACGTCTCGTCTGTTGCTTAAGTTCCCCTGAGCACCAGATGCAGACACAGAAGCACCCCAGTGGAGGCTGAGGTGGAAGCCGGCTCCAGTGAAGGGGCGCCTGGTCCGGGCCCCAGCCCCAGGCGCAGGCTCACCTGGGTCCAAGCACATGAACTTGCAACACTCCTTGGGGTCCTTGCGGTACTGCTGGCAGCCCTGCGGCCGCTCGCACAGCGCGGCCACACACATCTCGGGCTCCCCGCCGTGGCAGGTGCAGCTCAGGCACGGGTCGTCCCCCTTGGGGGTGAAGTAGAAGCCTTCATCCACCACGTTGTCCTTGATGTCCACACACGTCTGACCTGCGACAGGCACAGCGGACCTGCGCATCAGCCGCCTGGGAGAGTCCTGGCACCACAGGCCGGGGCTGCAGGGGCCGCAGAGAGCAGGAGAGGGGAGGAGGGAGTCGTGGCTCCGGATGCGAGGCGCGGCGGGGCCTCTGGCCGCCGCCATCTCCTCACTGCGCAGCCGGGCAGAGCCTCCGTCTACCCTGGGGAGGAGCGAGGGGTCACGGGGGACACTACCGCCCAGGCCCCAGCCATCTCCAGGTCAGAGGTCAGAGGCCCCGCAGAGTCAGGTGTGCCGGGTCCCTGCGGCCCCCGGGGGGTCAGGTGCACTGAGAGGCCCCCCTAGGAGTCAGGTGGACTGAGAGGCCCCCGGGGGTCAGGTGCACTGAGAGGCCCCCCTAGGAGTCAGGTGCACCGAGAGGCCCCCGGGGGTCAGGCCCTGGGGTTGGGGGCCCCGCTCACTCCTCTTGCACAGGAAGGACGACTTGTCCTGGCAGCTCTCGGCGCGCCAGCTGTGTAGGTCGTGGTGGCGCAGCGTGGGGAAGTGGAAGCACTGCAGCTGCGCGCAAAACACGCCGTCACCCTCCGCCGTGGCCGCCGCCAAGATGGGGTCCGGGGGCAGCAGCACTTCCGAGGAGCCTGCGGGGCGGGTGGACGGCGTCACGGGGGCTGCCCGCCTCCGCTCCTCTGCGCGCTCCTCTGCACGTGCCCGGGGGCCCCAGGGGCGCAGGGACACGCTGCGGGGGTTGGCAGCGCCCACGGGAAGGGGGAGGACGCCTCTTCCTCCCGGGGGGACGCAGCGGGCGCTCTGCGGGCGAGGGGCGGGCCCAGCAGCTGGGGGGCGGGGCCCCGCGGGCTCTGCGGGCCGCTGCGGCGCCCACACCCCCGGCTGCCTGCCAGGAGAGCTCGGGCAGCCAAGCCCAGTGCGTCTCCGCAAAGGCCAGGGAGCCTCACCTTTGGACGCCACCTCCCAGTGTCCTTCTACGGAGCGGTTGCGGCCGGTGACGACGTACTGGTAGCCGACCCACAGCCTGCAGGAGGCAGATCGCAGGAGGCGTCGGCTCTGAATGTGCGCCTTTGATGCTTCCGCTGACCTTTACAATGTGAGCCTCAAAAGCATGAATGGTCTTTTCAAGGTTTGATACTTAATTTTAATAAAATGTATTAAAATTCTATACAAGTTTACCCGTCATTTTCGTCCTGCGAGCCTCCTGCTAACGCTGCTCTTCTCAGCGGGTCTCATCAGACAGATCCACATCCAAGCAAAGCCACCCCAGGGCTGCGGGGTGGGCCCTGTGTGCCCCCAGCCCCAGCCCTGGGGGTGCCCACGGTCCCTGCAGCCCCACGTGCATGTGCCCACCCGAGGGCACGGCCTGCCCTCCCCCTTCTGCAAGCACTTACCACCACCCTCGGGCTAGGCACTTCTAAGGTCACCAGGAAGACCCATGGAGCCCCCCCTGCCAGTCACTGTGCCAGCCCCTGCCCTCGTGGGCTCTGGCCACCCTGCAGTCCACGCCCCGTGGGAGGCCCCAGGGCCCGCCCCTGCAGCCTGGGTGGGTCCTCAGCTCCCACTGGCCCCAGAACAAAGCCCTGAGCGCTGGGTGGGGACAGGCTGGCTGTGTCCACACGTTCTCTCCGACCCTGCAGAGCCTGCGGGCCTAGAGCCAGGCTCAGAGCCAGCACGCGCCCTGGTCAGCCCTGGTTCCCCGTGGTGGTTCAGGAAGGGATGAGCAGGCCCATGGGAGGCTCTCAGAAGGACCCTGTCCACTGGCACGGCCCACGAGCCAGGCCCACCGAATCCCACACGCAGCAGCCCGTCCTGACTCGGGCCCAGACCCCCTGCAGCTGCACCATAATCCCCGTGGGAGAGCCGAAGGGCTGCCCAATGCACCACAGCAGGCACCGCCCCTGCCCTCCAGGAGTCGCTGCCCCGAGCCCCACCCAGCCCCCTCCGCGCGCTCTCGAGGCCCCGGTGCCGGGCCCAGCAGCTCACTTGTGCTGGTCCTGCCAGGTGAAGCTCCGTTCCGGCTGCTCCCACTCCTGGGCCAGCACAAAGCGCAGCTCCTGGTCGGTGGAGAAGGTGGCCAGGGAGCCATTCACGCGCTGGCAGGTCTGTGCGGCGTCCCAGTAGCTCTCCCCGCTTAGGTAGGCGCGGTAGCAGCTGGCTGTCCCCTCATAGTGGTGCCACCCTGTGGGGCACTTCCCTAGGAAACATGCAGGACGGGGTGGCCCCAGTCAGCACCCGAAAGGCCATCACACCAGCATGTGCGGCTCAGGAGCCTGGGGGGACGTGAGGCTGGGGGACATGAGGCCGCGGGGGATGCGGAGGCTGGGGGACACTGAGGCTGGGGGGACACGGAGGCTGGGGGGGATGCGGAGGCTGGGGGACACTGAGGCCGCGGGGGATGCGGAGGCTGGGGGACACTGAGGCCGCGGGGGATGCGGAGGCTGGGGGGACACTGAGGCTGGGGGGGATGTGGACGCTGGGGGACACTGAGGCCGGGGGGGATGTGGACGCTGGGGGACACTGAGGCCGGGGGAGATGCTGAGGCTGGGGGACACTGAGGCCGGGGGAGATGCGGAGGCTGGGGGGACACGCGGAGGCTGGGGGGACACGGAGGCTGGGGGGGATGTGGAGGCTGGGGGGACACTGAGGCCGCGGGGGATGCGGAGGCTGGGGGGACACAGAGGCTAGGGGGGATGTGGAGGCTGGGGGACACTGAGGCTGGGGGGACACTGAGGCCGGGGGGGATGCGGAGGCTGGGGGACACTGAGGCTGGGGGGACGCTGAGGCTGGGGGACACTGAGGCCGGGGGAGATGCGGAGGCTGGGGGGACACGGAGGCTGGGGGGGATGTGGAGGCCGGGGGGACACTGAGGCCGGGGGGACACAGGCTGGGGGGGACACTGAGGCTGAGGGGGACACTGAGGCCAGAAGGACACTGAGGCTGGGGGAACACTAAGGCTGAGGGGGATATGGAGGCTGGGGGGACACTGAGGCTGGGGGGACACTGAGGCTAGGGAGGGCAGTGAGGCTGGGGGGGGTGCGGAGGCTGAGGGGGATGTGGAGGCTGGGGGGGATGCGGAGGCTGAGGGGACACGGAGGCCGGGGGAGACGCTGAGGCTCGGGGGGACGCTGAGGCTGGGGGGGTACTCTGAGGCTGGGGGGGACGCTGAAGCTGGGGGGATACTGAGGCTGGGGGGATGCTGAGGCGGGGGGGAACGCTGAGGGAGGGGGAACGCTGAGGCTGGGGGGGGGACACAGGCCGGGGGGACACTGAGGCTGGGGGGGGGACACTGAGGCTGGGGGGACACTGAGGCCGGGGGAGACACTGAGGCTCGGGGGGGACACTGAGGCTGGGGGGGGCACTCTGAGGCTGGGGGGGACGCTGAGGCCGGGGGGATACTGAGGCTGGGGAGACACTTAGGCGGGGGGGAACGCTGAGGCTGGGGGGGTACACTGAGGCCGGAGGGACACTGAGGCTGGGGGGGGACGCTGAGGCTAGGGAGGGCAGTGAGGCTGGGGGGGACACTGAGGCTGGGGGGGGGATGCTGAGGCTTGGGGGACACTGAGGCTGGGGGGACACTGAGGCTGAAGGGGGATGCTGAGGAGGCTTGGGGGGGACGCTGAGGCAGGGGGGGACGCTGAGGAGGGTTGGGCAGGGACGCTGAGGCTGGGGGCAAACGCTGAGCCTAGGGGGGCGAAATGCTGAGGCCGGGGGAGGGTGCTGAGCCTAGCGGGGGATGCTGAGGCCGGTGCGGGGACGCTGAGGTGGGTCGGGGCTCTGCTGCTGGGGGGCCAGGGCGGTCAGGATGGGGTGCTGCGCCCACTGGGTAAAGCAGTGGACAGGACGGTGGGCCCCCCGGGTGGGCGGCGGGAGCGCCCCACCCAGGCCTGTGCCCGTCTGCTCAGGGGGTCAGCTGTGCTGCGCCCTCGGTCTCAGTCTTCCTGAACGCTTCTAAAACACGTACACTGTAGGAAGCTCATGAAGTAACCAGCTACTGATTATTTTTTTAAGCACAGGCAGGGCAGCCTCCTCCACGAACCAAGGGCAGTCCACTTGGGCCCCATGTGGCAAGCATCTTGTGGGAAAAGCTCCAGGGCCTGGTGCTGGTCTCAGCTTCCCCGCCCGGCAGGGAGGCCCTGGGCAGGCCATCCTGCCGCCCCAGCCACCGGAGGAGCCTTGAAGCAGGGTTTCAGGGGGACCCATGGGGTGGGCCCCGGGTCATCACCAGGGCAGGCCTGCAACTTACTGCTGAAGCGCACGGGCTGTGCCACGCTCATGGCATGCAGGTGCGAGGGGTCGCTGCCGCGCGCCCGGCCTGGCCTCGGGTCCGCAGCCTCCTTCCCATGGTAGGGACGTGCCTGCCCGCTCACTTCTGAAAGCAGAGAGCAGTGGCTGCAGACAAGTTGGAGGGCAAGGTGCTGCAGGGAGCTGCCGGCAGGCAGACGGCCGCGGGCGGGCGGGCCGGAGGGGCCGCTGGAGACCCCGTCTATTCAGGCTTCCTCAGAACCCTTCTCACGCGCAGTTCACGCCTCACGGGTCACACGTGTGTCTCACTGAGCGCGCCTGGGAAGTCTCCACTCTTCACGAAATGGGGCCTCCACACTGTGCTTCCTAACAGGCCCCTGTGGAACCCCCGCAGCTCCGGCCCAGGGGCTCCCTGCGGAGCCCAGGCGGGGATCCCTCTCTGCCTGTCGCCCCTCCCTCACCATCAAGGCCAGGGCCCGGGCACCCACGCAGCCCTCCTGTGCAGCAGGCCTGCAGCACGGCCCAAGTGTGAACACGAGGCGCAGGGGGAGGCAGACGCTAGCTCTGTGCGTGTGGTCCAAGGATGACTCACAGGCCTGAGCGAGGAGGCCCAGGGGAGTGAGATTCACCTGGGGCACCGGCAGGACCCTCAGAGGCCGCGTCCCTGGGGCGCTGCGCCCCAGCTGCAGGCCCAGCAGAGGACACGGCTGCACAGCCCGCAGAGCAGCCAACACGGTCTGCAGACACCCCCACCCACACACAGACACACACACACACACCAGGCACCCAACTTGGTCTGCAGAGACAGCCCCCACCACACACACACACACACACACACACACACACGGTCAGCACAGCGGCCAACACGGTCTGCAGAGACGACACCACACACACACACACACACACACACACACCAGGCACCCAACTCGGTGTGCAGAGACACCCCCCACCACACACACACTCTGGGCTTGTGCTGGGGTGAGCCCGGAGGGTGGTGGGAGGTGCTGTAAACCCTCCTGATTGTGGCAGCAAGACCCTAATTCTCCAAGCAGCGGCAGAGTTCACGTGCAAAGCACAGGAATCCTGACCACTGGATCACCAGGGCATTCCCCGATGTTGTTTTTATTTAGTCACTTTTACTTTTTCTCGTTATAGAATAACACGTATCCAATATAAAATATCTGAGAAACACAAAAGTTTGGATAGAGGAAAACAGACCAACTGTCGCTATTCCAGAGGTGGCCGCCCTTCCAAACACTCTTTTCCATACAAATCCTTGAAACAGTTGGGACCATGTCCAGCACGAGCTCACACTTTGCGGTGTGTTAAGACCATGACAGCTTTGATTGTTTTAGGCGTGGGAAAGTCACTTCTGCCGGCCGTGCAGGCCCCGTGAGGGTTCTCTGTTGGGCTCCCCTTGACTCCCGGCTGGTGGAGAGGCTGTGTCTGCAGCCCCGAGACCCCAGACCTCTGCACCACCCGCACCAATGGCTGGGCGGTGCTTTTGGAGCTCCCACAGCCCGTGTCAGAGACAGAGAGGGCACTGCCACCCATCAACAGTGCCCCAGGCCTGAGAGAAGCTCCAGCGCCCTTTCCCACCTGGGGCGGGGGCTCCCTCTGGGGCGGGGGCCCCAGGCGCACACCTGGGCGCCGCTGCTCTCCTCCTGGGGGAGGCTGTGACCAGCGGCTCTGGGGCAGGGTGAGGCTGCAGAGCCAGGGCCCAGGGCGGCCGGCAGAGGGGCTGGCAGGTCCCTGCGGGGCTCAGGGGTAGGCAGGGCGCAGCATGGGCACGCCTGGGACACGGGTGTGGGGAGGCTCACCCACGCGCCTGCACTGCACACTCCCTGCTGGCTACTCCAACGAGCAAGACCTGTGCTTCCACTGGATCCCACCACGCAGAGCCCTGGGCACCTGGTCAGGACCGGTCAGACTGCTCAGAGACAGGAATCTGGGGCACAGGGGAGGGGGAGGCCCAGCCCTGCCAGGGGCGCGGGGCACCAGGTGGCTGGGAGCAGCCTGTGGGAAGCCATCTGCAGCCCATGGGGGGCAGGGCAGGCGGCCCAGCATGGGGAGTGTCTGCACCGATCCTCTGCACATCCGCGCGCCCGCGTCTCCCCTCCTGGCTCCCTGCCCCCCCCGCCCAGCACACACGGCCCGAGTGTCCCGGGAGCTGGGGGCCCTGAGCCCTGAGTGGGGGCCTCACTCCTGAAGTGCGGTCGGCGCTGCTCCAAGCCTGGAATCCAGCCTGAGCCCAGCCCTGACAGCTCTTAAGCTCCTCTTAAGATAGCCCACCGAGGGCAGCGGTAGAGCGTGCGGGGCACTCGGCTGGTCAGAAGTGGAGAGGACTTGCGGATAAAGGACAAAATGTGAGTCCACTTTGCGTCCAGACACGCCTGTGCAGGCTCCGAGCTGTGGGCACCCCTGCTGCTTTCCTGTCTCACACCAAACAGGTTGAGAACCGTGGTCCAAAATCCAATGCCTCCTTAGCCGGTGCAGGCTTTCTAAAACTAGAGAGCCCACAGATACACGGTTACCAGCGGGCTTTCTGTTATGCTGCATGTGTTCCTGCAACTGATTCTCTCTGCCCTCAGCCGGGGCCAGGCCCTGCGCACGGGGGGTCTCACAGTCGGGGGAGCCCAGGACCGCCACCTCTGTCTTGCTCCCTTGGGGACACACGCATGACGTAGACAATGTGTGCAGCACAGAGAGAAAAACTGCAAACACAGCGAGTTCTGAGTCTGCTACTGCCTGTGACGGCGCGGAAGCACTGGGGAGGAGGGGGAGGGACGGGGGGAGGGGGAGGGACAGAGGGAGGAGGGGGAGGGACGGAGGGAGGAGGGGGAGGGACGGAGCCGCCAGCACACGGGGAGCACCAAAGGGAGGAGGGGGAGGAACAGAGGCGCCAGCACAGGGGAGCACTGAGGGGAGGAGGGGGAGGAACGGAGCTGAGAGCACACCGGGAGCACTGCGGACCTATGGTCCTTGTCTGGTCTGCTTAGAACTGGTCAGAGCTGGCTTTTTTTCTGGACAGACTTCCTTTCAGTTTGTAGAAAGGTGCGGCCTTTAGCACTGCCATCGGAACAGCGAAGGACGAGCCATTTACAAGCACTCAGCCCCACCCCCGTCACCAGTCATGCAGCCTCCCTGCATGGTTCTGTCACTCTGTTCAGCGAGCCTGTAGCTGGAAAACGCGTCTGTCCCGCCCGTCCCGGGGCAGCTGCCAGGCTGCAGGCTGAGGAGCCTGGCAGCCCCTTCCCAGACAATACGTGCTTGTCCTCTCTGCACGGAGTCTTGTGAAGGTTAACAGACAAAACCACAAAGACAGTTTACCAGCCAAACTAGTTAAAAAACAATCCAACTGAGTGAAGGTGAAGCTCCTACTGACATTACGAGGTGACTCCTGAACCGGGTGTGTCCCACCCAGCGACTGTTAACAGCACGAGCTCCTGAGACGCAGAACCCAGGCAGGACATGGAGCCACGGTCCTGAGGCTGAGCTCTCCCCGTGCCCAGGACTCCAAGAAGCTCGGCTTCCAGACACAGAGTGATATTTAGAGAGGAACGCTCCACAGAGTGAGGGCCGTCTCAGAAGGCGAGAGCGGCCAGCAGCGAGACTTTAAAGAAGGCGCAGTCACAGAGGCAAACAGCAGCACAGAGATGAGAGGCCTGAAGACTGGCGGGCAGGAGGACGAGCCGCAGCTCACAGAAAGCGACTGCGTGTCCAAAGGAGCCTGGTTATCCCTGCTGTTCCAGGACCCGGTCCCGTTAGCACCTGTCAGCCTCAAGCTTCTCTTATCGTAGCAGGAACTCACTGTCGACTTACTTGAACCTTGACAACTAAACCCTAGGCCCACAGTGGCAGAGTAAGGAATCTAGAAAGCTACATACCCGACCCAACAATCTGACATGTAAGAATTCACATTAATGATACCTCTCCAATTCCCCAAATAGAACAGTCTCCCCCCAACCCCACATATGCACAAGGTTACTCACTGTGACATTGTTTATAACAGCAAACTAACGAGAACAACGCAAAGTACATCATGAGAAACGCGGGGCTGGAAGAAGCACACGCTGGAATCAAGACTGCCAGGAGAAACATCAAGAACCTCAGGTATGCAGATGACACCACCCTTATGGGAGAAAGTGAAGAGGAACTAAAAAGCCTCTTGATCAAAGTGAAAGAGGAGGGTGAAAAAGTTGGCTTAAAGCTCAACATTCAGAAAATGAAGATCATGGCATCCGGTCCCATCACTTCATGGGAAATAGATGGGGAAACAATGGAAACAATGTCAGACTTTATTTTTTGGGCTCCAAAATCACTGCAGATGGTGACTGCAGAAAAGTTATGACCAACCTAGACAGCATATTCAAAAGCAGAAACATTACTTTGCCAACAAAGGTCTGTCTAGTCAAGGCTATGGTTTTTCCTGTGGTCATGTATGGATGTGAGAGTTGGACTGTGAAGAAAGCTGAACGCGGAAGAATTGATGCTTTTGAACTGTGGTGTTGGAGAAGACTCTTGAGAGTCCCTTGGACTGCAAGGAGATCCAATCAGTCCATTCTGAAGCAGATCAACCCTGGGACTTCTTTGGAAGGACTGATGCTAAAGCTGAAACTCCAACACTTTGGCCACCTCATGGGAAGAGTTGACTCATTGAAAAAGACTGATGCTGGGAGGGATTGGGGGCAGGAGGAGAAGGGGACGACAGAGGATGAGATGGCTGGATAGCGTCACCGACTCGATGGACATGAGTTTGAGTGAACTCCGGGAGTTGGTGATGGAAAGGGAGGCCTGGCGTGCTGCGATTCACGGGGTCGCAAAGAGTCGGACACGACTGAGCGACTGAACTGAACTGAACGACAACAAACTAAAGGCCCACGCGTAAGAGCCTGGCTAAAAACACACGGCACGTTCTTAACCGCTCAGCGTCACAGTGATCCAAGCCTGTGCCCCGACCACTGCAGGTGAAGACGCTGCAGCTGACGGTTCTATGAAGAACCTTCTAGAACTAAGACCAACAACAGATGTCCCTGTCATCACAGCGGTCTGCAATACAGAAGTAGGAAGTCAAGAGACACCTGGAGTAACAGGCGAGTTTGGCCTTGGAATACAGAATGAAGCAGGCAAATGCTAACAGAGTTTTGCAAGAGACCACACTCTACACGTGGACATCACCAGATGATCGATACCAAAATCAGATTGATTCTGTTCTTTGCAGCCGAAGATGGAGAAGTTCTACACAGTCAGCAAAAACAAGACCGGGAGCTGACTGTGGCTCAACTCATGAACTCCTTACTGCAAAATTCAGTCTTCAACGGAAGAAAAGTAGGGAAAACCACCAGGCCATTCAGGTATGACCTAAATCAAGTCCCTTATGACGACACAGTGGAGATGACAAAGAGATTCAAAGGATTAGATCTGATAGTGCCTGAAGGACTACGGACGAAGGTTTGGGACGCTGTACAGGAGACAATGACCAAAATCAGCCCTAAGAAAAAGAACTGCAAGAAGGCAAGGTGGGTGTCTGAGGAGTTTCACAAGTAGCTGAGAAAAGAAGAGAAGCAAAAGGCAAAGGAGAAAGGAAAAGACACACCCAACTGAATGCAGAGTTTCAGAGAACAGCTGGGAGGGACAGCAAAGTCTTCCTCAATGAACACTGCAGAGAAGCAGAGGAAAAGAACAGAATGGGAAAGACTAGAGATCTCTTCAAGAAAACTGGAGCTGTAAAGGGAACATTTCACGCAACGATGGGCACAATAAAGGACAGAAATAGTAAGGATCTACCTGAAGAAGAAGAGGGTTAGAAGAGGTGGCAAGGATACACAGAAGAACTATACAAAAAAGATGTTAATGATCCGGATAACCACGACGGTGTGACCACTCACGAAGAGCCACACATCCTGGGGTGTGAAGTCAAGGGGGCCTTAGGAAGCATCACTATGAACAAAGCTAGTGGAGGTGCTGGAATTCCAGTGGAGCGATTTCAAATCCTGAAAGATGATGTTGTGAAAGTGTTACACTCAATATGTCAGCAAATTTGGAAAACTCAGCAGTGGCCACAAGACTGGAAAAGGTCAGTTTTCATTCCAATCCCAAAGAAAGGCAATGCCAAAGAATGCTCAAACTACCGCACAATTGCACTCATCTCACACGCTAGACAAGTAACGGTCAAAATTCTCCAAGCCAGGCTTCAGCAGTACATGAACCGAGAACTTCTAGATGTATAAACTGGATTCAGAGAAGACAGAAGAACCAGAGATGAAATTGCCAACACCCACTGGATCACAGAAAAAGCAAAGGAATTCCAAAACCGTCTGCTTCCGCTGCACTGACTACACTGAAGCCTTCGACTGTGTGGGTCATTAAGGAACCGTGGAAAGCTCCTGACGAGATGGGAATGCCAGACACCTTCCCTGCCTCCGGGGAAGCCCGAGGCAGCTCAGGAAGCTGTCTGCCGCGGAGGCGGCACTGGTGCCTTCTCTCAGCTGCGCTCAGACTCGCAAGCTGCCCGCAGGCTCTCCGGCTCCTGGCGGCCAGCGCCCCGAGGCCCGCCCACCTGAGCCGCTGCGAGAGGCTCGCTGGCGCCTGACCACACGGGGCAGAGCGCCTCTATGCCTGGCCCTGCACACCGTGCCCGTTGCTCTGTGACACGCCTGATCGGCTCTTGCCCCTGGCAGGCCTTCTGTTTGCTAGACCACAAGCCTTTCTGGGTGACGCCATCTCCCTCGGAGGCGTGCCCGTCCGCACTGTTTATCAGCACTTTTTGACAAAAGGGAGACTTAACTTTAATCTGGTAAAACTGGTCATCTCCACAGCATTTCCGTTTGGCTGTGCCGGACCTGTGTGGCCGCCTGGCCGTGCGTCTGGCTGCGGTGCACGGGGTCTCCCTGGGGTGGCTTCTCTCGTGGTGGAACCCAGGCTCAGCAGTCGTGGCGCACGGGCTAAGCTGCTCTGAGGCACATGGGATCTTCCCAGAGCAGGGATCGAACCCGTGTCTCCTGCATCGCAGGCAGATTCTTTACCCCTGAGCCACCAGGGATGCTCTGCTTTCATTTCGGAGTTAACCTTTTGTGTGACTTGAAAATGACCCTTCTCTACACCGAAGTCATACAAGTATGCTCCCCCCGTCTTCCAGGAGCTCGTCTCCAAGGAGCCTGCGGCTCATCTCTGTACAGGGCATGGGGACCGCAGCACCCCAGCCGCAGCGCGGGGTCGAGGCCGCCTCCTGCCGCGAGTCGAGTCTCTCCACTGTCTCAGGCAGCTCTTCCATCACACAGCCAGTCTGGTTTCCCTGGGCCAGCCGTGAAGGAGGCCTCGTGCTGACTCTTCTCCAAGTCCCCACCTCAGGGCCTGATCCTTCCAGACGTCTCTAGTGACTCGTCCCATTTCCCCAAAAACCCTCCAGGGATGCACTGAACCCACAAATTAACGGACCAACAGGCAGCTTCACCATGCCGAGCCTTCCTTGCTAAGAACACCCTCTTTATTCAAGTCTTCTCTAATGCCTCTTAATAAGGCTGTAACTTCTTCTCCGTTAAAACTCCGACACACTGTTTACACCCCCGCCCCCGTGCATCAGAGATTGCTCACGGAGAACAGGGACCAGGCAGCTATTTCCAGCAAAAGGGGTTTCCAACTGGAACCTGTGCCTTCCCCCAGCTGACAAGGCTGGAGGGAGCCCGCAAAACACGCCCACCTCCAGCCGCCAACTGCCCTCAGGGGAGGGAGGCGCTGCCAGGACCGCCCCCTGCAGGCCGGCCATGCCCCCCGGCCCGATCCCTGCACCCACGTCCCTCAAGCCTTCCCAGCGCCACGGGAACGCACCCCGGGCTCAGCGACACCAGTAGGCGCTGGGAGGGGCTCTGGGCACGGCGGCTGCGGCCCCCCTCCCGGGCCCTGGCAGGCAGGCTGTCCGGAACACCGTCTGCTTTTCATCTTCCAAAGACACTGCTGGCATGACCGAGCCCCGGGTCGTCTTTCCCCGTTTCCTTGGTCCCTGTGGTTTTACGTCTTTAGCTGTGATTCTAGCAGGCTTTCAGCAGGACCGTGAAACAGCCTCCTGTGGTCACTCCAGCAGGCCTGCAGTCCAAGCTCAAAAGCCGCCGGCCGAATGTGGCTAGGCTGTCCCACGGATTCGCTGAAGCTCCCACACAGGAGGCTCCCAGCAGAGCCTCGCCTGCACCCCGCCTCGCACGCGCACTCACCTGGACAGGCGGCCTCGTCGCTCCCGTCCTCGCAGGTCGCCAGGCCGTCGCACCGCCAGGGCAGGGGGATGCACTGGATGGCGCCGCTGCGGCAGGCGAACTGCCCGGGGCTGCACCGCAGCTCTGTGGGGGCAAACGCAGGGGCTCTGAGTGCGCGGCCCGGGCACACCCAGGGCGCAGGAGGCGCACGGGGCAGGAGCAGGGAGCGGGAGGGGCCACCAGGGGCCGGAGCTCAGGCGGGAAGGTGTCCTGACCTCCAGGCACACGGGCCAGGGTGTGACAGGGCACGACTTGCACTTAAGGGAGAACAGAGGCGGAGGCTTCCGCCAGGACAGATGGGCCTGCCCGGGCCGGCACCTGCCTTCCGCCTGCCCGGGCTCCCCACGGGGGCGCCCAGGAGCAGAGTGGCCGCTGCGGAGTGACCCAAAGCTGGAGATCTAACTCTCGAGCCCTCGGGACGCAGCCTGCGGACTCCTGAGCTGAGGGCCACCCCAGGAGCCCAGGGAGACGGCAGCGAGGGCAGATCCGGTCCTCCACCTGCCGGAGAAGCAAAGCGCCTCGGCCCGGGGGAGCAAGGATCAGACACCGCCCAGGCCAGAAGGGCCTGCCCTGAGGACAACAGCCGGAGCTCCACGGCACGAAAGCTCGGCTCTCAGCTTCAGACCAGAGCCGCCTAAGTCAGGGGCGTGGGGCCAAGACACGTGAGAGCCTTGCCTGACTAGTGGGAAAACCTGACTCCAGGTCAAGGGCTGCCCTAGCTCTGCCTAAGCGAGCCCAAGACAGAGCTGGAGAGACCGCACCGTCTCCCGGTCACGCTCCACAGCAAGGCTCGAGAGCACCACAGGAACGCGCAGAACACGCAGAGCTCAACAAGTCAAAATCCACAGTCTGTCATTCGGTAAAAACTACCAGACGCACAAACAAGCACAGCTGGTATACTGAACTTCTTCAGAGTTAGTAAAACTTCTTGATCAAAAGCTCACGAAAGGTGCCTGAGCCAACGGAAGACAGAGCCCAGAGCGCACTCATGCTGGCACGGCCGCTGCCTTTCGACAGAGGTAGAGGGCGTCTCGGCAGGTGGCGGGGAAACGACTGGAAAGCCACACACACGTCCGAAGAAGCAGCTCAACTCACAGATGAGACGCAAATTCGGGGCTGCCCGCGGGGCGGGGCGCCGGGGTGACAGATGGCACAGCGCATGGTCCTGCTGCCTCAGCGCGCCCCTGCTTCCTGCGCTGGGCCCTGGGGCACGGCGTGCTCAGGCAACAGGAGCGTGGGGCTCCCAAACGCAGGGCCCTGGGCGTGCAGCTGTGCGCACACTCGCACACACAGAGCACGCGGCTGTGGGTGCGGCGGGCGTCGCCACCGGTGAGTGCCGTGCACTGCGCGCAGGGCCAGGCCTGCAGCGTTTCCAGGGGAATGAAATGCCCCCAAAGTTCAACGTTTTGGAAAAATAATGAGGCAATAATCCTCTGCCTCCCTCTGAAGAAAAGTATTTTGAAATCTTAGTTCTTTTTGGAATAAAAGGCTTCCCAGGTGGCGCAGTGGTAAAGAATCTGCCTGCAAAGCGGGAGATGTGGGTTCGATCCCTGGGTCAGGAAGATGCCCCCGGAGGAGGGCATGGCTGCCCGCTCCAGTGTTCTTGCCTGGAGAGTCCCATGGACAGAGGAGCCTGGCGGGCTGCGGTCCCCAGGGCCGCAAAGACGCAGACAGGACTGAGCAACTGCACAGCCACGGGACAATGAGACGCAGGTCGCTGCATCCCAGGCTCTGAGTCTGCCCTTAAGGCACCTCCAGCTGAGCGATTCTGTTCATGTTGGAGCTCCTTTGCGCGGTCATCCTGAGTCTCAGTCCCCGTGAGGCAAGCAGGCACACGAACCCCAGTGACAGCCACACACAGGTCAACACCAAAAGCTGATCCGCAGCGGGCAGGTGGCCTTGGGTCCCCAGCATCTGCCACGCCTCCCCCCATAGGGCTGCCCTCTAAACTGCAGCTTCCGGAGGGAAAGTTTTGCTAAGAGGTCTCCTGGAAGGCGCCCTGCGGGCAAAAGAAGACAGAACAAAGTTCTCATAAAGGCTTGTTTAAGAAGAACGACTCAAAGCTATACTGACCGACCTACAGACGTCTCAACACTGACAACTGAAAAAGCAAGACCAGCGCACACGACGGCTAATTCCATTCGTGTAACGCTGGGATTGGATACACGTGAGCTTCTCCAAGTGTGGGAGACTCTGCTGGGCTTTCCCACGGCTCACCCCGGCCTGGACCCCTTCCCGTGCAGGGCTGGGTGGAGGAGGGCCCCGCAGATGCCTTCCAGGCCCCCGCCCCGTCCCATGTGACGGCAGGGCATGGCGGGTACCCCACCAACCCAGGGGCCCCACGGAGGAGCCAGCGGCGCGTGGATGCTGGGTGTACCGGGGGCCTGGCACCTTGCGTCTCCTGCTGACCCTCCAGCGGGCCCCTGCCCAGTGCCCTAGTCCCGGACACTCCCCAAACTGCCCAGCTCCTGAGCAGGGGGCCCAGGGTGGAAGGCAGCCTGCAGCAAGGCGGAGCTCAGGCTGGACGTGGAGACCCTCATCGTCCAGCGTCCACATAGACTCTGCTCTCAGACCCACCCTCTCCTGGCACGGAGCTGTCCACAGCTGAGGACAGACGGCCAGCTGCCCAGCAGCCAGCCTACAGAAAAGGACGGGAAAGGGGCTGGGGGGACGGCCACGCCAGGCAGAGAAGCGAAGCGCGGGCGACGGGGCTGGCAGGCGTGGCCATCGGAGGGGCAGCCTGTCCCCCTGTGTGGACGGGACCTGGTGAGCCCTCTGCGGTGAGCAGCCTCACCCGTCCTCGCCTCTCAGAGCAGCTCTCGCCCCCAGGGAGCAACCCCCTGGCCTGAGCCCCGGGCCAGCTGGCCAGGTCCCCACCACCCCCACTAAGCAGCTGCGAGGCCCATGGGTGCGGGGAGCCGCCGCTCTTTACGGCAAACATAAGGAGCCGTTTGTGCGTCGGCTCCGTCACCGATTTCCAAGCACCCGCTCTGTGCCAGACCAGGCCGGAGCCCCAGCTCAAACGTGCCCGAGTGCAAAACGTGCCCACAGGAACAATCCCGGCCCTGTCCACGGTGCAGGGTGTCCGGGGCACCCGGCCAGGCCCCCGCCTCCAGCCGCAGCTGGACTCACCGAGCTCACACCAGGCACCCGCGCGGCCCAAGCCACAGAGCTCACCGCCTGGGAGTGGGGGGGCTCTGAGAAACGTGCCCTTGTGCGCCCACCTCTCAACGCTCACGGCCCTTAGAGAGCATCTGTCCTATATCAGACAGTTCTCAGAACCAGAGGCCAAGTCACGCTGAGCCTGTGTGCCCACAAACCACGTCCAGGTCACAGGAGAGAGCCGAGGACAGCGAGCGGGCAGCTCCGTGCAGGGCTCCATGCTCTCGAGCCACCAGCCTGCACGTGCCTGGACCCGGAAGCAGGACCTGTCAGCGCCCCTCTCCCGTCGAGGCCCCACTTCCACAGAACAGCCAAAGCCGGCCGCGAGCCACGCCGGAAACCAAGATGCAGTCTTGGGTGACAACCGCCTGCAAGGCTGCCCGTCACCCTGCAAACACCCAACTAGTTCGAAGTTGGCTCGGCAGCCTGACAGGGGGCCACCTCCACACCGACTCCACGCCCAGCACGGGGGCAGCCCCGTGGCAGCCAGAGGGGGAGACGCCGGGCACCAGGGCAGGGCACCCCGTCGGCACGGCTGCTCCCGGGGCCAGGGGTGAGAGGACCAGGGAGGCGGGCTGTGCTGACAGCACCCTGGGTGAGGAGCCGCAGAGGGGCACGTGTTCAGGGCAGCCGCCGCGCAGGCTCCACCCCCGAGCCTGTCACCAGCGGGACCCTGCCCTGGCCCCGGCCCACCGCACCCTCACAGGCTGCCCCCTCGGGGAGCAGGCCATGACGCCCGCCCGCCCCTCGCTCCCCAACAATTGTGTGTGCCGGCATCAACGCTCACGTGCGCGCACACAGGCACACACCAGGGAGCTGGGCGGGTAAGGCAGAGAAAGCCAATTGATAGCAGAGAGGTCTGCGCAGACGATGCACCGGGCTCTGTGAGCTCACTTTCTCCCTGCAACTCTTCTGTAAGTTTGAAATTATCCCCAAACAAAAATTTCTTCACTAAAAAAAAAAAGCTAGTGAAGTGGGAAAGAGCACTACGCTACCATCCGAGTCAGAGAGAACCCAAGGGGCCAGCCCAGCGCTCTGGAGGCCCGCGGGACAAGCTCCGCGTGGTGCGGGTCGGGGCTGAGCGCGGGCTCCAAGCTGGGGCGGGGGTGCCTGGCCAGCCCCAGGACAGACCCCACGGCATCCAGCCCGTCTGTGAGCCATGGCGCACGGGCTCGGGACACACCCCCCCGCTCCCTGGCCCCCAGCGCAGGTCTGCGGCTTGCTGACCTCGGTTCCCTAGCGGCACGCGGGAAGGACCTGAACCTGCAGGCAGCCCCTCCCCGGGCCCAAACTCAGCCCCCGGCTCCCCGCTGCGGCCATCCCCATCGCTGGCCTCTCCCGGAAGAACAGCACCCGCGTGCCTCAGCTCATCCAGCAGGGCAAGTGGGGGTGGCGGAGGGGTCGCCCAGATGCAGCTGGGGTTAAAGCCACGCAGGGTCTCCTTCCACAGCTGAGGCGAGAAACAGTTTTCCCAGCGCGCCTGAAGCCGCACTCCCAGAGGACTGGCTGCAGACGGAGCCGAGTCACTGGGGTGTCCAAGTCGGAGGCCCCCACAGGTCCCTCCAGCTCTGTCACCTCCGGGCACAGGTCCCGGCCTTCCTGCCTCACCAGCCCCCACTCGTGATGCACCATCACAGCGGGCACCCAAGGGGAGGGGAGTTCTGGCGCTCAGATCAGGGCGCTTGGGTGGGAGACGGGCCGCAGACCCACCGGGAGAGCCTCGGCTGGCTCTGGGAGCAGGGGGCCCGAGGGGAGGGCAGTGGGGCTGCCGGGGAGAGCCCAAGCCTCGGGACAAAATCCTCCCCAGAGCTGCCGGGATCTCCAGCTCTATCCTGCGGCCCGCTCTCTAAGACGGAGCCAGCAGCAGGACCTCCCCCACAGGGACCCCCTGAGAGCCCCGGCACCCAGTGCATCCTCAACCACCGAGACCGCACACGCTGCCCAAAGGCCCGGCTGGGCGCGCTCCTGGAGGCCGCTCTGTGAGAGGCCCAGCCTGCGCCCGGAGGGGCCATGGGTGCTCCCCCTGGCAGGGGCCCTCCAGGGAAGCAGGGGTGCCGCATTTTCCCCTCCTCACCCCCAGTGGGGGGTCTGAGCCAGGACTCCAAGTGGGCAGGCTAAGACTGGCAAAGCCCCTCCCAGGTGCCAGTCCGCAGACCCCGGCCTCGCAGGACAGAGCACACACAGGCCCCAGGGGGGAGACTCCACTTGCTGCTGAGCCAGAGTCAGGAAGCCAGCTGGAGGCCCAGGTTTCTCAGGGCAACTCCAGACACCCACAGGGGTTATTGTGAAGGCCCGACCTGGGCAGCCACGGGCGCAAAGGACAGCTTTGCTCCCCATCCAGTCGCTTCCCTGCCCCAACTCGGGCCTGCTGCAGGCCACCGCTTCCCACCTCTGCCGCGGCCGGCCGGGGACCAATTTCCCCGCCCTGCTTCCAGTTGAAGAGCACATCCACTAAGAAGGCACCTTCTCTTCAGGTGAGCATCCCTAACGACGGGCAGGCAGGCCAAGATGTTTCCTGAACTGCTGCCGGCCGGCTGTTAGGATGTGTGGACAGACAGCAAAGGAAAGGGAGTTGGGGAGCTTGGTCACATCCCTCGGTGGACCCAGAGCCTCCCCCCAACCAAGGACACGAGCGCCGTGTGGCTCCGCCCCTCGGAGTCCAGCGACAGAACAGAAGACCCAGGACTCGGCCGGGATGACTCCTGCCTCCCCACAGGTGTAGACACGTTTTCTGAAGAACGCAGTAACAAGCACGCACAAACCCGTCGGCTCTGGTCCCTCACAGCCCACATAGCAACCTCCTTCAGAGATGCTGGCTTCACTTTCCACCAAGACCACCCCGCAGCCAGTCACCCCGCCGCCCCAGAAGCACCACTGGCCCCTGCAACGGAGTGTGGGCCAGGGCTCTGGCTGCCGAGCGGGCCCCGGGGAGGAGGTGGGGCGCCCGGCGGCAGATGGCGAAGGGCAGCGAGGTGCAGAGTGCCCGGGCCGGGAGCCCGCCTGGGGCCTGCACACTGCCGTGCTCCACGACCTGCTGGAGACACGCTGTCCTGACAGCACCCACAAAAGGGGCCCTGGCCACTTCTGCCTGCACGGGCCCCTCCCTCCACTAAACAGGGTCAAGAAGCTCACTCTGCAACCGCATCGACACAAAAACGAGCGCATTTATACGTGCGTGTTACAGCATCTCCTTCAACCTGAACACTCAGGGGCTCCTTCCCGCTGATTTTAGAACACCTTTGCAAGGCACCAGAGCACCGCGGGCCCCGGCCTTCTACGCCTGACGGAAGAATCGGCCCTGCGTTCGGGCTCTTGATTTCTAGCGGACAGAGGTGTGTGTGGGGGGGACACATCGGAAACAGGAGGTAAGGCTCGTGCGGGACCTTCTGCGGCCCGGATCCCAGCTCCCCACCCGGGCTCTCCTCACGCGTCTGAGGGACCCCGCCGGGCGGCCAGGGCTTCCAGGCGTCCGGCCCGAGCCCGCCGGCCGCGGAGCGCGCGGTCCCTGGGGCGCCCCCGGCCCGGCCGCCCCCCGGCGCGCACCTGGCCGCAGCGGTTCGGTGACCGTGAGCACCAGCAGGAAGAGCAGCAGGAACGCGCCGCTGTCCGCCTTGGGCACCATTTATCCTCCGTTCATCGTCCCCGGGGCGGCCGCGCGGGCCGGGCCGAGGGGTCGGGCCGGGCCGGGGCCGGGCCAGGTGAGGGCGCCGCAGGGAGAGGGCTCCGGGGGGCCGCAGGCGGGCGCGCGCTCTCGGCCGCCACCTCGGGCTCCGACTCCGGCTCCGCGCAAGATGGCGGCCGTCCTGCTCGGCTCGCGGCGCCCCGCCCCTGCCCGCGCCGCCGCCAGCCAATCAGCGCCGGGCGGAGGTGGGGCCTGCGCACTCCGCCTGCGCAGTGACTGACAGGGGCGCGGCCCAAGGGCAGGGCGGGGGTGTGCCCGCCGGGGCGGGACTACGAGGAGCCGCGGCCCCCATTGGCTGATCAGAGAAGGGCGGGGCTAGGGCGGGGCCTCCGGAGGGCCGGGCGGAGCAGGAGCTCCGGGGCCTGAGCGGCGCGGGGGCGCGGCACCGAGGGATCCGGGGGCGGAGGCGGAGTTGGGAATCCCTGAGAAGGGCCCTTGGAAGAGTGCGTCCCAAAGTGGCGCTTTAAAGGCCGAATCGCTGCGGTGAGGGGAGAGGAGACCTGGAGAACCTCTGAGGTGGTCCCGGGAGGCGCTTCCGCAGGTGCGGCTTCACCGGCGCGTGCAACTGGAGTGCCGCAGACGGACGAGCAAGCAGGCTCAAGGAGGGTCCCGCGCGGAGAGCTGACTGGGACACCCAATCCCCTGGAGGGGGGGTGCCCCCCCTGCACAGTGGGGGCGGAGCGGGGCCGGGGGTTGGGGGGAGACGCTGGCGCAGCTGCCGCCACAGCAGGCTTCCCTCCCGCACGGAGGGAAGTGTTGGCCGCGCACCTGTCACCGCGGGAGGGGACCCAACAGATGGAGAGTACCAGCGAGGAAGGAGCAAGCCCTCCGAAGGACGGACCACCAGCCACGCATAGGAGGCCCGGCCTGGGGCGTCAGGGTGGGAAGAAGGTGAAGATGGGAGAGGAGAAAATAGGGAGGGCAGAGGCGGGGGTGAGCAGTGCACCCAGGCCATCAGCAGCTGGCTCCCCAGAAGCAGTCACCCCAAGCCATGATCCTCCTGAGCACCACAGGATCCCAGCCTGGGACATTCAGGGTCATCGGAGAGAGGCACCGCCTCCAGATGCACGGATGTAGCCAAAACTGACCCCAAGGCTCTGCCGGGCCTGTCTGCTCCTGCCCTCCTGTGCCACCCCGCCCTTCCCTACAGCAAGGCCCAGAGCAGAGAGGACCCACTGCTGGCGGGAAGGGTGGTTCCCATTCAACAGGCCCTGTTTGCCCGTCCTCAGAGGGCATTTCTGGGAGCAGCTGCTGCTCTCAGAGGAGTCCAGGCCCACCTTCTCCCCAACTCCCAGACCTGCCCTGGGAGCCCAACCCAGGCTACGGCAGGGCAGGCCCCCGGAGGGGGCTCACAGCCAAGGGCAGAGACCCGATCAGTTGTCCCCAGCAGAGCTGGCCAGAGAAGGTTCAGATGAGAGCAGCACGGGGCAGTGAAAAGTCCAGCCAGACCATGCAGCAAGAGGGCGGAGGGGACCCTTCCTGCCCCAGCCCCCTTCTCAGCCCACCTGCCTGGACACTGCGGAGGATTTCCAGGGCTGCAGGGAGCAAGAGGTCAGGGAGGTGTTCCCCAGCCCCTTCCCTGGGGGAGATGATCTAGGTCACTGCCTTGGTCAAGGTGGCCCTCCCGGCACCACTGTCTCTGGGTTCCAGAAATGACCATCCCTTCATCCGAGGGCCCATCACCCACTCAGGGTTCTCGACACAGCTCCATGTGGGGAGATCATCCTCTTGTTAAACCCTCGCAGGCAGTCCTCACTTGAGCGAGGGTCTCCTCTTTGCTGCTGAGACCTAGATGGTTGGGACGGTTGCCCTGGGTTTGTAGGGATTCCCTGGGGTGCAGGAAATCATCAGCCCATTGCCCCCCGCCCCCAGCAGTCCTGGCTCTGGTGTGGAGGCTTGGGTGAGCCGATGCAGTCCCCGCAGCCCCCTCCTACCTCGGCTCCCATGCTCCGCTGGCCCTCCATCTGCTGCAAGGTTCCGAGTCTGAGGGGCTCAGGCCGGAGACCCATTCCGCAGGGCACTCCTCCTTTATGACTTCACCCACTGAAGTCACCCGGGAAACAGTGCTGAACATTCCACCCCAGAGCCTTGGCCTCTAGGAGGCAGGGACGGGAGGCCCGGGCAGCCCAGAGGACTCTGTCCACAGTGTAGATGAGGACGCGCTGGCTCATGTCCCGCAGGGATGTAGAGGGCAGCCTCAGGGGCACCGGGCGCTCCCGGCACCATGGATGACGCTGCCGTCCTCAAGCGACGAGGCTACATCATGGGGATCAATTTGGGAGAGGGCTCCTACGCCAAAGTCAAATCCGCTTACTCTGAGCGCCTCAAGTTCAATGTGGCGGTCAAGATCATCGACCGCAAGAAAGCCCCCACGGACTTCCTGGAGAAATTCCTTCCCCGGGAAATTGAGATTCTGGCCATGCTAAACCACCGCTCCATCATCAAGACCTACGAGATCTTCGAGACGTCAGATGGCAAGGTCTACATCGTCATGGAACTCGGGGTCCAGGGTGACCTCCTTGAGTTCATCAAGACCCGGGGGGCCCTGCAGGAAGACGACGCTCGCAAGAAGTTCCACCAGCTGTCCTCGGCCATCAAATACTGCCACGACCTGGACGTCGTCCACCGAGACCTCAAGTGCGAGAACCTTCTCCTCGACAAGGACTTCAACATCAAGCTGTCCGACTTTGGCTTCTCCAAGCGCTGCCTGCGGGACGACAGCGGCCGGCTGACGCTGAGCAAGACCTTCTGCGGGTCGGCGGCGTACGCGGCCCCCGAGGTGCTGCAGGGCATCCCCTACCAGCCCAAGGTGTACGACATCTGGAGCCTGGGCGTGATTCTCTACATCATGGTCTGCGGCTCCATGCCGTATGACGACTCCAACATCAAGAAGATGCTGCGCATCCAGAAGGAGCACCGTGTCAACTTCCCGCGCTCCAAGCACCTGACGGGCGAGTGCAAGGACCTCATCTACCGGATGCTGCAGCCGGACGTCACCCGGCGCCTGCACATCGACGAGATCCTCAGCCACTGCTGGGTCCAGCCCAAGGCCCGGGGCCTGTCCTCCGCAGCCGTCAACAAGGAGGGCGAGAGCTCCCGGGCTGCTGAGCCCGCATGGACCCCCGAACCCAGCTCCGACAAGAAGTCCGCCACCAAGCTGGAGCCCCGGGAAGAGGCGCGGCCCGAGCCCCGGGCTGAGCTGAGCCCCGAGGAGGAGATGGCAACGGTGCAGGTGTCCCGGCAGTCAGAGGCCGTGGGTCTGCCCAGTGAGCAGCCCAGCAAGACCGAGGAGGGGGCGCCCCCGCAGCCTTCAGAGACGCACGCCTAGCCCGCCTGTTGCGGCCCGGGCGGCCAGCAGGGAATGAGGCCGAGCTTGGGGCCCTGAGCCCGAGCTCCAGAGAGGCCGCGGGACCAGCCGAGAAGGAAGACGGTCCCGGACGTGCCGCTATTTTCGTGTTTCTTCCCCTCCCTTTGAACTTGGTAACTCACGTGGCTAGAGAAGCAATAAATCACTATATTACTGCAGCCCCCGGGGTCGCTGTGTGTGCCCTGCCGGCTTTGGTCACCCAGGGAGAGGACCCTGCACCCCCGTGGCCCCCTCCATGGGCCACACCGCGTTTCACCTCCCGTTGGGGAAAGAGCCCCACGTGTCCAGCGCTGACGACGGTCTCAGGCCCTGGACCAGGGAGAGCCGAGCAAGGAAAACGCTGCTTCAAGCGTGGGGCCCACAAGCGCCAAGCTGTGCGGGAGGCGGCGCGGGGGCTGCGGGCTGGGGGCCAGGGCGGGCTTTCCCGGCCCTCAGCCGCCCCCGAGGCTGCCTGCCTGTGGGGGGCCTCCCTCAGGGCCCCTCTCCTCCTCCTGCTCTGGCTCCAGGGTCCGCCCCACACCCAGTCAGCACCCCGCTCCCCACAGCGCCCAGAGCATCCCTGCCTGGCCCGCCCCCGGGCCTGCATGTCCCCCGATCACTGAGCAGGACCCTCCTGCTCCTCTCTGTTCCCAGCTAGCTGTCCCAGGGGTGACGCTCCCACCAGTGCGGGTAAGCGGATGCTGGCAAGCATGGGGCACAGGCCTCCTCTCACGCGTGGCCGGGGTGTCCACGGGGGAGCAGGCCTGCGGGGGCACTGCCAGCCACGGGGGCCCACCCACCAAGTGGCCCTCACCTGGCTGTGAGCGGCTGCCGCTTCCTCTTCTGATCTGCCTGTGCTCGGATACACGACGCACCAAGGGAACGGGGCTGCAGATGGCCCCTCCCCCCACCCCCACCCAGCCCCTTCATGGCCACAGCCACACACCCCTGGGCATCACAGCGTGGCCGCCGCCTGGGCCCCCCGCACCCCTGTGTCCCTGTCACCTCCCGCAGGAGCCGAGGCCTCCCTCCTGCACCCAGTCCAGCTCCCCTGCCTGCAGGAAGGATCTCCACACCTGGCCCCTGAGGTCCTCCTGGGTCTGGCCTCCTCCTGGCTGCCCGGCCGCTCACCGTGGGCCCCAGCCCTGCTGGCGGACCGGTCCCTGAGCCCCTGCCCACCTCTCCAGGCTCCGCCAAGGGGCCACAGCCTCCACACACGAAGCCTCTGGGGGCCACTGCCAGGGCAGGCGGGCGAGGGCCCAAGATGGAGCGGTCCTGGCAGTGGAGTCACACGCCTGCCCGGTGGGGGAGCAGGATTCCAGGGTGCGTGGGGCCAGCAGGGGTTCAGACCCCCCGGGAAGCTTGCAAACTCCTCCCCGGGTCAGCAGTGATCACTGGGACCTAGGGTCAAAGCTGCAGGGAGGGGCCTCGGGAAGGAGCACCAGCTGTGTGCTTCCCAGGCGGGGGCACCGCTCAGAGGGGGTGGGTGGCTGCCTGAACCCACCCAGCGCGGAGCAGGCCCCACTGCGAGGCCCTCCTGAGGTGGCCTGAGCCGCCCCACTGCCCCAGACAGGCTCAGCCCCCACAGCTACCCCCGGAGGAGCCTCTGGGCCAGCCGCGCACCTCCCACCCCACTCTCTCTCACCACCTGGCCCTTCAGACCCTCAGTGGCACCTCTGTCCCCGTCATCTGCGGGGCCTGACCTCAGCCCTCAGCCTTCCCGAGTCCACAGCTGTGTGTGCCTGCTATAACCCAGCCGCAGGGCACTCACACGCTGGGTGACGCTGAGCCACCTTGGGCCCCGGGAAGGCAGGGCCCACTCCTGTCACCCACCCTCAAAGCTCCAAGGGCAGCGTCCCAGGGCCTGCGGCCTGGCACTCAGAGGTCTGCAGCCAGGAGCACCCTGAAGCCCGTCCAGTCTGACCCCGCCCCGGGGGCCCCGGCAGTCCGGCACACACATTCTGGGCAGGGCCCCTGCGGCTCGCCTGAGTCTGCAGGCCTGCGTCCCCGGAGAACCAGAGACCATGGCATCCCAGGCGAGGGAGGGCATGGGGAGCAGGAACAACAGCAAAGGGCAACCCTGACAGTCCTAGGGGTGAGGGAGACAGGCGGGGAGGGTGCCTGGCCTGGGGGCCTCACAGCTGGCCCCTCTGAAGCTTCCCTGGTTCCTATCGAAGCCCCCAGGACACTGCAGGCACGGGCAGGTCCCTGCTGCTGGCCTCTGGGCCTGGCTGCCCTGCTCGGGGGCCTTCCACGTGGACCTCCTGCAGGGAGCTCTGTGAAGCCCAGGTGTGTGTGCACACTCCCCTCCCAGCAGCTGGCAAGCCCCACTGGACCCTGGCACGGGGCTTCTGGGTCACTCCCACCCACCCAGACACAGGACGCCCCTCCCCCGAGCACCTGTCCTGGCGACAGGCCACGAGGACAAGTGAACACCGGGCTGGGGAAGGACCTGCGCCGATCGGGGCCGCGGTCCCCAGGGCGAGAACAAAGCAGGCTGACGCTGTTTCCAGATGCAGAGTCACTCTAAGACGCGAAGGTGACATGCCTGCCCAGGCTCCCGGCGCTCACAAAGGCTCTCCCCAGCCCCCAGCCCCGGCCTCGGGGCCCGCCCACTGAGTGCACTCCCCACTGGCCTGCCCTGGCCAGCCGCCCCTTGCCCGGTCACAGGCTCTGGCCACCCTTGGCTATGTGCTCTCGCAGGACCTGTCTTAAAGCGGGGATCAGACCCCCCGACCCTCTCCTCCACATCCCCCCACCCCGATGCCGGGACCCATCCATTCTCACAATGTCCACCTCCCCCAGGCCCTTCCCTGCCTGGACCTCAATTCCCCCTGCCCTCGGAACGCCAGCCCACCAGCACTCCAGGCCACTGGGCTGGGCACTCACAGAGTCCGAGCTGCCCTCCACTGTAGACAGCCGCCTTCGCCCCCCGGGATCGGGTGGCCCCTCCCAGGGCCAGCCCGAGGTGGTGCTCATCCCACCTCAAGGCAGCGGTGGGAAGGCAGCCCTCCCTCGAGGGACAGGATCGCTGCGGGGTCAGCCCCACGCCCAGGAGAGGGAAGCGGCAGGGGCCTGGCATGCTGGCTGGACCTGGGCGGCCCTGGCCTGACTCAGCACAGGGCGGCACGGCGAGCTCAAAGCAGTTCTGGGCGCCAGCTTCCTCCCTTCCTAGGGGGCCGCGGGGCTCTGCCAGCCCAGTCAGCCTTCCAGGGCTCCAGGGCCTGTCCCCCCACCCAGTTCCCACTCCAGGCAGCCTGGCTTTATGACTTCACAGGCTGAAGTCACGCAGGGACAATGCTGGGCGTTCCACACCTCCAAGTGCAGGCCCAGCCTGGCCAGACGGCTCCCCGCAGCGCAAACAAGGACGATGCCCGCTGGTCCACGTGGGGAGGGGATGTAGAGGGCAGCGGCGCAGGCCGCTCTGGGCACCATGGACGATGCCGCGGTCCTGAGGAAGAAGGGTTACATCGTGGGCATCAACCTGGGCAAGGGCTCCTACGCCAAGGTCAAGTCCGCCTACTCTGAGCGCCTCAAGTTCAACGTGGCGGTCAAGATCATCGACCGCAAGAAGACGCCCACGGACTTCGTGGAGAGATTCCTGCCCCGGGAGATGGACATCCTGGCGACTGTCAACCACCGCTCCATCATCAAGACCTACGAGATCTTTGAGACGTCCGACGGCCGCATCTACATCGTCATGGAGCTTGGCGTCCAGGGCGACCTCCTCGAGTTCATCAAGTGCCGGGGGGCCCTGCACGAGGATGTGGCGCGCAAGATGTTCCGGCAGCTGTCCTCGGCCGTCAAGTACTGCCATGACCTGGACGTCGTCCACCGAGACCTCAAGTGCGAGAACCTTCTCCTCGACAAGGACTTCAACATCAAGCTGTCCGACTTTGGCTTCTCCAAGCGCTGCCTGCGGGACGGCAGCGGCCGGCTGACGCTGAGCAAGACCTTCTGCGGGTCGGCGGCGTACGCGGCCCCCGAGGTGCTGCAGGGCATCCCCTACCAGCCCAAGGTGTACGACATCTGGAGCCTGGGCGTGATTCTCTACATCATGGTCTGCGGCTCCATGCCGTATGACGACTCCGACATCAAGAAGATGCTGCGCATCCAGAAGGAGCACCGCGTGGACTTCCCGCGCTCCAAGAACCTGACGGGTGAGTGCAAGGACCTCATCTACCGCATCCTGCAGCCGGACGTCACCCGGCGCCTGCACATCGACGAGATCCTCAGCCACGCGTGGCTGCAGCCCCCCAAGCCCAAGGCCATGCCCTCCGCCTCCTTCAAGCGGGAGGGCGAGGGCAAGTACCGGGCTGACTGCAAGCTGGACCCGCGGCCCGGCTCGCGGCCCGAGCACCGGCCCGACCACAAGCTGGGGGCCAAGACCCAGCACCGGCTGCTCGTGGTGCCCGAGACCGAGGACCGCGTGGAGGAGCGGCTGGCCGAAGCCTCCAGGGCGAAGGACCCCCACGCCTCCGGAGCTGAGGTGGGGAAGGCGAGCACCTAGCGGTGCTGAGGGCCCGGGGGGCGAGGCGCTGCGAGCGCCCCGTGGGCTGAGTGGGCGGTAGGAGCCGAAGAAGCCACAGGTGCGAGAACAAGTAAAGTCCGTCAATTAAACCGCTATTTTGATTACGTTCTGTGAGCTTTCTTCCACTTCGTAGCAGAGACCTTAAACCCTGACCACCAAATAAACCACAGTATACAGCAGAGAGGCGCGGAGTCTTTTTCTCTGGGACTCAGCACCCACTCCCTGTGGCCCGGGGGCTCTGGGGAGCTGGCCTCGTGGGCACGGAGTCTGCAGCCTCCCACCAGTCCCCTGCTGCCCTCCCACCCCGCTCGCGCCCCTTAGGCAGCCCATCCTCAATGCCTGCCTGCCCTTTGGCCCTTTAGAACTTCTCGCAGCCCCCCTCCCACCCCCTCCAGGCATGGCCCTGCCTGGAGCGTGCCCTCTGCATCTCACTGGGCCCCTCCAGACCTCTGACACACTTCCTGGGGCTCCCTCAGGCCCACGCCCACCCTTCACTACTGGGACAAAGCATCAAAAGCAGCCGTTTCCTGACCCCGCGGCCCCAGCCCTGCCCCCTTGGTGCCCACCCAGGGCTCGACCCAGGAACTTGCAGGAGCTCCATGTGGAGGAGCGCAGACCAGCAGGACCCCAGGCAGCCTCCAGGGAGCCCGAGGGTGGCCTGCTGGGGCCTGCCTGCTCCCCGCACGAGGGGCTCCTCTAAGCGGACCCCACGCTGCCTCTATGAAAGCTTAAAGAGCCCGCAGGGACCCAGCCCACGTCCTGGGGAGCTGGCCACAGCAGAGGGAGGGGGCGGGGTCAGCCCTGCCCAGCTGGAAGTCAGGCGCTCAGGAGGTGACGGCTGAGGCCACTGGGAAGGGCCTCCCGCGGGGAGCAGCCACGTCCCCAGCAGGCCCGGCCTGGCCAGGGTGCCTGTGGACCTGCAGGCATGAGGGCCGAGGGCTCTGACCCCCGAGAGGAATGGAGTTGGGGGCACGGGGAATGAGGGGCCGACTCAGCTCAGAAGGCAGGCCCCCGCCTCGATGAGGCCACACAGGAAAGCCTGGACCCCCAGCCCCCGAGGTCAGCGCCCAGCGGTCCTGAGAGGACGACGCAGGCACGAGGGTGGCCTTGGGGCAGAGAGGCGGCCCCGTCAGGCCAGGGGCTCTCTTTAGTGACAGACAAATAGAACAGGCGCAGTTCTACAGAACAGGGTATCGGCCCGACAGGCCCAGCGCCCCGGAAAGCCGGAGTCCCGTGCTGGGCGGAGAGCCGTCCTGCAGGCTCTGTGGAGCTCCGGGCCCAGCCTAGAAGAAGTCTGAGGCCTTGCGCCGGGCGGGGAGCTGCAACAAGTTGTCCGTGATGCAGGCTGGGTCCTGGCTGAGTGGGGTGCGTGTCGCCGAGCCGGGGGCCGGTGTGCTCGTCGGGGTCTGGGGCCCGCTGGCCGGGGTCTTGAGGTGGCTGGCGCGGGCGGGGGACGGGGTGTAGCTGGCCCGTAGGGCTCGGTCCGTGTACTTGCTGGCCGTCCTGCTCACCAGGCGCTGCAGGGCCGGGGACATGGCAGGGCTCAGGCCCTTGGGGGTGAGGCTGCAGTGGGGAAGGCGTGGCAAGAGGCAGGGTCAGGCCTGCCTGGCAGCAGGCCCCTCAGTCCCCGGGAAGATGCTTGGGAGACACGTGCGTTCCTGACCCTCTCCAAGGGTGGCGACGACCCTGACTCCACGGGCAGATGGGAGCTTGCAGGGGAAAAGGCCTAAAAGTGCCCCCTAGAGACACACAAGGGGGGCTAGGGACGTGTGAGGGGCTGTGCAGACGCAGCGGAAAGGGCCCGGCTCACAGCCGCAGCCACGGGCCCAGACCCCGGTGCCAAGCATGCGGCCGCAGTGCGAGGCCCGCCCCTCACCTGGCCAGGTTCTCCGTCACTCTCCGCAGGGCCTCCTGCTTCTTGGCCCGGTTCTTGGCGGCGGCCTCGTTGGCCATCTTCAGGCCCAGCCGTTCCCTGCGGCCTGGCTCCAGGATCTAGAGGATGGCAGGCCGGGCTTGTCGCAGGGCGTCAGCCTCCCCAGCCCCAGCCCTCTGAGTGGCCCACCCCTGGGCCGGGTTCTCACGAAGCTGGCACTACCCAGCCAGGCACTGGGACCACCGTCCAGGAAAGGGCCTGTTCAGCCTGCTTCCCACCGGCCACCAGGTGCGACGGCATCTGCGTTTCTTTAAAGAACTTCAAGATGCGCGTCCTGGCCCATCTCCCCACCGGCCTCGGGCTCCTCTTTCGCTGGTGCAGTGTGCCGGCTGTGTGAGCGCATCGTGCACCCTCCTGCTGTCTGGGGGTCGGCCTACAGTCCGACCTGCAGGGCTCCCGCTGCACTGAGAGGCGCCAAGGGCCCAGCGCCCACCCCTCTGCTGACGTGTGGACACCCCTTTCCTGCGTCCCTGGCGTGTGGGCCCGAGGCTCACGCTCACTATCTTAACGCTTCGCGTTCCTGTCTCCCTTGAACCTGACCTGCCGCGCACCAAGGACCCGGCTGCTCCTGTCGCCACACGCCCGCGAGGAGAGGGCTCCGGCGCCCCCTGGCCCCCAGCGTTGGGCTGGGTCCTGACCCGCTGGCCGCGGGGGCGAGCTTTAACGCCTTGGGACACACAGTGGTGCCCCAGGCTTTGCTCAGCTGTTGCTGCGTCCCAGGCTGAGGACCCCGCAGGCGAGCTGGGATCCAGACGGATCACCGCTGTACGGGCGAGCACACGACCCCCAGCCCCTGGCCCGTAGCTCCCTGCTCCTGGAGCTGCTGCTGTGACGCCTGTCGCCACGGCGGCTGTGTCTCTGCACCCCACCACCTCACCGGGTGCCGCCGGCCCCTGAGGGGACCCCGCCCGGCTCCACAAACAAGCGTGGGCTCCAGACCCTGCGCTGGTTCGTTGGGACCTCAGAGCAGGTGAGCCTGGACCCTCCGGTCTCGGGGCGCCCCCCACTTGCACCCAACATTCCCCCCAGGCTCCGGGGGCCTCCCCCACAAGCCATGCCCAGTGCTGGGTTTCCCCACAAACCGTGCAAGATCAGGGACCTGCCTTCCTAGAGCCACTCGGGCCCTACCAGCCGCTTGCTAGCACCTTCCTGGGCCTCCCATCCCCACAAACCACCTGCCACCCTGCTCCCCTGCCCACCTGGCCCCCAAGGGCCTCCCTTTTAAGTGTCCAGCCTCGGGAACCGCCACTCTGACTGCTCCTGGGACCCTGGCCAGGGCCTGGTCTGGCTCCCCCGTGACCAGAGGCCTCCCTCTGCAAGTACTCAGCTGGGCCGCCTCCCACAGACGCTGGGGTTTCGGGGCTCCTCCCCAGCCACAGGCTGCAGCACACGGGAACGCTCTTGGCCCAAGACCCCTGTCTCGGAACAGCCCCGTCCTCGGGGCCTGCAGGCTCAAAGGGGCCATGGCAGCTCCCCACCCCCGTCTCCCCACCTGACCCAAGCCTCGCCCATGGCGGTCCTCGGTGGAGGCCCAGATCCCACAAGGAACACGGCGCCCGCCCTGCCGTAAGCCCCGTCTGCCATGGGAGCGCAGCAGACCCTGTGTCCACCTGTGTGACCCCCACCGTGCCGACCCACCTTGAAGGCTGGCCCCGGCGTCCTGTCCACGTAGGGAGTGTCTGGCCCTTCCGCTCTCAGGGGCGTGCTCTCGACTTCCCCCCAGGTCATCAGCGGGGACTCGCTCACGCCTGCAGGTGGAGCGCCCACAGCCGCCTCAGGCCAGGGGCCACCGAGGCAGGCCGCGGGCTCCTCTCCTTCCCAGGGCGGGACCCCAGGTGCATCTGGCTGTGAGAGGGTCCGTGCGGCCAGCCCAGGGCCTGGTCTGCCGGGCTGAGCCTGACGGAGGGGCCTCCAGAGAAGCCGGGCTGGGTGACTGGACCCTCAGGCTAGCACAGGGCTAGGGAGCCCCGGGTGACACCCACGGGACCCCACCCCTAGGGAGGAGATCCGGAGTCTCCCAGGTGAAGTCCCCCACCCCGAGCCTGGCCAAACTGTGGTGCCTTCCCAGGCCCGGAGGCCAGCACACGCCCAGGAGGCCGCCCTGAGCCTCGTGACCTCACTTAGGTACGTCAGCACCGCTGGCATGAGACCCGTGGCTGAGAAACGCCCCCCGGGACTGACAAGGACCCACGGCCAACACCCAGCGGGAGCACGGGTGGGCGGCCTAAGAGGCGTGCACGTCCCCAGGGTCCCTCAGCCCCTGAAGGGGCCTCATGCAGCTTCCTGCAGACTGAGCCTGGCTTCCAAACACGCAGCCACATAGGACAGTGCCCACCTGATGCCCCCAGCATCACTGCTCACCGGGCCCAGCCGGGCCTCCCCTCACCAAGCCAGGCAATGGGACCTGGGCAGGCCCAGGAGAGGCCGCGGCCAGCCGGGTGACCCCCCACCCCAGCAGAGGGCGCGTCTCACCAGGGGCAGGAGAAGGCGTCGCGACGAATCCAAAGCCGCCCACTCGGGGGGACTCGTGGGGAATGAGCTCCTTGCCGTCCGGGCCCACCTTGCCCTGTTTGTGCTGTAGCCAGAGGGGAGGTGGGGTCAGGGCCAGGCCGCGCTGTGGGCTGAGGCGGCGACACTACTCAAGCCCAGGGCAAGTGAGGAGAACCCCAATGCTGCCCAGGCCTGAGCACCTGTTGGAGCAGCGGCCAAGGGACGTGCCCCAGCCTTCCACAAGGGCCACCCCGACACATGCTACCTTCGGGGGCCCCAACTGGAGGCCTGGGGCGGGGAGTGGGGCAAGGCACCTGTGGAGACCTCCCAAACGGTGCCCCTGCTCCGGCCTCCCCTTCAACCCCCCGATCACTGGAGTCGCTGCCCTGCACCACTCCCGGGGTCAGAAGCTCTGTGGTCCGCTGCCCCGAGCCCGGGGGTCTGGCTCCATACTGCCTCCCTCTTGTCGTGCGCCTGCACCACGGGCTGGCACGCACCTGACCCACCTGTCTGACCAACACAGGACCTGACTTCAAACCCCTGGACGGAGAACAGACCCAGCCTCGCCCGTGCTGCCGAGCCCAAGGACGCCTGAGCAGAAAGATGCCGGCCCCGGGCCTCACCTGCGCGTTGAGGGCGGCTGCCTGCTGCAGCTGCGACCTGCTGAGGGCCTGGCTGAAGGGATCCCTGAGGAAGCGCGTGTTCTTATGCACCACCTGCCGTGGCTTCTTCAACAGCTGCTCTTCATCGGGGACGCCTGGCAGCGAGAGCAGAGCCCTTGGTGTCAGGGGAGCAGCCCTAGGGAGGCGAGCTGGGCCCCATGGAGCACAGCCTGGGGGCGGCCGGGGTGGGCTGCACATCCGAGCTGACTCCGCCCACACACACCCCCGCCCGGCCCTGAGAATCAGGACCCCTGAAGGCCCAGAGTAGGGAGCAGAGACACACACCCCAGAGGCAGTCGAGCCCGGAGGCCCTGTCCCATGCTCACCCTCTGGGTAGTACATGAGGGAGTTCTTGGCCTTGTACTTCCAGGTCTCCACTCCGGCCTGGCCACTCTCGACCGCCTGGTGCTCGGCCGATGGGAGCGCAAGACTGTCCTTCTGCCTCTGTGTCACAGGGAAGTGAGGGTCAGGGAGGCCCCCAGCCCCGGCCCAGGAAGCCCGCCCTGAGAAGGCACCACCGCTCCGCGCCAAGCACCTTCTCAAACTCCTCCTCGGCCTGGTAGAGCCAGGCGTGGCGCGCCCGGCCCCTCTCCTTGGCCACCTCCATGATCTCCCGGAACGAGGCGTTGTCCTCACTGGTGTGCCGGCTCAGGAAGACGTCCAGGCTGGGCAGGGGCTCGGCCGCCGCCTCCTCCGCAGCCTCTCCTGTCCAAGGTGCCACGGTGTGAACGCCACCGTGCGTCCGCTCAGCCCCGGGCACCCTCTGCCTGCCCATGGGTCCGTCCGTGAGGCCCCACACCGCCACAACGCCCCGGGGGTGAAATCAACAGCCCAAGCCGCCCACCTCCCCACCCGCTGGAGGGCGGGGAAGTGTGTGCTCTGGCTCGGGCGAGGATGGGGTGTTGGGTGTTAAGAGTCACGAGACCACAGCGGGTCCCCTATGGCACAGTCAGCGGCCGGGAGATGGGGCGCAAGATTCCCAGGGCACAGGCGTCGGGAACACCCCAGGCAAGCCTGCCGGCGCGAGGGCTGTGTGCCGTTCACTCACCGTCACCATCCTCCAGGCCGCGGCCCCGGGCCCTGGCCTTGCCGCCCACCACGCTGGGGCCCATATGCAGCTCAGGGGTTTCAAACGTGGCTGGCGTGACATCTGGGGGACAGAGGGGGTGGGGTCAGGGGGCCTGAAGCATCGGTTCGGGGGGCAGCCGTGCCCGGCCCCCGGGACTCCTCTCACAGGGTGGCGGGGGCTCTCGGGATGTCTTGCCCAGGGCGGAGCCGAATTTGATGGCGATCTGGCGCATCCGCTCGAGGTCTCCATTCTCCTCAGCCTCCAGGTACTCCTTCTGTGCCTGCAGCTTCTCCACGTCGGGAAAGAAGTCTCTCTGGATGACCGTCTGGAGGCCCTGAAAGACAGGTCAGAACACAAGTCAGAGCCTCCGTCTGCCTCCCCCGGGCGCTTACCCCACGGGGTGCATGCTGAGACCCCAACCTCCATCCAGCCCAAAAATCCCCAGAGCTTGGGAACACTTCTCTTTTTCCTTTTTTTTTTGGCCACGCTGTGCGCTTGTGCGATATGGGATCTTAGTTCCCGATCAGAGGTTGAACCCAGACCTGCTGCAGTGAGACCACGGAATGCTGACCACAGGCACCTTTAAAGCCTTCTGTCCCTCGGTTTCATCCCCCTCTGACGCCTTCACCTCCGCATCAGCTGAACCAACCTGGTTATTGCCACCCTCTCGCCGCCCACGGCCTCCCATTTCCAATCTGAGCCTTTCACCCCACCACCAGCATGGGTGGAGATTCCCAGCTTCAGACCTCAGCCGGACTCGCCCCTGAGCTGCGCGTCTACGCGCCCAGCTGTCCACTAAGACCACCTGCCTGCCCTCCCCAGTGGCCTCCCAAACCTGAATGACCTCCTCGCACCTCCCACGTGGCCGCGGTGGGCGGTGGCAGGAGGCGCACCCGCTCATCGATGCTGCCACCGTGGCAGCCGGCTTGCCGGGCCCCCGGCCCTAGGTCCCACCACCACCGCTGCCCAAGAAGGCCCCTCCGCCGCTGTCAAGACCCCTGCTGACCCCCTGACAGAGGCATGTCTCTCCGGCTCCTCGCCGCGTGCACACACCCACCCCTGCGGGCCCCCGACAGAGCAGACAGCTCGCCCCACACTCCGCCAGCTCGGCCCCCTGCCTGTCCACACGCCGGGGGCGAAGACTCAGGCTCCCCACCGCCTCGGGGTGGGGAGGAGCGCGGAGCGTCGGGACCCGGCGGGGAGGGCGGGGCGGGGAGCGCGGGGCCCGGAAGTCGCGGGCGTCCGCGCCGAACGCTACCTCAATGTACTCCTCTTCGTCCAGGACCCGCTGCCTGCCGGTCGCAGCCCCAGCGTCGCCGGCTGCGCGCTTCCTCCGGGGACCGGACGCTGCTGGAAGCAGCTGGGAGCGGGCCGGCGCGCCCGGCGACGCCATCGCTATCCCAGCAGCACCCGGGCGGCGCAGGCGCGGGGGTCGGGGGTGGGGCGCGCCAGATGCGCAGGCGCCTGAAACAGCCGCCCAATGGGAGAGCCGCGCTCGCCGACGTACTGACGTCACCGCGAACCCTGAGCTTCATGGGACCTGTGGTCTTCGTCTCGCCCCGCTCTGGTCACGACTCTCTGGGCTGTGGACGCCAGAGGGCGCTGTGGTAGGGGCTAGAAGCGTGTGGCTCCCGTTAACCCTGAAAAACTCCAGTTCTGCGGAATCCGAAGGCCTTGAAATTCCAGTTTCTCGCAAGAAATCACTATATGGGCTTCCCTGGTGGCTCAGGTGGTAAAGCGTCTGCCTGCAATGCGGGAGACCCGTGTTCGATCCCTGGATCGGGAAGATCCCCTGGAGAAGGGAATGGCAACCCACTCCAGTATTCTTGCCTGGAGAATTCCATGGACAGAGGAGCCTGGTGGGCTACAGTCCACGGGGTCGCAAAGAGTAGGACACGACTGAGCGACTTCACCCTACCCTAATCACTATATACGCTTTTATGCTATTAACAAAGACACACGCTTCAGAAACGTTGGCTGTTTTGTGCTTCAAAGTTTTTATTCAAAGTTTATGCAAGAAAAGAAAAGTCTGGTCCCTAAATGCCGGAATTGGCTTCCCAGAAAGCTGATCCTTATTGAAATGGACAAGAAAATTGTCTGAGCATTTTCCAGAAACAATCATTTCTTCCCAAAAGGAGGTTGTAAATTACGTCAAGCAGGTTCTGCCCCAGAAAGATTCAGTACAGTTCAGTGGGGACTCAATGGTATGGTTCCTGCCCTCGGGGAGCTGAGTGTGAGATGCCGAAGACCAACCCACAAACAAACAGGGGGCAGGCGCGAGGAAGACTGATCCCACCCAGGGGGCATCTTACCTACAGGGCATCTACCTAAGGGACATCTACCTAGGGGACACTCGGGAGACATTCCCCTGGAAGGGAGTGGTTGCAGACCCAAAGGATGGACAGGCATTGATGACCACGTGGAAGGCGAGAGCGTGTGCAAAGGACCAGTGGGAGGAGACATGGAGTGCAAGGAACAGCAGGGTGGGAGCCCACACCGGAGGGCCAGGCTGCACCGACCTTGTGGGTTACAGGTCGTGGGTCACAGTGAGAAGTTTTGTCTTTGTTCTGCAAGCCGTGGGAGCCCTGGGAGTGCTGTAGGCAGGGGAGAGGCAGGTTCGGACTTGCATCCTGGGTTTTATAAGAATGCGCCACAGAGGAATCGGAGTGGGTGCAGGTGGACCAACTGGAGGCAACTGCAATGGCCAAAGCGAGAGGGGACGGCAGTTCTCATCAGGTTGGTGCAATCGAGGCTAGGGAGGAGGCAGATTCTGGGATTGTTTGGGGAGGTCATCGCCTTGGCCTGGGCTTCATGGGTGAGGGAGGGGAGGAGGCAGAATGTGTGCCAGTAGCTCTCTGGCTCACGTGCCTGGGATGCCTGGCAAGAGCTGCTGGGGACAGAATGACTAGAGAAGCCCTGGGCTTCCAAATGGAGCTGTCACAGGGACAGCGGGACATAACTACCCAGCACAGGGGAGAGGCCTGGGGGGCGAGTGTAACCGGATGGAGCTGGGACTGGAGGCTGGGGGTTGAAGAGACAGACCAGGGCGCAGATGGAGATGAGCGGGAGAGTGTGGGCTCGGCCTCGAGGACACCTGTGTTCCCGGCCTGCCCGACAGCTGGAGAGAAAGGGAAAACCAGGAGGGCAGCATAGCGGCTGGTCCTGGGAGCGCAGAGCCTGACCACAGTTGCCCCACACTGTGACAAAAAGCCAGTCAGCCGGCAAGCTGGGACCAGGCGGGTGCGGTGTCCCAGCTCGGGGGAAGCCCCGCAGGCAGGCTGTGCGATCTCCAGGGATGAGGCCAGGAGTCATGGAGAGGAGCTCCGTGACAGCAGCAAGTGTGCATCCTGTGTGTGTGTTGGAGGTGGCGGTGAGGGCTGCTGTCCTGGCCGGGACCCCAGCGCCATGTTCTCCAGGCTCACCTGCCTTGGAGGGTCCTGGGAGCTGCAGCCCTGGCTCCTAGACCTTCCATGGAGGGACTGTATTTCCGGCCAGATGCCACCCACCCCCACTCCCTGCAGGACCCGTGAGGGGGCAGAACAAAGTCCCCGCGCCGGGTGGAGCGGTGTCAGGTGCCAACTTGGGAACTGAAGCCTTGTCTTCACGCGGTCCTTCACCCTGGGGGCAGGATGGCAGAGGGCACAGCAGACACTCTCCAAGGGGCTGGGGGACCCTCCCCAGTTGAACTGGCCGGCCCCACAGGGTGACAGGCTGCCCGCTGTTATGGAGGCAGACATACCTGCATAGAAACCTCCGGAGTGAGGAATCAAGGACCCCGGTCCCCAAGAAGCAGCTCCTGGAGGCCAGCGCAGGTAACTCTGGAGCCGTCAGCAGCTCTCCCTCGGGGGCTTCTTGGGTCCGGATAGGAGCCGCGCGGACGCCGCCGCGCGCTTCTGGTGTCGCCACTTGGCCCGGCGGTTCTTGAACCAGACCTGAGGGGGAGGGGCGCTCAGGCGGGCCCAGCTCAGGCCCGGGTCCCGCGCGGGTCCCAAGTGCACCGGCCACGTCTTCGGGACGCGAGTGCGGACGGACGGAGGCCTCCGGGCGGCTGCTCCATCGTCTGTCATCTGCTGCCGAGGGCCCGGGCCGGAATCCCTTCCCCCCGCCTCCGCCGGCCGGTGCCCCTCGCGCAGCCCCGCGCTCTTCCGAGCCCCCCGAATTCCGGGGTGCGGACGCGGGCTGGATGCGTCAGGGGTGGGTGCGGTGTTTAAAACGAAGGGAGCCTGAGCGCCGCGGCCCCGCCCCGCCGGCCGCCCCTCAGCGCCCGGGCCTCGGCGCCTCCGCCCGCCGCGCAGAGCTGGCTCTCCCGAGGCGGCGGGCACCCACCTCCACGCGCTCCTCTCGCAGGCGGATGCGGCCGGCCAGGCGCTCGCGCGTGCCCACGTCGGGGTACTGGTTTTGCATGAAGAGGGCCTCCAGGGCCCGCAGCTGCTCCTCGCTAAAGATGGTGCGGTGACGCCGCGTGCGCCGCGGCGGGCCCTGAACACCCGCGCCTGGCTGCGCCCCGGGGCCCCCGGAGGGCGCGGCCCAGGGCAAGGGCGCCGCGGGTGCCAGCCGCAGCGGCCACGCCAGCCGCGCGCCTGCGGGGCGAGGGCGCGGTGAGGCGCGGGCTGGGGGACTGGGCTCCCCTGGCCCCGGGGGCCTCGAGCCCACCCAGCCACCCAGCCCGCGCGCCCGGAGTGCACTCACCCAGCCGCCCGTCCGCTTCCGGGGGCCCGCGGGGGCCGCAACAACAGCAGCAGGCGCAGCGCGCGGCCTCCGGCGCCCCGGGCTCCCCCGGCTCCGAGGGGCTCTGGCGGTCAGGGGCCGGCGGCGGCGGGCGGGCGGCCCGGGCTTGGGGGCTGCGCTCGGGCAGGCCGGAGAGGATGTGCTCGATGGAGAAGGGGCAGGGCCGCCCGGGTGCCCCGCGGCCCGCCGCGCCCCTCGCCGCCGCCATGCCGCCCTCCGCCGCCGCCGCCGCCGCGGGAATATATCCGTCGGGGGGCGGGGGGGTCCGCGCCGTAATCCCCGGGCCGGGCGCCGCGTTCACTCGGGCTAATCCCGCCGCGCGGCCAGGAGCGGGCTAATCCCTGGCGGCGGCGGCGGGAGGGGCGGCGGGGAGCCCCCTGCCCCGAGCCCGTGCCCTCGACCCGGAAGGCTGGCAGGCGCGCGCAGGGCCGCCCCCACGGCCCGCCGGCCCCGACCCAGGGGCTGGAGGACACCCCGACCGGGCAGGCCCTGGGTGCCCGGTCCCTTAGCCACCGCGCCCAGGGGTGGTTCTTCGTCCTCTTCCGCGCCCTACAGGGGCGGAGGAGCGAGACTGGAGAAACGCCCCAAACGGCACAGTGTCCTGAGGTCCGACCTCAAACGCGGCCCAGCACCCTGGGCAACCCCGCCGTCCCGCCGCACGATCCCGACTTCCCGCTCCCATACTCAGGATCTGGATCTCAACCTCGCGGAGGAGAGGGGGCGCAGGCGGAAAGCTGTCTCTGCCCATCCCCTAACCGGCGGCCCGTGCCTTCAATTCCCTGCCTTCTCTCCTGGGTGACGGAGCCCACCGGGCGCTGTTGGGGGCTCCCAGCGCTTTCCTCTGGGTCCCAGAATACACCGCCGAACCATTACCACCCCCCACCCTCCGCAGAGCCAGGCTTCGGGGGAGCTGACTGGTGCCCACACCTCCACTCTTCAGCCCCTCTCAGGGTCATTCTGTCCACCATCGCTGGGGACCGACCCGCACTTTGCTAGATTCCAGGAAGCCTGTCGCACCTTCATCTATGCAGCCCTGGACGGCCGGCAGGGACTTCCGCTTCAGGCCGTCTCCAGACCGCTGAAAAGTCAGCGTGCCGCTCGCAGGACAGGGCGGCAGACAGCCTGGCTTCTGCCCCAGCTGTCCCTTCCTGGCTCCACGAGAGGTGCCTTCAGCTCGACCCATCCTGTACCTCGGCTTCCCGATCTCTGATCTCTGAACTGACATCATTGTGCCCTCTCAGATGCTCTGTGGGCTCAACCAGTCACTGTGTGTGAGGTTCGATCCCCGCTGGGCAGGGGCCTCCGTGAACAGAAGGCACCACGAGGGGGGCAACACACAGCCTCGTGCCTCTCCTCCCGCCTCACACGCCCCTCAAGCTCCGTTGTTGACCCCACTCTGGTGTCAGCGAGGACTCTAGACTTCCAGCCACAGAACCTGCTGACTCGCTGCCACAAAGAGTCCTGACACAGACTGCCCAGGACTCATGAATCTGGAAGCTCCAGGGAGGAGCCACCACCTCTGTGAGTGGCCCACCTCATGGTTGCAAGATGGCTGCCACCACCCCCAGACCTCCCATCTCTTCCCATGTATCCCTTTGGATCACCCTGGAAACATCTCCCAGCCAACTTCCCTCACAGAACCAATAGATCAGAGAGGCGCCTGGGAGTCAACAACCTATCAAAGTCATTTCCTCAAGGATGGGGGCTCCAGGACCAGTGGCCAGGAAGGCTGGGTCCTGGGGTTCCTTCATCCCTCTCCATCCTCACCCCTGGTGACCTCCTACAACCTTGAAGCTTCAGGTACCACCTCTGCAGCCAGGACCCCCCAGGTGATACCTCCGGCCTGCCTGCTCCCTCTGCTCCAGGCCGGCATCTCCCTAAGCACCTGCTCCATGTCCCATTTCAGCACCAAGGAACATTCAGTCACTGTCCTTGGGAGAGACTCAGGATCTCCTGGAAACCTCCGGCCCCTGCCTGTACACCCCACCTTGATAAATGGGTTACCTATGCGCCTACCCACGTAGGTGGACATGCCACCTCTCCACCAGTCCACCCGGCCCAGTGTGATGCTCTTCAAACTTGTCAGCAAATCCTTGCACACCTCCCTTCAAGAGGTGAAATCTAATCCCCCCTTTTTTGTCTGGGCGCCAGCTTAGTGACTCTCGTCTAACCGCTAGGAGGCACAAGTGACCCTGTGGTTTCTGAGGCCGGGTCCTGCAGCTGGGTGACAGCTCCTCTCCATCTGGGGGCGCTCGCTGCAGCAGCCACAGGAAGGGGACATGCCGAGCAGCTCCAGCTGAAGGACCGCCCCCAGACCTGTGCGGGGCAGCTCTGACGTTGACCCCTTTTAAATTTTGTCTATGATGTAGGTAAAGACCCAACTTTCATTCTTTTCGTCTGGATATCCAGTTGTCCCAGTCCCATTTGCTGAAAAGATTATTCTCTTCCCCGTTGACTTGTACTCCCCCAACCCAGTTGCAAATCAATTGACCGTAAACGTGAGGACTTGTTTCTGGATTCTGAGTCCTGCTCCATTGACCTACATGTGCACCTGCACTCTCTTTTATCTGCTTTATTATTTATTTGTTATTGGCTGCCCTGGGTCTTTGATGTTTTGCACGGGCTTCTCTCTCGTTGCGTAGAGTGGGGCTTCTTCCTGCAGTGCCTTCTCGTGGGGCAAAGGCTGTAGGCACACAGGCTTCAGTAGTTGGGGCTTGCAGGCTTGGTTGCTCCCAGCATGTGGGGTCTTCCTTGACCCCGGGTCAAACCCGTGTTCCCTGCATTGGCAGGTGGATTCTTATCCACTGTACCACCAGGGAAGTCCTTACCTGTTCTGCCTTGATTAGGGGAGCTTTGCCATTGAGATTGAGATTTGGAGGTTTGAGATTGAGAAGTGTGAGTTCCGAAGGTTTGTTTTTTTTTTTTTTTCCCAACACTGATTTGACTATTATAGTTCCCGTGAACTTTCATGTGAATTTCAGGGCCAGCTCATCAGTTTATTGGAAGAGACCAGCTGGAATTTTGATAGAGATTACACTGAATCTGAGAACCCATTTGGGGAGTCTTGCCATCTAAACATTAGCAGTCCATGAACACAGGACTTCTTCCACTTACTTAGGTCATCTGGAATTTCTTTCAGTATTGTGTGTATTTTCAGAGTACACTTTTTTTCCCCATTTCTTTGATTAAAGTTATCCTTCGGCGTTTTGTTCTTTTGGGTACTATTGTAAATAGAATGATTGTATTTCATTTTTGGACTGCTCACTGCAAGTGTATAGAAATACAAGTGATTTTGTACATTGATCTTGTATCTTGCAACCTGCAGAATTTGTTTATTCGAATCATTTTTTGTGGATTTAAAAGGTTTTCTATATACAAGAGAACGGCACTTGTGAGCAGAGTCTTTCCTTCTTCCTTTACAGCACTGATGCCTTCTGCTTCATTTTCTTGCCTAAGCTCCTGGCTAGTGTGTGCTGCTCAGTCGTGTCTGACTCTGCAACCCCGTGGACTGTAGCCCGCCAGGCTCCTTGGTCCATGGGGTTCTCCAAGCAAGAACACTGGAGGAGGTTGCCATGCCCTCCTCCAGGGGAGTGTCCTGATCCAGGGATTGAGTCTGTGTCTGTTGCATTGGCAGGTCCCTGGCTAGAATCTCCAGTAAATGGCTGGACAATGGGGAGAGGGGGCACTCTCATGTTTCTGATCGTAGAGGGATCGGATTTAGTCTTCATCATTGGCCAAAAAAAAAAAAAAGTAGCAATTTACCAATTTAGCAAAGCCTCAAAAGATATTTAAAATGAGTGAGCCGAGTCACACTTCTAGTAATGGTAGTCACTTGCTTTGGACTAATCCTCCCATGGATAGCAATGATAAACTCTGAACAATATATTTTAAAGAAAACCTGGGAACACTGGATATGAACAGTAGAAACCAGAAGGGAGTCAATGCCAAGGCCGAGGGCCTCAACATCTCTTTTGGGGGAGACACAGAAGCCCAGGGTGACTATCGGGGTTTGCACACTGAGAGCACTGCCTGCTGGGAAGCTCACCAAAAGGGGGGGGCGTGGGTGGCCAACCTGGCAGCAGGGCAGAGCCTGGGGATGGGCAGGGGGGCTGGGCAAGAAGGCACGTAGGTCAGAGGCCAGTGTCCCAGGAAGCCCCCCATGAGGCAATGGGAGGGACACGGGCTGCTTCAGGACGCAGGCCCCAGCTTTGAGTCCCCATGATGCGAGTGGCCCCATCACCCAGGGCAACGCTCCCAGGTGGACGCAGCTGGGCCCCCACTGGGTGCTAACCAGAGGTGCAGGATGGGCGAGCTGGGCACTCAAGTGGTCGGGACAGAGCCCCAGCCGCCTCCAGGATACCACCCGCTGGTCCACGCGCCCACTATCCCCCTTGGTAAATGGCCCACCATTCCACCTCGCTGCCTGGGTAAACCGCGCCTACACTGCGGTCCACCTTTGCACACCTACCCACCAGGTAAGTCGTCCAACCAGCCACCCACGCGCCTTCCTGACACCCCCTGCCCTCAGAGCTGCCCGAGCAGGAGGCTCCATGTGGGACGCTGCCCCGCCCACGCCCGCCCCTCGCCGGTCCTAACACCGCCCTCAGCGCTGGTGCCGATGCGCGGCCACCTGGGCCCCACACCGGCCTTCCGACGCACTCCTGGCCACTTTCCTGGCCTGACCCCCTCTCTGCACACAGATCCAATCACGGCGCTCCCCTGCTCAGGATAAGAGGATCAGCCGCCTCTTCGCGGTGCTCCTCCGGCCCCTGGGCTCCGACACCTCTGTCCGGCTGCCCCCTCCCTCCCGTTGCCCAGGAGGCAGACCAGCTCCGCCAGCGGCCCAGCGATCTCGGCCGGGTCTAGCGGCCTTCCCTGCTCACCCCACCTGTCCCTGCACAACCCCCTCCACGGTCCCAGTAGCTCCTGGCCGCCCTCACTTCTGTCTCCCGGACTGAAGAGCAGACCAAGTTGCTTCCTGGACGGGTCAAAACTGGTCGGTGCCAAAGAGGGGGTGGATGGTGGGGGCGGGGCCTCCAGGGAGGGAGGAGGGGGCGGGAGGAGCACCAGGGGCCAAGGGCCGAGACTTCAGTCCCTAGAAACCACTGGCTTCGGACAGTCAGAGGCTGGGGCGCCAGGCGGGCCCAGCATGGCCCAGGGCGAGTTTGGGAGTCAGGTCCCAGCACATGCCAACGTGCGGCTAGAGGGGAGACGGCGAGCACGGCTCTTCTGCCGCCAGGAAGGGTGGAGGCGGGGGAGGATCCCGGGCACAGCTCGCCGGGACGGGGGTGGGGCGCCGCCTCCCCGTCTCCACGCGGCGCGCACCTCGCCCCCCGCCCCCTCCCGGCCGGGCGGCCAGGCCATCAGGACTCCCTGATTGCTTTCTTTCATGCCGGTGCCTTTCTCTGTAAAGAACGCCCGCTAATGCCTCCTTTATCACGGAATTAGGGGATTTAGGGCCGACGGCACAAAGGGGCCCTCGATAGCGGCTATAATCAAGCGCCGATCGGCCGATCTCGAGCAGGCCCGGGAAGAAAGCGAGCGCGGGGATTAGCGCCGCGGGGCCGAGATAGCATCGCGCGGCCGCAGGCTGGGGCCGCTGGGGAGGGCCGGCCGCGCCGCGGAGAAAGGCCGGCTTAGCCGCCGGGCGCCGGGGATTCTGAAGCCATTAGCGGGGATTAGCACCCGGGTTAATCTGCTTTGGCCACTCAATTGTCAACGGGCCGCTCGCGTGGTGGACCCCTCAGTGGCGCGGCCGCGGGACCTCTGCAGTCCAGCACGGGGGCCGGTCTCGATTTCCCCAGCGGTCACCGGGCCAAGCCTGGCCCCGAGTCCCAGAGGGCGGTATGAACCCCTCGCTTCCTCAGACCAACGGGGTCCCTGTGCACTTGGCCCAGAAGGTTGGAGTGGGTCTTGGCTGCAGCCTGTGCTGGGGATCAGGGCGCACTGGCCCCTGCCTGTCCGCGAGGCCCCCGCCCTTCCAGCCAGCTCCTCCTCTGCACTCCCGGCTGGCCCTCAGGTGTGGTTCCGCAGCAAGGGACACCCTCCCCACCCCGCAAGGCCAGGGGGCCGGTCCTGCAGACCAAAGGGAGGCTGCCCGAGGCCAGCAAGGAGCCCCTGTCTGCAGACCATCCCTCCCGCGGTCCCACCCCAGGATACGGACCCCAGCCCCGGCGGACGTGGTCTCACCGGCTGCCTCCCCAACCCCAATCTTCAGCTCCCTCACTGAGGGGGCCGGGGGTGGGGGCTGTGCAGACTTGGCTCTCATAGGTCGCAGGCAGGCTCTCTGTCTCTGCCTGGGTTTCCCCATCTAAGGAGCGGGGCTGGCCGAAAGGAGGAACGGTGCGGGTGTGCTACTGCTGTTTGCTGGAGAGGCGCGTCCCCGGACCCACTAACGACGGGCTCCGGGGGTGGGGGACTCGGCGGGGTGCGCCTGCACCACGATGCCGCCCCAGCCTCCTCCTCCATGGCGATGGGATGGGGCATGGCCCCCGCGCCCTACTCGAGCCCGCGGGTGGGAGCAGGTGCTCGGATTGGAGCTGGCCAGCAGCGGGGAGGCTGGCGGCCCTCGCGGCCCCATCCCGTGACCGTGTCCTTTGTCCCATGGGTGGCACTGGGGACTCGGGAGCCAAAGGTTGCGCAGTAGGGAGACATGGGCGCGAACCCCGGGCCAGCGTGTCAGGGGCGCCCGTGGCGGCGTCCAGCGTGAGCAGTGGGTCGTCGAGGAGGGCGATGGCGGTGGCTCCGGACAACCCCCGAGTGTCGGGGGCTGCCCAACAAGTACCGCGCGAGCGGCGGTCCAGCGGCGGGCCGAGCGCATGCGCGGGCCTGCACCGTCCGGGCGCGCCATGACGCCATCAGCTCGCGCCGCCCGACTTCCGGGCGCTGGCGGCCCCGCCCCCACCAGCCTGGGCCCCGCCCCGAGGGCGCCAGCGGCCGGCGCGTCGCTCCTACGTCGCCAGAGACTGGGCCCGGGGGTGGGGCTCCTCCCTCACGAACGGGGCTGGAAGGCCCTTCTCGTGTCTCCGGGCCTCCGGGCCGACCTTTAGCCGAAGGCCCCGCGGGCGCAGGGAGGTCCCCGGGTCCTCAGCTAAAGGTCGACCGGCCGGAGGCGGGGCTCCTGGAGAGCGGCCGCGGGCCGACCGGCGGCGGGTCCGAGAGCTTGAGCCCGAGGCCGGTTTTCAGCCGGGGGTTGGGCGGCGAGCCGCCGCAGGCGTCTGAGCACAGGGACTGAGATGGCCCTTGCCTGGAGGTCTCCTCGGGAGACAGCCACCCCTTGGCCGAGTGGGGCCTCAGGTCCAGGCCCGGCCAGTGGGGGAATAAATAGGTGTGGCCGGCCCGGCCGAGGAAACAAAAGTGACGACGGTTGTGGTGGGCGGGGTGGGATCAGGGCCCGGCCCAGTCTACGCGGACGAGGTGGTTCTCGCGTAGTCTCAGGTGGGCGTGGAAGGAGGCGAGCTACCGGGCGACGGCCAGGGGCCGCCGTGTTTTCCTTGGGGCACCCGCTTGGTCGGCCTAGGCCGCGTCTCTCCGCGGTCCTAGCTGTTCTCTGTGGCCCGCCCGCGGTCCTTTTCGGTCCCTTCTCTGCTGTGGCCGCCTCTCTCTCTCTCTCTTTGGCCCTGTTCCCAGATCTTGAGGATGCAGGTCCTCAGACCCCCTGATTCTGTGCAGGGAATCTGAGAACACGTAGGAAGTATAATGCCAGTGAGGAAAGTAGTCTGGCGTCCTCAGCTCTGATTGTTTGCTGTGAAGGCTGAGGACAGCCTAAAACATGGAATTCTCTTTGTTGGCTAAAAGGGGAGAGACCCACTCGTCAGGAGCAATTCTGTGTGTGTACTAAGCTCTGATTGCCCTTCATCGCCTACACAAGGACATGGAAAAATCCAGGGGATGCCTGTAGGGTAGTGGGGGAGGGGAGGGTTCAAAGAAGTCGGGCAGGGGGCCCTGCCTAGAGGCAGGGTAGGACACCCCTCCTCAGCCACACAGTGGTGACATGGGGCTGGGAGTTGGCCAAGACCTGCCCCCGGGATGGCCACCATCTCACCCTTTGCTCCCTCGGCCTGTCTCTGAGGCCATTGTCCTGGGCACACTTCCTGATGACCCCAGGCTCAAGACGATGCCAGGTGGTGAAGGTTGCTTAATGCTGAGTGGCTTCCAGTTGGGCTCAGACGTTTCTGGCTGTGGGCCGGATACCCTGACCCAGAGTCTGCATTCAGCTCACAACTCCTCTGATAATGCAGGCACAGCTGCCCCCAGGGTTCTCCCTGGCCCTGACCTGTGTGTCCAGGTTGGCCAGGGTGGGGCGGGGGAGAACCACCCTGGAAGTGGAGTTTTTCGCCTCTCAACTGCTCAAAGTTCTGCCCCCGTCATTCTGCCCCTTGGCCTAGTGCTGCAAGGGCAATGTTCCCTGCCATTGTTTTCCTCCCCGCGGCTTTCCAGACCTTGATTAAGTGCACTGGGCTCTCTGCAGACACCTACCTGCCTGCCCCTCTAGCCACTCTGCACTGGCTCACTTCCCTCCGGCTTTGCTGACGTTGTCTCAGACAGTGCCCCAGCCCCGCTCCCCTCAAGTCTCAGCTGCAGAACCAAGGCTTTGACTAATCCCACCCTCTGTCAACAGGTGGAGTAGGTGGGGGACGGGTGGCTTCTCCTCGCTTACAGCCTCAGGGGACGCGGGCCCAGGTCCGCTACCTTTTCCGTCTGGCCCTGCCGTCCACCTTGTGCTCTGGCACAAGCGAGGGCGCCCTGCCCCTCCTGGGAACAGGTCCCAACACTTTCCTTCTGGCTCAGTGCAGCCCGGCCCCTTCCTCTTTAGGAAAGGAGGTGGGGACAGGGCTGGGAGTGCTGGTAGGCATCAGTGAGCAGACGCCACTCCCAGAGGTACTCGTGGCCGTGTCCACTCAGGGCCCAGCTCTGGGGCTCCGCCACGTCTAGGAACTAGCTGGGACCCCGGGGCCCTGCTAAATCTCCCTGAGGGCTCCCTCTGCAGAGAGTTCTCAGCGCCCTCCAGACACTACAGCACTCCTCGTAGCCCACAGGGCTGGGCTCTCACTTCACAGCTGGGAAGTGGGATTTACGCGGCTTGCCTCAGCCTGTGAGCAGTCAAGCTTTGTTGCCAGGCCCTTTCTCCTCCCTCTCCCGTGAGGAGAGGACACAGTTTGCTCCTTGCACCCCTCAAACCCACCCTCGGCACCCAGATCTACCTGACTCCAGAGGTCCAGGTGCTGTGGGGCTCTCCCCTGAAGGGAGCAGCTCCGGGAGTGGGGCTTGCCCGCTAGTTGAGCCAAGTCCTCTGTGTGGCTTTTGCTGCAGTCACTTGGACGAGGTCCCTCTGCCCCTGCACAGCCTGAGGCACCTCCTCCACTTGGCTCGCAGGTGGTTTCCAGCCAGATCTGGGCCAGGGGGACCCTCCGGTTCAAGGCTCTCTGGCCCTGTGCTGGGCTGGGCTCCCAGCTGTGCCTGGGCCCTGGGGGAAGGTGGCTCCAGCAAGGGGGACACCCTACTCTGAAGTTCAGTGCTGTTGGGCGAGGGCCCCAAGTGCCCACTACCTCCCAGCCTCGGTGAAGCATTAACGGCCTCTTGCTCAGTCTCAGGGCACCAGAAAATGGTCGCCCCGAAGCAGTTCCCCGTGAGACCACCGGGAAACCATGAGGGAGTGAGGTGGGCTGGGCCCCAGGCTGCGCGGTGGACAAAAGCCCCTTCTCCAGGCCCGACCACCCGCTGCCCGCCAGGTGACCCCCAAGGACACACCCTCCGGCTCTCTTGCAGGATCTTGCCTCCTGCTCACAGGCAAGGCCTGGCGCCAGGCATCCCGGGGGTTGGCGCCATGCCACAGCTTGCTTGCCCACCAGGCCCCCTGGCAGGGTCCTTGGTGAGGAGTGGGCCTGCCCTTTGCAGAGGCGTGGGCTCACAACAGGGACAGGAGGCTGCAACAGGATCCGGTTTATTGCCTTGGAAGGGTGGTCCTGAGAGTGGCAGGTGCCACCCTGTCCCGGGCGGAGGGAGGGCCCGAGGGCCATTAAGGCCAGTGGCGGGAAAAGCGGGGGCCACGCAGCCCCTGGAATGCAGTGAGGCCAGGCTGAGGCCCGGAGGCAGCTGTGGTGGGCCGGGGCACTGCCCCTGCTGCCCAGGGTGGAAGGCACCGGGCTGGGACGTGACCCCGGCCACACGGGCACCCCGGGTCACAGGACACGAAACATGGAACACAGGCACACAAGCACGTGGACAAGCGGGCAGATTCACAGGCCAGAGGGACACACAGTCTCAGCTGGACACAGACACTGTGGTGGTGGATACAGACCACAGAGGATGTGAGGACCCGGCACGGCACACCCAGGCCACGGAGCACGCGGGACAGGGAAGGGCCTTTTGGCACGACTGCGCTGGAATTGTAAGAGGGGGCGCTGGGGACGGCCCGCGCGCAGACCCCAGGGCTCAGTCCGTCCTCCACACTTTGTTGAGAAGCTTCACCACCTCGTCGTAGATGATGAACACGATGGCCACGTCCAGGCAGACCCGGCCGAGGCGCGGGACAGTGCCCTTGTAGAACCTGGGGAGGGAGGCGGTGGAAGGGCCAGTGAAGGCACAAGGCATGGCTCTGGGGGTGTGGGGGGGAGGAGTCAGAGATTGAGAAAGCAAGAGCGGACCCTTTTGCGGATGCCCAGAGTGAGGGCACCGGGGTGCGGGTGGCCTGGGGGGAAGGTGCGGAAGGCCTGGGGTGCAGAAGGCACAGCTGCCCCTCGCCCACTCACGCCTTGAGTCCCTCGTTCCTCAGGATCTGCAGGCCGCAGTCCAACGTGTTCCGGTACTTGTGTGCTTCCAGTCCCTGCAGGACACCAACAGCCAGGAGCCTCGGTAACGGGTCCCGCCCCAGGCCCCGCCCCCACCCCCGCAGGCCCCGCCCCCACCTGCATCCGGGTCTTGATCACGTCCAGTGGAGTGTTCCCGAAGACACTGGCTGCGCCCGCGATGGCTCCGAACACACCAGTGATCAGTGGGTTCATGGGTTTGTTGGGGTTGTCTCCTGGATGGGGGTGAAGGCTGGGGTCAGACGGGGATAGCGGGCTAGGGCAGGGCTCCAGGCCTGGAGTGGGGGTCTTGGGCCGCGAACATACCTCGGTACCAGTTGCGCAGGGAAGTCATGACGAAGAAGCGGATGGCCTGATTGGATCCCTGCTTCAGCACGGTGGCCGTGAGGCCTTGGTACGTCCCCTTCAGCCCTAGGGCAAGCAGGCACGGCAGTCACACCGACGGCCTCCCAGACGGATGCAGGAGCGCCAAGGCAGGAAGCGCCGGTGGCGGCCCTGGGCAGCCTGGCCCAGGTCCCTGACCCCACCAGAGGGCAAGGCCGAGCGGCTCACCTTGTTCCCGCACGATCTCCCTGACCCCGTGGAAGAATCCTCGGTATTTGGGGCTGGCAGAGGTCTGGTCATGGATAAATTTCACCTGAGGAAGAGGCGGCAAGGCGCTGGCTTCCAGGGGTCAGGGCGCGGGCGCACCTGGCCGCCTTACGGAGGAGCCTCTGCCGTCATGTTTACTAGTTTTTCAAATAATTTAGGCAGCAGACACGTGTGACCTTGTTTTGTGCTAAGTTTTTTTAAGGCAGTGTTATCCTCCCACTGCCTCGAGGATAGAGTCCAGCCCCCAGGAGGCTCTTCAGGCGGGCTTTCTGCGCCGGGATCCCCGGGCAGACTCCTGCCCACCTCGACGGTCTCCGCGGGGCAAGACCCCTGCCCACCTCGACAGTCTCCGCGGGGCACAATGCCACCACCCCGCCACCCCAGTGCTGTCTCGCGCCTTGTCTCCTACGGGGACCTGCCCACCTTGATGGTCTCCATGGGGCACACGACCACCACGGCCTCGGCCACTCCGGCGCCCAGGCCGCACAGCAGCCCGCGCGTGCTGTCCAGCCGTCCCTGGGCGTCCCGCATGTGGTTGCTGAGAAATTCGAACGTCCCGAACCTGGGGCGGGAGGCTGAGGCGTGAGACGGGCCGCCGCGGGGCCGGGGCTCGCTCCCTCCCTCCTGCGGACCCCGGGGCCCGAGCCGCCTCACCTGACGGCCGCCTTGGGGATGGACCCGTAGAGCAGGGAGCTGAGGCCGCGGTACAGGCCCAGGACGCCATGGCTGCGGACTGTCTGCCGTACGCAGTCCCCTGGGGGAGGGGGCGGTCAGCGACCCCGCCGGCCCCTGCAGGCCCGCCCGCCCCCGCCGGCCGCCCCCACTCACCGATGCCCCGGTAGCGCGGCGGGTGCGAGCGCTCGTCCAGCTGCAGCTGCGTCTTCACGTACTCGGTGGGGAAAGTGATGCAGATTTCGATACCGCCCGCCAGGCCGCCTGAGGGTAAAGATCGGGACCCAGACGGCGCTGAGACCCCCTCCCCCGCCCGGACTATGCCCGCCGCCCGGGGACGGGCCCGCGCCTCCCCCTCCCCCGCGGTCCCGGCGGGGCGCGGGGGGCCGCGCCCGCCCGGAAGCGCGGCGGAGCCGGTATCCCGGGCCCGCCCAGAAGCGCAGCGAGGTCGGGGTCCGAGTGCGCGGTGCGCGCGCCCCACCTGCCAGGATCGCCTTCCCCGGGTGAGTGAGTGCGGCCTTCCCCGGCGCGGGCGCGGCGGCCGCCAAAGCGCGGGGTGCGGCCATGGCGGGCGGGCGGGGCGGGGGCCCGGCGGCGGCGGCCTCGGGTCCGAGCTCTAGCGCTCGGTCGCGGCGGCGGCGGCGGCGGAGGCACCGGTTATGGGCCGGGGCGGAGCCGCCGCTTCGGCCCAGGGCTCCTCCCAGCGTGGTCCGAGTCCGGGCCCGCCCCCGGCCCACCCCGAGCTCGCGGGAACCTGCGGACGGGCGGTCCTGCGGCCTAGCCAATGGCCGCGCGGCCCTGCCCGGCCCCGCCCCTAGGACCCGCCCACGGCCGTGCGGCCCCGCGGCCCAGCCAATGACCGTGCGGGCCCGGCTCCGCCCCCGCCCCGAGGATCCGCCCCCCTCGCCCGGAGGGCGGGGCCTCCCCTCACCCGACGCGCCGCGCGGTCGCCACGCCCCCCCAGGACTCGGGGCTCCGGGCGGCGCGCACTGTGGGTGCAGGCCCCCGACACACCCTGCTCACCGGCCAAACCCCCGGTCCCGAGGAGGCCCCTCAGCGCTTCGGGCCCCGCCCGCTCGCGCAAGCCGCGACGGGGAAGCGAGGACACGCCGACTTTCATTTAACATGCAGGGCTCACGCACTGCCCTGCAGGTCCACAACGTGACCCGGAGGGGCAGCTCCCCGAGCGCGGAGTGGGCAGGGCTCCCTGCCTCTGCGCCCGGGAGTCCTCGCGCTCCACTCCCCAGGAGGGCGGACTCCAGCCAGAGGGCCCGGGGGTTGGAGTCCACCCCTCGCGGTTGCTTCGAGCAGTCTGTGGCCACCCCGGGCTCCGGCGGGGCCACCACTCACTGGACCCCGGCAAAATGAACTACGCCCGGGCGTTTCCCGCCCCCCCACCCCCGAGTTCTCTGTGCTTCCTGGTGAGGCGCTCCTTGGGGAGGTTAGGGACCCGTAGAGGGCAGAGCTGAGGCCGGGAGCCAGCGGGGGAGCCGGCAGGCAGGGCCTGCAGTGGGCCTGCAGTCAGCGAGCGGAGCAGCGGCCGGGAGGGAGAGGCCCGGGTGGTAAGCAGAGCTCCTGCTGCCCCTGAGCGGCCAGGGGCCCAAGGAGCAGGGTGTCAGGCCAGCCCTGAGCACACAGAAGCCGCAGAGACATGGGCCTTGTTGTGAGGCTCCACCCAGGCACATACTTAGCCGAGCCCGCTGGGTCCAGGCATGCCCAATCAAAATAGTAAGAAACAGGCTGGCCTTCGTGCTGGGCAGGGAGCACACGCGGTGGGAGGCCTGAGGCTCGCGGGCTGCCTGCCCACACAGCTGGCCCGTGTCCCTCGTGCAGCCTCCTACAACCACCCTGTCTGCTCGAGGGCACGCCGTCCAGGCAGCTGCCCAGAGCAAGGCCAGCGAAGCCTCACTGCACGAGGGGGCCAGCCGGGGCCGGAACATCGGCACTTGCAGCTGGGCAGCTGCTGGGCACAAGGGTCAGCGACAGTGAAGGAGGTGCCGGCCCAGCAACCTTGGAGCACTGACCCTTCCACTCGGGAGGCCTGCCCCACTCGGAGCTTAGCTAGGGGAGGGCAGAGCCAAAGGCTTCCCCACTCTCCTCCCCTCCCCTCCCCCCAGGGACAGGGGACTGGGGCTACCAGCTGCCACCTACCACGCAGGAGTGGGGTGGGGCCTCAGGCTCTCTGGGTGCCCAATCTGTCCATCTGCGAAGAGAGGGGAGTGCTGAGTGCCCATACGACAGGCTGTGTGCGTGCCTGGGGCACGCAGGAGCAAGCCCGCGCGAGAGGGAGAGCAGAGGACGGGCGCCCGGGCTACCCACCATGACATCCGTAACCAGGCAGAGATGGGGTGGCGGCCTGATGAACCCCAGCCTCCGCTGCGGTCTTGGGCCTTCAAGCGGACACTAGGCCACCAGGGCACCGGAGCAGTGCCCTTTAACCAGGGGTCACGAGTGCAGCACTGCCTGGCTTCAGCCAGCCCAGGCCGCCCACCCCTCCTGAGACCAGTCGCCTGGGGTGGGGGGTGGACACACACCGTGTTCTCGGGGCAACAGCAACCGTGTGTCTGGGACCCTACACGTACCAGGTGAGAAGACTCATGTCCGGCGTGTGCCCAGGTCTGGGAGGGAGCCGGCCCGCCAGAGCAGAGCCAGGCCTGCCCTTCCTTCACGGGAGCTGCACCCACGGCCCCCCTGGGTTGCCAGAGGGTGCACCCTCACCAGGCGGGAGGCCCGGGGCCTGGGTCGCCACTGGCAAAGGAGGGGCCTGGCCTTCTTGTCGGGGCCCCTCAGCACTGTCCAGTCGGCCTGGCCGCCCCTCAGCTCGTCCCAGAGCAGCTCCTGTCCTGCTTTCCAGCCGCTTCCCCTTTAGTCTCTGCAATCGCTGGTGATAACCCTGTTCCTGACGTTCAAGCCCCAGAGCAAACAGTCTACCTGGGCTCCTGTCACCCCACCGCCTGTCCATGTGCCATGTGGGGATGGCCGCCCCCGCCCGCCACGGCCAGCACCAGGCCCTGACCTCTGGCCCTCCCGATCTCCACGTCCCGCTGCAGTGACCCCTCTCGGAACACGGGGCGAGCCCCTCCCTCGAACGTCCCCTGGTCCTGGCCCCTGGATTTCTCCTGGAGTTGCCTCGACAGTCCCGCCCTGTGAAGCACTCTGGCCCCGACCCAGCACACGTCACCCCCTCCAAACACTGCCCCCATCAGCCAATATCTCCGAATGCGGATCCGACCCAAGAGGGTTTTCTGTTTTGCCCACTGATAACCACTGTCTGGAATAACGCCCGCCACGCAGTAGGGGCTGGAACACTGCCGAATGGACAGTGTTTCACTTAAAAGCCTCGGGGCAGCTTAAACACACTCCCTGTTTGCTTTACGATCTGTGTCTAGGACTTCTGCACGGCAGGAAAGCGCCTGTCACCGGACCTCAGTGGTATCCACCTGCACAGGACCCGAGCCCTGCGACTCATTAAGGCCCCTCCAGACTCATGCCCCTACTGCTGGCTGCAGGCTGGGGCTCGGGCTCCACAGGGAACACTGCCCAACAGTCCCCTCCCCAGGCTGCCCGGACCAGGCCGCTCCCGTGACCACAGCCCCGTGGAAGCCCATTGCGCCAGGCACGCACACCACGCCATCCCCCGGCCAGCTGTCCAAGGCTGAGTCCAAGCACAGCACCCGCGGGAAGGCCCCACCCTCCTAAAGATCCCAGGCCCCTCCTGGTCTTGGGCGCAGCCCCAGTTCCCTGGGCCCCGCGGGGGTGGCTGTGGCTCTGTTACCGCTGACCCAGTGGTCTCAGCACATTGCCCAAAGGTGGTCCCAAGGGTGGCCCCCTGGGCACCGACCAGGTTCCTGAAGGTTCAAGGAGCCGAGAGAAGGGAGGGCACCTTGAAAGCCCAGTCTGGCCAGTGACGGGGTTCAGGCTGGCTCAGCTACCCGTGCACCACACGACCCCCATGCTTGCAGCACTGAGGTGCCAGCAACAGGGGCTCCGGCCAGAGGGGGACCCTGGATGCCTGTGTGGAGACATCCCCGGGCACTGCCAGAGGCGGAGGGCCGGGCCCCACACAGGGACCACCAGCTCCAGCGCTGTCCCACGCAGCTCCCGGACACGCCAACGTCGGGGCCGCACAAGGCTGGGGGACAGAGCCCCCCGCTGACCCGCAGGCCAGGCGGGTGGTGGAGACAGGGCCGAGCAGCGCCCTGAGCCTCAGGCCCGGTCAGCGGGCGGGGCCGGGCACGGTCTGCGCTGACGATGATCTGAACGAGCTTGTGCCCCGGCCCAGCTGCCCACAGATGCACTGGCAGGAAGCCAAGAAAGAGCCCCTTGTCCTTCTCTTGTTTTTTAGAACTATGTTTTATTCTGCGGAAATGTTTAGGATTTCAAGTCCACAGAGGGCGTCCCGAGAAACCTTGAGAGAGCTGCTGTGAGCGGGCGAGGGCAGGAGCCAGCTTAGGGTCTGTAACGAAGGGCAGGGAGTCGGAACCTCGAAAGGTCACTGTGAGTCGGAACCAGGTAACCAAGGTAGGGAATTTGGTTCGCACTTTTCTGCACGTGGGAAGATGAAGAGCCTGGAGGCCCTTGTCCCTGAGCAGGAGGAGGCTTCTGCTCCAAAGGGCCCCATGGGGCCACTGGGATGCCCGTCTCAGGGTGACCCAGAGGGCCCCCCACCAGCTCAGCCTCCCCACTCCCTGCCCCAGAGGCAGGAAACACACGGAAAAGGCTTGGTCTCTGCTTGTGTTTTCTGCGTGAGGTGTCACCAGCCCCCTGGGGACCCTTGTGGGCACACACGTGTACACACACACGGGGCACACGCTCACACACACACACACACACAGATGGGGCCACACTGTTGCCTGTCCTTCCTCTGTTCATTCTGGACGGCAGAGCAGGTGGACTCCAGACACCTACACTGTTTTAGCCAAAGTCTCGCTATTGACTGGGTGCTTGGTTCGGACATTTTAGGACACACGGCTTCAGACATGCACTGATGCAGTCACTGCACATCTCCAGCGTTTCCCGCATGCAGGATCCCTGGCAGAGGGCTCCACGACCCGCCTGCGTGCTCAGCACAGACGCCAGTGAGGTGACACCACCTCAGACACTGCTTCACGCGTGGGCATCACGTGTACACCGATGCACACGTGATCTGCCCTGTCCAACTCTGTGCGACCCCATGGACTGCAGCCCGCCAGGCTCCTCTGTCCATGGGACTCTCCAGGCAAGAGTACTGGAGTGGGTTGCCATTTCCTTCTCCAGGGGATCTTCCCAACCCAGGGATCAAAGCCTCATCTCCGGCATCGGCGGGCGGATTCCTCGCCACTGAGCCCCCTGGGAAGCCTCTGCCCGCTGATGAGTTCCCTGCTCTGAAGACAATGCCTGGAGCCACTTAGCCAACACGGAGTTCCCTGGCCAGCAGCTGTATCTGGTCTCATCACATCTACCCCTCAGTCTGCAATGACCCGGCTGAGGACCCGGCTTCCCGCCTCCCGAGGAACCGTCGCAGTCCCAGCGGCCACGTCTGGCAGGGCCCAGGGGTCAAGTCTAATGAGTCTGAGCTCCGGGAACCACTTTGCTTTCCTTGGATGACAGCCTTTATACAAACACATCTTGAGTGCTTCATCAAGAACTCCCTCTGTGCTGTTAGAAGCTGGGGTGGCCCTCCCTGTGGTCCTCGGCTCTGCCCGCTGGCCCACCCCGCGCTCAGCCAGGGCCGGTCTGGCCCTTACGAACGGGGGTCTCGCTTCCTTACACGTTCTGTCGTGTTTTCACGATGAGTTCATCACTTGCCACAACGTTTCCTGTCAGATTCCCTCGAAGCTTTGTTGCGTAGGTTCTCCCGAAGAGGATGTGTGTTCACCTCTCGCAGAAATCGGAGGTGAGAGGGCACTGCCTGTCAGCAACCATTTTAGATGAAAGTCCTCGGACGTCCCTGGGGGTCCAGTGGTTGAGGATCCAGCTTGCAATGCCAGGGACACCGACCTGATCCCTGGTGCCACGGGGGAACTCAGCCCGTGCACCCCAACTACTCAGCCCGTGTGTACAGGGGGCCGCAAAGAGAAGCATCGCAATGAGGAGGCCATGAACCGCAACTGGAGAGGACCCCCGCTTACCACGACTAGAGAGCAGTCTCCGCTCGCTGCAGCGAGAGAAAGGCCGCGCCCAGCAAGGAAGACCCAGGGCAGCCGAGGATAAGTCAATTAAAAAAACCGGAAACCTTCACTGAAGGATTTTTTTAGACATGACTTTTTGCTAGAACCCACGCGAAGGCAGGCTTGCCAGGGCCTCCGTCCCCACGCCCAGCACCAGGTCGCAGAGCGCTGTGTGCGTTCCACCTGGTCTCGGGCACAGGGCTGGCCGGGGCCACCACGGCTGTGCTGACCCTCAGGCTGACCGGGGCACCCGTGTGCCCTCTGTCCCGCAGGCCCGGTTCATCGGGGACTGTCCTGCATCCTCCCCGGGTGGTGGTTTCGAGTCTCAGGCTTCTCTGCTCACCTGGGGCTCACGGATGCGCTCTGCACATTTCACCTTCATTTCACGTTTTCTGGTGACAGGCCTGCGGGCATCCCGTCAGATGCCAGAAAGCCACGCCTCTGCGGCTGCCAGTCACAAAAAGAGCCACGAGGTGGGCAGGACCCCGCGGGTCCGGGAAGGGCCGGCGTGTGGGGGGAGGCGGCACGTGGTCAGGCCCACCTCTAGCGCCCTTCCTGCCAAGTATCCACAGGCAGACACCCACCCAAGGAGGTCGGCCGGAGGCAGGGCAGACTACCCTGGGCACCGCAGCTCCCGCAGGCGGGATCCAAGCCGGGTGTACGAGCCCACTCAAGTGTAAGCTCACAGCCCGTGACTTACTGTGCAGCACTTCCGAGTTCAGACACACACAGCCCCAGACACGGCAGTACAGGCCTGTGCGGCCTTTCTGGCCTATGAACCACGCCTGACAGTTAAACCCTTGCAGCAGGATTTAGCACATGGAGGCCCGGAGTCTGCTTGACAGTCTCTGATACTGAACTACTGGATACTGAACACATGTGCATGCTCCGTCCTGTCCAACCCTTTGCAACGCCATGGGCTGTAGGCCACCAGGCTTCTCTGTCCATGGAGATTTTCCACACAATCATACTGGAGTGAGTTGCCATTTTCTCCTCCAGGGGATCTTCCCAATCCAGCGATCAAACCTGAGTCTCCTGCCTCTCCTGCATCAGCAGGTGGATACTTGATCCAGATAATCACGATGGTGTGATCACTCACCTAGAGCCAGACATACTGGAGTGTGAAGTCAAGTGGGCCTTAGGAAGCATCACTATGAACAAAGCTAGTGGAGGTGAGGGAATTCCAACTGAGCTATTTCAAATCCTAAAACATGATGCTGTGAAAGTGCTGCACTCAATATGCCAGCAAATTTGGAAAACTCAGCAGTAGCCACAGAACTGGAAAAGGTCAGTTTTCATTCCAGTCCCAAAGAGGGGCAACGCCAAAGAATGCTCAGACTACCGCACAACTGCACTCATCTCACACACTAGTAAAGTAATGCTCAAAATTCTCCAAGCCAGGCTTTAATACTACACGAACCAAGAACTTCCACATGTACAAGCTGGGTTTACAAAAGGCAGATCAAATTGCCAACGTTGGCTGGATCATGGAAAAGGCGAGAGAATTGCAGAAAAACATCTACTTCTGCTTCACTGACTATGCGAAAACCTCTGACTGGATCACAACAAACAACAAACTATGGAAAATTCTTCAAGAGATGGGAATACCAGAGCACCTGACCTGCCTCTTGAGAAACCTGTATGCAGGTCAGGAAGCAACAGTTAGAACTGGACATGGAACAACAGACTGGTTCCAAATAGGAAAAGGAGTTCGTCAAGGCTGTATATTGTCACCCTGCTTATTTAACTTCTATGCAGAGTACATCATGAGAAACGCTGGGCTGGAAGAAGCACAAGCTGGAATCAAGATTGCCGGGAGAAATATCAATAACCTCAGATTTGCAGATGATATCACTGTAATGGCAGAAAGTGAAGAGGAACTAAAGAGCCTCTTGATGAGCATGAAAGAGGAGAGTGAAAAAGCTGGTTTCAAACTCAACATTCAAAAAACTAAAATCATGGCATCCGGTCCCATCATTTCATAGCAAATATAAGTGGAAAAAGTGGAAGCAGTGACAGATTTTATTTTCTTGGACAAATTCACTGTGGATGGTGACTGCAGCCGTGAAATTAAATGACACTTGCTCCTTGGAAGGAAAGCTATGACAAGCCTAGATGGCATACTAAAATTCAGAGACATCACGTTGCTGACAAAGGTCCATGCAAGTCAAAAGCTATGTTTTTTCCAGTGGTCACGTACAGATGTGAGAGTTGGACAGTAAGAAAACCTGACCGCTGAAGAATTGATGCTTTTGAACTGTGGTGTTGGAGAAGACTCTTGAGAGTCCCCTGGACTGCAAGGAGATCAAACCAGTCCATTCTAAAGGAGATCAGTCCTGGGTGTTCACTGGAAGGACTGATGCTGAAGCTGAAACTCTAATACTTTGGCCACCTGATTCGAAGAACTGACTTACGGGAAAAGACCCTGATGCTGGGAAAGATTAAGGGCGGGAGGAGAAGGGGACAACAGAGGATGAGATGGTTGGATGCCATCACCGATGGACGTGAGTTTGAGTAAACTGACGGCGATGGTGAAGGACAGGGAAGCCTGGCATGCCGCAATCCATGGGGTGGTAAAGAGTTGGACACAAGTGAGCAACCGAACAACCATTCTGACAATGACTTTAAAGTGAGGAGGGATGGTGCAGCGAGGCTGGGGGTGAGGCCACAGAGGAGGGCGGGAAGGGCAGTGAGCCCCCAAACTACCCGGCTGAGTGAGCCCGAGGTCCACGGGCTGACGGGTGGATGACCCTGTGCCTGACAGCGTGGGGGTCTCTGTTGGACGCTCAGCTGCTCTCTGACCCACTGCCCAGCAAGAGCAGCAAGATGCTGTGCCAAGCCCCCTGGAGACAGCCGGTCCCGCCCCGCTCTGGGCTCCAGGGGGACCCTCCACCCTGCCCAGGCCCCTCCCCAAGCTCTGCTCTCCTGGACCCACTTGGGCTGCCAAGGCAGGCAGCAGACAGGACCCCGTGACCGCAAGACAGTCGACTGTGGCAAAGGCCTGAGCCGTCCAAGGTCACGCTGGGGACAGGAGACAGTCGGGAGAACTGGAGGAAGGCAAGCGGGGCACGAGGGGCCAGCCTGTGCTCGGCAGGACGTCGCATGGGCAGATGCCATCCTGACACGCCCGGGAGAAACCAGAGGAGGAGGACCCGAGCCACGACGCGGGGCTCAGGGAGGCCGCGGGGGAGACGGGGGTGAGCCTGGGGGACAGTGGATCTGGCTGGACCGAGAGAAGGGGGTCCCGCTTCCAGGGGCCGCCACCCTCTGGGCCTGCGCCAGGCCGGGGCAGGGGCTGAGGGTGAGAACGAAGGGACACGAGCCCCTCCCTTTCAGACCACCGCCTCTGCCCCGGCCTGTTCCCTGCGGACAGCGACAGCTCTGTGGGTGAAGCTGTTCAGGACAGGGCTGGCACCTGCAGGCCGAGGCCTGTGACAGGACCCACCCTGTCCCGGGGTCCCCCAGCGCAGCTGCCCGCCGGGCAATCGCGCCCACTCCCCAGCTGTGCCCTGTGCTTCTGGCTGATGCACCATCCAGATGCCCTGAAGCAGAATTACCTGCTCAGCCGTAAAGATCCACTTTCCTCTCCTGGCGCCAGATGGAGCCGCTCGGGAGACAACACTGCTTTCTCAGTCCTGTACGGGCTGCGATGGACGGGCTGCGATGGACGGGCTGCGATGGCCCTGCGGGCCGTGGACGTGCACGTGTCTTTGGTGGGCTTCAGGGACGAAGTCAACAGAGCGTCTCCCTTCAAGACTGCTCAGATGACCTGGGGAGACGCCGGGGGACACCGAACGGAATTCTCAGCCTAAATACTCGTGACCGCGTCACCGTCCCTACAGGCATCTCTGCCCGTGTCACCGGCTTCTGCTGCTGGCCATCTTCCTGCCGTGCGGTCTCTGCTGCTGTGCGCAGGCCTTCTCCAGTTGCGGCGCACGGCTTCTCGCTGCGTGGCTTCTCTCGTTGCCCTGGGCAACTGCTGGTTACAGGGCCCTGTCCAGGGACAGCAGCTCGAGTGGCCTGTCAAGGAAACCCTCGCCCCCTACCTGGGAATGAGCATTCACTGCACCACGGGACAAAATGGTCACGAAACACCTCCCAAACCGTGGTCAAAATTAAGACTGAAGGGAAGGGCTGTCACGCAGAGAACGCCGCCCACCAGCCAGTCTGCTACACAAGAATCAAGTCATCACCCAAGAATCGAGTTATCACCCAAGAATCGAGTCAGCTACCCAAGTAGCTGGCGTGCCTGAATGGAATTCAGGGCAAGTATGTGGACAAGGCACTTTGTGCCCTGGGAAAACTGGCAGAACCGGCCCCCAAGAAACTTAGACATTTTCAGAAAAGTTTTATGAATGTTCATCACCTTGTCTCATGCTTGTTGCTGTTCCAGTTGTTAAATCACATCTGACTCTGCAGTTCCATGGACTGTAGCCTGCCAGGCACCTCTGTTCATGGAATTCTCCAGGTAAGAAGACTGGAGTGGGTGCCATGTACTTCCCCAGAGGATCTTCCTGACCCATGGATCGAACCTGTCTCTCCTGTTCAGCAGGCGGATTCTCTACCACTGAGCCACCAGGGAAGCCCATTCCTATAATTTCAGTTCAGTTCAGTTGCTCAGTTGTGTCCAACTCTTTGCGACCGCATGGACTGCAGCACGCCAGGGCTCCCTGTCCATCACCAACTCCTGCTCAAACTCACGTCCATCGAGTCAGTGATGCCATCCAACCATCTCATCCTCTGTCGTCCCCTTCTCCTCCTGCCTTCAGCCTTGCCCAGGGTCTTTTCCAATGAGTCAGTTCTTCACATCAGGTGGCCAAAGTATTGGAGTTTCAGCTTCAGCTGAATAGTTATAACCCTATAATTAGAAAAGCACTAACACACCATTAACTAAGATAACGTGTTCTCCTGAATAGCAGTGACCTTCTGCCCTGCTGGGTGCTTGGTTGCATATACCCTTTACCAAATCAAGTATATACTAACCTCCCCTTTTTCTCTTTTTAAATTTTTATTTTTTAATTTAAAAAGTTTTTTACTGGGTTGGCCAAAAAGTTCGTTTGGTTTCCCAGTAAGATGTCTCTAGTAATGCTTATCTTTAATTTCATTTGAGACAATTGTGTTATATTGTACCATGATAGCTGTCATACCAGCCTTCATCAAAAAAAAAAAAAACAACATTGCAATTGGTGAATTTTTGTATAGCTATTTTAATATTGAAGCTGGAAGAAAAAACTACATTTTCCGCATATTGTGCTCTATTATTTCAAGAAAGGTAAAAATATAACTGAAACACACACAAAAGATTTGTGCAGTGTAGGGGAAGGTTCTGTGACTGATCCAACATGCCCAAGTGGCTTGCACAGAGTCCTCGAGCAGGGGCCCCTTCTTACTCCAGGGGATCTTCCTGGCCCAGGGATTGAATCTGCGTCCCCTGCTTGGCAGGTGGGTTCTTCACCACCGAGCCACCAGGGACGAAGGCGATGTTGGGTATGTGGTGGGAGTGGAAGGGAGTCCTCTCTTATGAGCTCTTTCTGGAAAACCAAGTGATTAATTCCAACAAGTACTGCTCCCAGTCAGATCGCTGAACACTGAATAAAAGCGCCCAGAATCAGTCAACCGAAAACACATAATTTTCCATCAGGAAAACCCAGGACTGCATGTTTCTCCGATGACCAGGCAAAAACTGTTACAGCTCGGCAGGAAGATCGGATTCATCCTCCGTATTTACCGGACATAGCACATATGGAATTCCACTTGTTTTGGTCTTTCCAAAATTCTCTCTTTAAAAATTTTAAAACATCTTTCTTTCTTTCTGTATTTGACAGTCCCAGGTCTTAGGTGCAGCACGTGGGATCTTTAGTTGGGGCATGTGCGGTCTAGTTCCCTGACCAGGGATCGAACCCAGTCCCCCGACACTGTGAGTGCGGAGTATTAGCCACTAAACAGCCAGGAAGTCCCTACAAAACTCTATTAATGGAAAAAATTTCAATTCCCTGTGAAAGGACTGTCAAAGGCATGGGGAACAGTTCTTCGCTCAAAAAATTAAAAAGTTTTGGAAAGATGGAATTACAAAGCGGCCTGAAAAATGGCAGAAGGTAGTGAAACAAAATGTTGAATACACTGTTCAATAAGGTTGTTGGTGAATACGAAAAATGTGTCTGAACTTTTTGGCCAACCCAGCACAAAGACAAGCCCATGCTCAGAAGGCTTCCACTGTAGGATCCTGCCAGATAATCCAAGAAGTTGTGTATTCAGTTACAAATAACAAATCTTTCACAAACATTTTCAGAGAATAGGAGGAACCACTTCCTATGTCATTCTGTAATGCCAATACTAACCTAATTATAAAGTCAGACAAAGACATCACAAGAAAAGAAACTACAAACCAACTACCATAAATACAGACTGATAATATCCCTTAACTATTACTGAGTCAAGTCCAGCAACACATAAAACAACAATCAGGACCAGGAGGGATTCAGCACGGGAATGCAAGGTTGCTCAACACCAAACATCAGCTCACGGGACTTGCCTGGGAGTCCAGGGGTTGTGCGTCTGCCTTCTAATGCAGGGGACGTGGGTTTGACCCCTGGTTGGGGAACCAAGATCCCACGTGCCGCAGCTAATCCAGCCCACCACAACTCCTGAGCCTGAGCTGAAACTACAGCCTGAGGCAGCCAAAAATAAATAATAAATAAATAATTTAAAAAATCATTTCACAGAAACATTACAGTAACAAAGGACAAAAACCATGTGACCATCTCAACAAATGCAGGAAAAGAAAGTGACAAAACCCGACACTTTTTCATGATAAAAACTCTAAACAAAATATATGGGAACTTCCTCGGCCAAATAAAGAGCTCATCTACCCAAATGATGCTGAAGATTACATCCTTCCCCGAAGATCAGAAACAAGTCAAGGCTGTGCGTTCTTGTTCTCGCCATATCCATTCAACACTGTACTGGGTTTTCCAGTTGATGCAGTCTTGAAACAAACATACAAACTGCACCGAATCCAGATTAGAAACCGCATGTAAAACTGTCTACATGCAGCCAACCCTGAGACCGTGTATCAAAACTCGAAAGAAATCCACTAAATGCTCTGAGAACTAATAAATGCGTTTAGCAAGTTCACAGAATACAAATAAACATGTACAGATTATATTTCAATACACTAGCAACAAACAATCTAACATGAAATTAATAAAACAATCCAGGACAAAATAATGTAAGAAGATAATGAAAAGCAAATTTAACAAAAGAACTTCGGGATTTGTACACTGAAATCACAAGACAGCACAGAAAATAAATAGAAAGACGCTCTGTGTTGCGTGTCCAGAAACTCAGTATCGCCAAGACGACGATGCTCGCTAACCGGATTGACAATTTCAGCTCAGTCCATATCAGTCTCCCAGTAGGCTCTTCATAAAGGTGACAAATTAAATTCTAAAATGTATGTGGAAATTCAAAGGATCTAGTTTCAAAGACTGTTTTGAAAAACACAGTTGGAATGCCAGCACCATCTGATTTCAACCTTACTATAAAGTCAGTCAGTCATCGGCACAAGGCTGAGCACACCGATCAAAGGAATAGAACTGAAGCCCAGAAATAAGTGTTCCTACTCACTGTCAACTCATCTCCAGCAGTGGCGCCAAGGCAACTCAGTGGGGAAGGACAGGCTTTTCAGCCACTGGTGCTGGGGCAGCTCAGCGTCTGTGTGCAGCTCTTTGGGGGGAAAAGGAAAGAAAGAAAACCCTGACACCCTTACCTTGCACCACACACAAAACTTAACTTGAAACGGACCACATACCTAAATGTAAGTGTTAAAACTCCAAAACCATGAGAAAAGAAGTACAGAAAATCCCCATGACCTGGGATTAGGCTGGTGCTCTTAGGCTAAGTCTTAGACAGGACTCCAGAAACACGATCCAGTAAAAGAAAAAAACTGATAAGATGGATTTTATCAAAATTAAAACTTTAGCCCTTAAAAAGATACCATTAGGACAATGGAAAGACAAGCTACAGACTGGGAGAAAATATATGTAAATCAAATGGTTGATAAACAGCTCATATCCAGAATATATAAAGAACGCTTAACATTCAAGAACCAAGAAACGGGCAAAAGGTTTAACAGACTCTTCTCCAAGAAGATATATGAATGCATCACTAATAACCATGTGAAAAGACAGTCAACATCACTTGCTGTTGTTCAGCTGCTCAGTCATTTCCAACTCTTTGTGACCCGTGGACTGTAGCCCACGAGGCTCCTCTGTCCATAGGATTCTCCAGGTAAGAAGACTGGAGTGGGTCGCCATTTCCTTCTTCAGGGGATCTTCCTGACCAGGGATTGAATTCACTTCTGCTTGGCAGACAGATTCTTTACTGCTGAGCCACCAGGCAAAGCTAGCATCACTGGGCGTTAGAAAGCTGCAAATGAAACCCATAATAAGGTACTAGTTCACAATCATCATAGCTGCTATAACAAAAAGACAACATCAGGTACTGACCCTCACACATCGCTGGTGGGAACATAAAAAGGCACAGCCACTTTGGAAAGCAGTCTGATGGTTTCTTCAAAAGTGGAACAACTTTACCATGGGCCCAGCAATTCACCCAAGAAAAATACAATAAGATTTGCGAGAAGCAAGTGGTCATAGCTGCAATACTCTGAACACCCCCACTTGGAGCAAGCCCAAATGTCCACAAACGGGCAGTGCAGAAGATATGGCTGCAGCGACTCCTGAGCCTCAGATGCCCCTGCTCGGTGAAGGGGGCCAGACGGAAAAGGTGTATATTACACGAGTGCATTTGTCTGAAACACCCAAAAAAGGCAGCTCTGCAGGGGCAGAAAGCTGCTGGGGCTGGCGGGGCGGGGAGCAGGGGTGACCCACAGAGGAACAGAGGGACCCCGGGGCACCGCGAGTTGATAAACTGACTGACGGGTGCTCAGCTGTCCCCTGAGCATAAGGGAGCTCCGGGGCCTGCAAGTTCTACCTGAGTAACGTGGTCAAAGCCGAAACAGAGGTCGGGCTGCAAGTGCAAGTCCAGGACGGGGCAGTGCTCCAGCACCTCCACCCCCACCCTCTCCAGCGGGAAACGTCATCCAGCTGGACTCCCGGTCAGAGGACAGGCTAAAAATAACGTGCTTCACACTTGCGGCACAGAATACCTAGCCACAAAAAGGAGAGGCCAAACAAGGTCCCGAGCTCTTGGGGAATCAACCCCAGGTGAGACCGAGGTCCTCAAAGTGACCACCAGGGGGCGCCATCCCCCACCCGCCCCGCAAACACGGGCGCGAGCGGTCAGGGCCGAGCAGCGCTTCCCCCAAACGCAGGAACACCTGGGCTGCGACAGAGTCACAGACTCTGTACAAGGGGTGAGGACAGACGGACGCTGCGCCGCGGGGCCTGGGTTTTCTAAATGATCGCTTTTTCTTAGTTTAGGGATCAGTGTTTGGTTAAGACGACGGTACTGTGATTTCGGCTCCAGACACCATCAGAAATGTCTACTTAACCTCCGGAGCCCCGGAGGGTCTCAGAAACCAGCGACTGCGGAGTCCAGCTCCTCAGATGGGAGCTCACACACGCACTCACGGAACAGGGAGAAGGCCTCACAGATACCGGACGGCGTCTCATCACCCGAGCACCCTGGGCCCAGGAGTGAGCCGGAGAGCCCGAGGACCAGAGTGCAGCACACGACGTTCCCAGCCGGCCAGACCCCGCCGTCTCTGCAAACAGGCAGGAGCGGCTGCGACTGCACCCCGCCCGCCGCTGGTGCCAGAGAGAGAGGCGCCCGAGGGCTCAAGCCCAGGCTGCCGGTGGCCCGCTCCTCCGCGCCGGCACCCGCCAGGCCCGCCCGAGGACCCAGGGGCCTGCACACAGGTGTGAAGCAGGTAACAGCAGAGAGGCCCGTGTTCCCGGCCGGCAGCACCACGTGCGGCTCAGAACGCACTTCACGGGTCACACTCGTCGGCGAGGCTCCTCCCAGGCTAGAGGGAGCCTGCAAACGAGGGCCGTGGAGAGCAGTGACTCTGAGGCCTTTCTCGGACTAGCTCACCGGACAGTGTCAAAGCTACATCTGTAAGTGCCTCACGGGCCTCTCCAAGGACACCTCTCCACGTGTTCTCTATTTTAGCACCAACACCTCAGACCCTATATTTATCCGGATTAAATGTCAGCTCCTTGGATCCCAGGCTGTCGGAATCTGCCTGGATTCTAATTTTGCCCGAGAACTTTGCCACCCAGCTCTGGGGCGCCCTTCCTCAGGCAGCCCAGGTTGCTGGTATCTCCCCGGCCTGGGGGGTCCGGCGTGCCTCCGGCGGGAGAGGTGGCTCAAGAAAACGCAGAACAGCGTGAGTGCAGCGGGGACACGCTCCCAGACGGGGCGACAGGCGTCAGCAACCGCCGTCGCACGGAGGCTAGCAAGCGACTCTCTCAAGTACATGCTGGGATCTGTGTGGCACTTTAAAAGAAAGAGCGTCAAGCCGTGTTAAGTTACAAAAGCGAAGGCCAGGAGAGTATTTTTACTGTGATACTTTAAATCAGTTTTTGAAAGATATAATGCTTACCTCAGGCTTTCCCAGTGTCTCAATCAGTAAAGAATCTGCCTGAAGTGCAAGCGGTTCTGTGGTTCTACCCCTGGGCGGGGAAGACCCCCGGAGTGGAGACGGCAGCCGGTGTCCTTGCCTGGGAACCCCATGGACAGAGGCGCCCGGTGGGCTGCCGTCCGCGGGGTCCCGGCAGTAGGGTGCGGCAGCGACTGAAGCATCAGTGCTGCGATGCTGACCTCAGTGGCTTCTCGCGGGCGAGAGACCCCGTGGTCGCACAGCGTAGTTTTCATTCACACCTTCTACCGAGGGCGATTCTTCCAGGCATAGGAGCTTCTTTATTTAAAGTTCCTTCCAGACACTTCTGCCCCGGCGATAGGACGCCAAGGAGCCTGGGGAACTTAGCTAGGATTACGTAGGACATGATACCTCCATCGACCCAATTAACTCAGAGACGGACGCTGCTGCAGTTCTGAACACAAACGTGTGCTCTGTGGGAATGCCGGGTTTCTCCAAAGAGGCCCGACTCGAATCCATCTGCTGCTCGGTCACACCCGCCACACACACTTTGTCAGTGTAAGTGACCAGCCCGGGATCCACGTCCAGCATAAGGACCATCCGTCTGCCACTAGGTGAAATTCAACAGGTCACAGAAGACCTCACAAAAAGCCTCAGAGACACGTGGAGAGGCAACCCTAGGACTCGGCAAGGCCGCTGCTGTGTGTCTTAGAGTCTGCAAAGTCAGCGGGCAGTGTAAACCAAGCGTGTCCCGGGCGTGAGCACCAGCCCCTGGGGGCCCAGCGGACCCTGCGCCCACCAGCGAGCGGTCTCGGGTGCTAGAGGTTTTCAGTTGAGCTCAGTGCCCACTCAGAGTTCTATCTTCTCTCCTCAGGTGAAAAATGAACATGAACTGCTCTCTTTAACTGCAAATAACCTCTAGCAGAGAGGTTCACAGCTTTGTCTGGAAACCAACACAGCTGAGCACAGACTCTGGTCCCCACCCAAGGTTGCCCCTCGCGGTGCTGATGAGTCCTAACGCTCGGAGCCGCGCTGACCAAGCCCAGAGACGTGAGAACTCGCCACTGCCTGCAGCCACGGTGGAGGGGACACCTCATCACCGCGCAGGAGCCCTGTCTCGCGTGGCCTCTGCTTGCTGCGCTTGAGAAGCAGCAGTTTCCGCACGCGGATATCTGTTTCCCCACTGGCCTCTATAACAAAGTATTATTTTTCCTCTGAGGAACTTTAAAAACAGAAAAAGATCAATATTCTAACAATCAGATCATTCGTAAAGCGTCTGGAATAATTTTTTATATGTGGCACAGAAACCAAGACCTAGAGGAAAATCCATTTAAACAGACAGAACTGGGGTTTCTTGTCTTCCGCGTCCATCTGGAGAACTCACGTCCCCTCTCTAGCGGGGTTCCGGTTCGCGGAGGATCAGATCAGATCAGAACAGATCAGTCGCTCAGTCGTGTCCGACTCTTTGCGACCCCATGAATCGCAGCACGCCAGGCCTCCCTGTCCATCACCAACTCCCGGAGATCAGGCGGACACAAAGCGGGTGGGAAGGCGGGGGTGCGGTCGGGGAAGGCGGCGGGCGGCGCGCGCCAAGCGGACCCCGCACCCGGCCGGCACCGCGTCCTCCCGCCCACCGGGAGAGCGCCTTCCCTCCTTCCCCGATCCGAGGGCCTGCTCCGCCCCAGGCCGCGGGGTCCCGGGCTCGCGGTGACCACGGCACGGGAAGGGGCGTCCTCAGGGAAGCTCCCAGGCCACGGGCGCGGAGGGGACCCTCACCCCGAGGTCGTCGCCAGGGCAGAAACCGAAGGCTAAGCGGCCCGGGGCGGGGAACGCGGGCCAGCGTGGGGGCTGCGGAGCCGGGGCAGGGCACGGGGCCGCCCGCCGAGGGGCTGGAAGCGGACGCGGGGCTCCGGGAAGGCGCCTCCGCCGGGGCCTGGGCGGAGGACGACGCCCGGGGACTGCGGCAGCGCCGCCCCCGCCGCCGGAGGAGCGCGAAGCCCGGGGCCGGACACCCGCGCGCGCCGGGAGGCTCGTGCGGACGACCTTCGCCTTCCGCTTGCGTCCAGGTCTGAGCCCCGGGGGCTGCGGCGCCCACGGCCTCCCCGGGGCCTGAGCGCGCGCCCCGGCCCCGCGGAGCCCGGGCCTCACCTGGAAGGTCCTGGAAGCCCGCGGGCGCGCACGCGCGCTGACGGCCGAGCGCGCCCGGGACAACTCTGCCTGCGCTCCCGGCGCCGGGCGCGCGGGGCTGGCCCGCGAAAAGCAGCCCGCCGCGCGGCTGCGGGTCCTCCCCGCCCGCTCCAGCAGGAGCGAGTCTGCGCGGCCTCTCTGGTACCCAGGGCGGGTGAAGGGGTGCCGGCAGCCCCGGCAGGTGCCAGGGTGTCTGCGCGCGGGCTCTCCAGTGATGGGGTTCCAGGTGGAGCCTGCACCCCAGGCTCGAGCCCCCACCCCACCCCCCGCCCAGGCTCGAGCCCCGCCGTGCAGAGATGGGGGTTAAGGGGGAGGTCTGGACCGTGGAGTTCGGTCACGCCCTTAAATTCCGGCACGGATGGCCCAAACACATGCAAACGAAGCCTGGGGAGTCCGTGTGACGGGCCCTGTGCCAGGCGCTCCCCGAGGGCGCTCCCTTCCTGGCTCTAGGGGACCAGGACAGTAGCAGGCGGCCCACCGCAGGCGGGGTCACGGGTGGCCTCGGTCCATGGTGGCAAGTCCGCCGAGCGGCCGGCGGGTCCCGAGCGCGGACAGGATGCTCGCTAGGGAAGCCGAGGCACCCCCCCCCCACCCCCGTGCTCTCCGCCTGGCTCCCCGGTGATTCTAAGAAATGAATAGGACCCCGTGAACAACACAGTGATGATGCAGTTATTTGCACAGCAGCTTCACATTCTAGCAGCCCAAAGCATGGTAAAAAAGAAATCAGGCTGTTTACTTTCAAATTAAATCTCTTTCCAGGACCCGCGGCGACCTGTGCAGACCGCGGGTTGGGCAACAGCAGCCTCCTCTTCGGACTACCTGGACTCTTGCTGTGGGTTGTACCGCATTTCCCAAAGCTGTTTTGGCAGTAATGCCTATGACCCCAAGGGCTCTTCAGCCCAAATGTTACACAAACCCTTCAGGATTCGCACCATCAGTTCAGTCGCTCAGTGGTGTCTGACTCTTTGCGACCCCAGGGACTGCAGCACACCAGGCCTCCCAACTCCCGGAGTCTACCCAAACTCATGTCCATTGAGTCGGTGATGCCATCCAAACATCTCCTCCTCTGTCGTTCCCTTCTCCTCCTGCCCTCAATCTTTCCCAGCATCAGGGTCTTTCCAAATGAGTCAGCTCTCCGCATCAGGTGGCCAAAGTATTGGAGTTACAGCTTCAGCATCAGTCCTTCCAATGAACACCCAGGGCTGATCTCCTTTAGAATGAACTGGTTGGATCTCCTTGCAGTACAAGGGGCTCTCAAGTGTCTTCTCCAACACCACAGATCTAAAGCATCAATTCTTAGGCGCTCAGCTTTCTTTTATAGTCCAATTCTCACATCTATAAATGACCACTGGAAAAACCATAGCCTTGACTAGACAGACCTTTGTTGGCAAAGTAATGTCTCTGCTTTTTAATATGCTGTCTAGGTTGGTCATAACTTTCCTTCCAAGGAGTAAGCGTCTTTTAATTTCATGGCTGCAGTTACTATCTGCAGTGATTTTGGAGCCCCCTCAAAATAAAGTCAGCCACTGTTTCCCCATCTATTTGCCATGAAGTGATGGGACCGGATGCTATGATCTTAGTTTTCTGAATGTTGAGCTTTAAGTCAACTTTTTCACTCTCCTCTTTCACTTTCATCAAGAGGCTCTTTAGTTCTTTGCTTTCTCCCATAAGGGTGGTGTCATCTGCATATCCGAGGTTATTGATATTTCTTCCAGCAATTTTGATTCCAGCTTGTGCTTCCTCTAGCCCAGCGTTTCTCATGATGTACTCTGCATATAAGTTAAATAAGCAGAGTGACAATATACAGCCTTGACATACTTCTTTTCCTATTTGGAACCAGTCTGTTGTTCCATGTCCAGTTCTAACTGTTGCTTCCTGACCTGCATACAGGTTTTTCAGGAGGCAGGTCAGGTGATCTGGTATTCCCATCTTTTTCAGAATTTTTCACAGTTTATTGTGATCCACACAGTCAAGGCTTTGGCATAGTCAGTAAAGCAGAAATAGATGCTTTTCTGGAACTCTCTTGCTTTTTCGATGATCCAGCGGATGTTGACAATTTGATCTCTGGTTCCTCTGCCTTTTCTAAAACCAGCTTGAACATCTGGAAGTTCACGGTTCACGTACTCTTGAAGCCTGGCTTGGAGAATTTTGAGCATTACTTTGCTAGCGTGTGAGATGAGTGCAATTGTGCGGTAGTTTGAGCACTCTTTGGCATTGTCTTTCTTAGGGATTGGAATGAAAACTGACTTTTTCCAGTTCTGTGGCCACTGCTGAGTTTTCCAAATTTGCTGGCATATTGAGTGCAGCACTTTCACAGCATCATCTTTCAGGATTTGGAATAGCTCCACTGGAATTCCATCACCTCCACTAGCTTTGTTCATAGTGATGTTTCCTAAGGCCCACTTGACTTCACATTCCAGGATGTCTGGCTCTAGGTGAGTGATCACACCATCGTGATTATCTGGGTCGTGAAGATCTTTTTTGTACAGTTCTTCTGTGTATTCTTGCCACCTCTTAACATCTTCTGCTTCTGTTAGGTCCATACCATTTTTGTCCTTTATTGAGCCCATCTTTGCTTGAAATGTTCCCTTGGTATCTGTAATTTTCTTGAAGAGCTCTCTAGACTTTCCCATTCTATTGTTTTCCTCTATTTCTTTGCACTGATCGCTGAGGAAGGCTTTCTTATCTCTCCTTGCTATTCTTTGGAACTCTGCATTCAGATGTTTATATCTTCCCTTTTCTCCTTTGCTTTTCCCTTCTCTTCTTTTCACAGCTATTTGTAAGGCCTCCTCAGACAGCCATTTTGCCTTTTTGCATTTCTTTTCTTGGGGATGGTCTTGATCCCTGCCTTTTGTACAGTGTCATGAACCTCTGTCCATAGTTCTTCAGGCACTCTATCTATCAGATCTAGGCCCTTAAATCTATTTCTCACTTCTACTGTATAATCATAAGGGATTTGATTTAGGTCATACCTGAATGGTCTAGTGGTTTTCCCTACTTTCTTCAATTTCAGTCTGAATTTGGCAATAAGGAGTTCATGGTCTGAGCCAGTCAGCTCCCGGTCTTGTTTTTGCTGACTGTATAGAGCTTCTCCATCTTTGGCTACAAAGAATATAATCAATCTGATTTCGGTGTTGACCATCTGGCGATGTCCATGAGAGTCTTCTCTTGTGTTGCTGGATGAGGGTGTTTGCTATGACCAGTGCATTCTCTTGGCAAAACTCTATTAGCCTTTGCCCCGCTTCATTCTGTACTCCAAGGCCAGATTTGTCTGTTACTCCAGGTGTTTCTTGACTTCCTACTTTTGTATTCCAGTCCCCTATAATGAAAAGGACATCTTTTTTGGGGTGTTAGTTCTAGAAGTTCTTGTAGGTCTTCATAGAACTGTTCAACTTCAGCTTCTTCAGCGTTACTGTTTGGGGCATAGACTTGGAGTACTGTGATTTGAATGGTTTGCCTTGGAAACGAACAGAGATCATTCTGTTGTTTTTAGATTGCATCCAAGTGCTGCATTTCGGACTCTCTTGTTGACCATGATGGCTACTCCATTTCATCTGAGGGATTCCTGCCCGCAGTAGTAGATATAATGGTCATCTGGGTTAAATTCACCCATTCCCGTCCATTTTAGTTCGCTGATTCCTAGAATGTCAACGTTCACTCTTGCCATCTCCTGTTTGACCACTTCCAATTTGCCTTGATTCATGGACCTGACATTCCAGGTTCCTATGCAATATTGCTCTTTACAGCATCGGACCTTGCTTCTATCACCAGTCACATCCACAACTAGGTCTTGTTTTTGCTTTGGCTCAATCCCTTCATTCTTTCTGGAGTTATTTCTCCATTGATCTCCAGTAGCATATTGGGCACCTACCGACCTGGGGAGCTCCTCTTTCAGTGTCCTCTTTGCCTTTTAATCTCTTTCCAGGAGGAGCAGCGATCTGCCAAGACCACGGGTTGAACAACAGCAGCATCCTCTTCGGGCCGTGTGGACTCTTGCTGTGGGTTGTACCACATTTCCCAAAGCTGTCTTGGCAGTCGGGCCTGTGACCGCAAACACCCTAAGTGTTGTCAGGGCTCTGCAGTATTCGTGCTGCGTCCTCCCCTACAGCAGCATCTCCCTGTCCCACCCCTGGCACCATCCCAGGGTTTTTGGAGGTCCAAACTACGAATTCACACCCTAAAAGAAAACGATTTTAGGAAAATTTTAGTTAGGCAAAATGACAGGATATTTAGTAAGTTAGGACCTTGCCCAGATGCGTGAAGGACTAAATGTCTGATTTGAAAAGGATTCTAATATTCTTACTGCTGGTAACTTGCCAAGTAATCCTGAGAATAAATCTTTCAATCTTATCAAGAGAAATGATGAGCTTCTACATGGCTCAGTAAGACCAACAACCAAACAGAAAAGTGGGCAAAAGTGTTAGAAGAAATAATGCATGGAAAAGAAATGCAGCTGCTTCTCAAACACTGAAAACGAAAACCCAACTTCACTTACAAGCAAAAGACAAAGTCTTGCTGGTCTAAGTTATCGTTGCAGACCTTCATCCTACAGATAAAACTCCCAAGGACAGTGTGCAGCTCGTGGGTACAAGAAGGCTGGCTTTGCAGTAGACTGAATGACCAGTCCTCCGTCTTCATCCCCTGCGGTGGTGCATTTGTCCACCCTCTCGCCGTGGCTTTGTGATGAGCTGAGGTTGTCCCTTTGCCCCTGGGGTCCAGGCGTGGCTCCAGGACTTGATATGGTGGACTGTTAGCAGGACGACACCAGCCAAGGCTTAAATGTCCTGGGCTGTCTCTGCCTCCCACCACAGCCCTTCTGCTGTGTCCGTGAGTGCGTGTTCCCAGTAGCCGCTGCCATGCTAGCCTGAAGCTCGGATTGGACCATGTGAAGCCTGGAGCAAGGACCGACCCACAAGCCTGTGAGTGAGGGGAAAAAGCAGCTGTGGTCATAAGCACAGAGGATGAGGCTGTGTTACAGGTAGCAGTTGTCCTTCCGTCGCTAGGTCACGTCTGACTCTGTGACCCCGTGAACTGCGGACGCCAGGACTCCCTGTGCCTCACTACCTCCTGGAGTTTGTTCAAACTCACGTCTACGGAGTCTTCCTACATATATATCCCTATGTGAGAAATGTAAACAGGTCCATACGACTTGTTCACAGATGTTTAAAGCAGCACTGTGCGGAATTACCAAAAGTTGGAAGCAACCCACATGTGTATGGATGGCTGACTGGAGAGGCAAAGTGAGGAAGACCCCGAAAACGACATGTTCATCTGTAAGAAGGAGTGAAGGGCTGGCACATGAGTGAGTCTTGTCAACACTACACTATATGAGAAGCCAGTCACAAAATACCACGTCTATTTACAGGAAATATTTAGAAGCAATATAGGAAATACTTGTATTTATGAGTAGGAAATATTCAGAAGAGCTAAGTCTATGGAGACAGAGAGCAGACAGGTGGTTACTTAGGGGTGAGGCGGGGTGTGATAAAGGGCATAGGGTCTCTTTTTGAGGTGATAGAAATGTTCTAATAGAGACGATGGTGATGGCTGCACGTGTGTGGCTATTCTAAAAAACACTGAATCGTACATTTTAAATAGGTGAGCTACATGCTATGAGAATTTTATCTCAGTAAAGCTGTTATTTTTTAGTTAAGGGAAATATGAGATATCCTCATATGATGAAAAATGTTCTGTATCTTTACAACAAAACCAAACCCAAGCTTAAGAATAGAATAGCGAGGTCCTTTCGTGTACTCGGCCGTGTCCCACTCGTGACCCCGTGGACCACAGCCCAGCAGGTTCCTCTGTCCATGGGCTTCTCCAGGCAAGAGCACTGGGGCGCGTTGCCATGCCCTTCTCCCGGGGTCTTCCCGACCAGGGACTGAAGCAGAGCCTCTCGTCTTGTGCACCCGCAGGCGGATTCTTTGCCACTCGAGCCAGGCCCCGACGAGTGCGCGTTTCACTGCACGGGAGCCGCCCAGCAGTCTGTCACCACGACTGTGCCCCATGCCCACCTGTCAGCAGCGTATGAACGCTCCGGCTGCTCTGCAGTCGAGGGATTTTGACTATTTTCTTACATTTAAGATACTCTAAGAGGCATGTGTTGTTGTGGTTTTAATTTGCATTTTGTAAATGACTGATGACACTGACCATCTTCTCTTTGTGCTTATTTTAATTGCCATCCATGTATCTGGTGAAGTGTCCTATAAAACAAGTTACTGAAGGAGAAAAATTAAATTTCACAAAGACCAGATGCTTAAATTAACACAAAAATAAGATTTAGAGAGGAAGAACAACTCAGAAACGACTTGCCACGCACATGAGGACGGGGTGCCAGAGCTAATGTGGAGAGACGACGGGCAGGTGCCCCCGCCCGGGCCGTAGCGCTGCCCGCAGCCCGAAGCCCAGTGTGGAGTGTGCTCACATCACCTGGAGGCTGAGGCTGGGAGGCACCCAGGGCAGTCGGGTCAGCACAGGCAGGGGGTCCCTGCCCGGGAAGACACAGACCCCGTGCTTTGCCTGCAAAGGAGGCCAACAGGCGGAGGGGAGCTGAGGAACATCAGTGGGCAGGTGGGAGGTGAGCGGCATGGTGTGAGGGGTGCGGGAGGGAAACGGACAGCGGCAAGGGGCCGCCCGGGGGCGCAGGGCACAGGGGTGGGGCTAGTTTCTGGCCTTTATGTATTCAAGTATCTGTTCTGTCCATCACCGCCTCCTCTGAAGACGTTAGTGTGCCTGCATGGGGTGCTCTGACGCTGTCCCCTGGCTTCCGAGGCCCCTTCCCTTCTCCCTTTGGATTTCCTGTTCTGGAGCATTTTTATTGCTGTGCCTTCAAGGTCACAAATCCTTTCTCCTGCAATGTCTGCTCTGTCATCAATCCCATTCCATGCCTCTTTCACCTCCTCGTGACTGTTTTTCATCTGTAGAAGTCTGATTGTAGCTTTCTTGGCTACAGTCTTATGTCGTCACTTTTCGAAATAAGGAATAAACAAGTGTCATAGTGACTGTTTTAATGTCCTTTTCTGCTGGTTCCGACATCCGTGGAACTCCCGGGGCAGTCTTGCCTGAGCAGCCAGACTGACTCTTCTCCTCGCTTTGCCCTGAGCTCCTCCTTTGCACGCCTGGTGATCTTCGTGTGGAGGCCGGACATCATCAACTGTCCCTTGTGCCGTGTTGGGCACTTCTGTATTCTTACCGATCCTCTTGAACTCTGCAATGTAACTAACTTCTTGGAAGCAATTTAGTCCTTTTGGGTCTTGTCTGTTTTTTGTTAGATGGATCTGGAAGTGTTAGTTGCTCAGTTATATCTGACTCTTTGCTACCCCAGGGACTACCGTCCACCAGGGTCCTCTGTCCATGGGATTCTCCAGGCAAGAATGCTGGAGTGGGCTGCCATCTCCTGCTTCAGGGATCTTCCCAAGCCAGGGATTGAACCCGGGTCTCCTGCATTGACCGACGGGTTCTTTACTGTCTGAGCTACATGGGAATCCTGGATGGATCTGGAGCAGACGGATCTAATTATTCTCCAAAACGGAGGAAGACTTCCCGAGTCCTCTTCTGCCCCAAGCCTGTGAGCTGAGTTCTAGTCCAGTGGATAGGAATGGACACCACACGCGGCTCTGGGTGCCAACCCTTTTGGACGGTTATGTGGCCATTTCCTCATTGCAGGAGCACTGATTCACACGCAGCTGGATGTGCAGAGGCTAAGCTCTGGGGTTCCATCCTCGGAGCCTCCTCCTTTCCAGGGCTTGGAGCTTCCTGGGCTCTTGGTGCCACATCAGGACTCCAGGGTCCTGCTGGGTCCTGCTGGGCCCTGCCTCGGCTTCCCCTCCTGGTGCTGCGGCTGGCGGGAGTTGGGCAGTCCCAGACTCGCCTTATTTCCCACTTCCCAGGGACCGCTGTCTGTTCTGGTATCCGCTACCTCGTGTACTCCACCTGCCTCCTTTGGTGTTCCAGGCAGAAGGGGCAGTGTGGTCCCCGTCCATCTGTCCTGGCTGGAAGCGCACGTTTCTGACCAGTCTCCTCGCTCCCTGGACCCTCTCTTGTCTGAGCAGTGGTTGTCAATATAACTCTGACTGTCAAGGATTCTTCGAGGGAACGTGTGTGAAGTGCTGCGACTTTGCCTCCACGACCCTGGCCGGTCCTCACAAGCATGTGCGTCTTCTTAACCTCGTCTCCCTTTGGCAGGCTCGAGAGGGAGGCCCAGGTCTTTGCTGGTTTGGGTCCCAGGCAGGCGTTCTCAGGCCGTGTGCGTCCTGTGACTCCCGCAGCCTGGCTTCTGGGGCGCCCTTGCCCAAGTGCAGTGTGTATGCCGGCTTTGTCGGGCACGCATGCGTGCCTGCTTCTCTTCAGCCACATGACTTCCCAGTGAGACAATGGGATGACCACCCAGCGGGGAAGCAGCCAGGTGGGATGTCAGTGGCCAGAACCATCAGGCCTGCTTTCCCGACGCGAGCACGGACAGACACGGAGGTACGGACGGGGTGTGGCACCAGGGAAGGAGGTGCTCAGCCCTCAGCAGGCCGCCAGTCTCTGTGATTTCAGCCGTCTCCTCCTGTTGGTCAGCGCTGGGCGTGCCGCCTAAGAAAACCCGATGTCTGTGTTTCCTGATTTCCGTGGTGCCTGCAGACAGAACCCAGGACCTCTGCAGCTGGCCTGGGAGATGTGGATGGGCCGGCCCGCCAGCTCATGAGATGCTACGCGACGCTTCGCATGGAGGGGCCGAGGGTCAGGTGACACCACGGATCCCTTTCTGGCTGTGCCGCGTCATCACTGCCCATTTCAGGACAGGGGTCCACGGTGCGGGGAGGGCCTGGGAGTTGGAAGGAAAAGGCTGGGGAAGTCAGGAGCGTTTGGTATCCAATGCGTGTCCATTTATTTTACACTTACAAAAGAAATCACCCACCCTCTGCCCCATCCCCCAAAAAACAAGTCTCTTTTTACAAACATTTAAAAATTAAAACCAAATGAAGATAGACAAATTAATTTCAGTACAATTATTTTTCAATGTAGCTGTCATAATTAAAGTTTAAATTTCCTACAAGTGACCAACGTCCAAGTGACTTATAGGGAAATCCTGATTATTGGCCATTTTACAAGTTAGCAAATTCTAGTACAAAAATAGTCCATGTGCTGGAATAGGCTTTCCTTTTACATAGGTCTCAGGTCAGTTTACTGACCACATAATCCGCGTGCGTCCTGGGGCTCTCTCTTCACAATGGCTCATTCATTGTAGCTGAAGCAGCCTGGCGCGCCCCATGGTGGTGGGCCCGGTTCTGGCTGGGACCGTGCTGGAGATGGCAGGCCCAGGCAGGCCGTGCTGGCCCCGGGGCCGCAGGCAGAGCCCAGCTCCGCTTCGGGCCTGGAGGGCGGGGGCACTGCGGGCAGGGCCACCCCCTCTGTGGGGGCAGCAGCCTGGGACGTGGCTCTGTGTGCGATGGCCCGCCTCCCGCGGTCTCGGTGTCCCTGGAGCCCAGCGAGGGCAGCCGTGGGCCTTGCGGTGGGGGCAGGCGGGCAGGCTACTTGTCCCGCAAGAGGTCCAGCTGCTCCTGGCACTCGGTGAACAGGCGCTGGAAGCGGAGGTTCTGCCCGATGACCGGCAGCAGCTCCTTTAGCAGGTCCCGCTTGCGCAGACCCTGCGGGCACAGGAAAGGCGGCTGAGGGAGCCATCTCACCGGGAGGTGGGGCGGCTGAACAGAGGCGCGGAGCAGCAGGTGCGGGGGTGTCCCAGGAGGTCCTGCTCGTCTGGGCCCCCTGTGGCTGCTGGCTCGGGCACCGCTGGTCTCTGCACTCACTAGTCAGTGGCCAGAGGAGCCTGGCCTTCCAGGCGGGATGGCTGCCAGGGCGGGGCCCCTGGAGGGGCAGCTCTCCAGGGGCCCAGGGTCAAGCCCAGGCAGAGGAGGGGCCTTGGCCTCACGTTCCGGGGTCTCTGCCTTCAGCACTTCCTACACCCCTCCTGCTCCCAGTGCACGAGCACCACGTCTGCCCTGGCCCTCGAGCGACGTGCACTGCCAGGCGGGGTCTCCGTCCACAGACCTCCGAGGAGCACGGCTGCTGAGAACGGAGAACCCCAGCGGGCAGTGCTGACCACTGCAAGAGGAGGCCCGGGTGTTGCAGGGGAGCAGGGCACCACTGCCCACAGAGGCCTGTGGACGCTAGCACACAGCCCGGCATCCACGTAACAGGTTCCACAGGAGACACAGATAGTTGAAGAAAAAACATGGGTACATTTCACACAGTTAAAGGCTGAAAGGCCCCACTGAGGGCTGATCAGGTAACGCGGAAAAGCTGATAAGCAGACACGTTGGAATAAGACACAACACTTTCAGATAAATGGCGGAAAAATTCTAAATATTTCCAAAGACTAAGAACATATTACCTATAAAGGAAAACATGCCAAGATTCACAATAAAGTTTTTTTTTTTTTTTTTTTTTAACCACATAGTTCGCGATATCTTGGTTCCTGAGCAGGGATTAAACCTGGGCCCGCATGGAGTCCTAACTACCGGACTTCTAGGGAAATCCCTGGTATTTTTAATACTCTGGAAAAAACCTTGCCTACTTTTTAATCCAGCTAAACAGTTATTCACATAAGAGATTATCATAAAAAATGTTTCATTCAGGCTTGTAACACCTCAGAAGGGTTACCCCAGGAAAGATCCACTCTGAAAATGTTTTAGGGGAAATACTCAAAGTGAGAGGAGTGATGGTACAAGGCGTATTATCTTGCTGAAGCTGATGCTTTAATACGTCTTCAATACGAACATACACATAAGAAAACAAGAGACACGAATGGCTTGAACTAGGTGATAAAAACAGCCTGTCAGATCATACAAAAGCTGGCCACACCAATGCTGGCAAGAAATACACAGATGGGTACACAGAAAGGCTGAAAGTTAAAGATGGAGAAAGATATGTTGCTAAATAATAAGTGCAGTATTTTACAATTATCAAGTAATGTAGACTTTGTGACAAAAACCATCACTGCAGAGTGTGTACAAAGATCCCCAGCACATGCTGCACCACCGCCCCCCCCCCCCCCGCCAACCGTCTTGGGCAGCAGCCAGACACAGCTTATGGCCACTTTTCCGGTCAGGGACACAGGTCCTGAGATGGAAACCTCAATGGATGAGGCTTCCCTAGAGGGCCTGGCAGGACAGCTCAGGCCCCGGAGGGCGGCTGCTCCGTGCCCACCCTCTGCTTACTGTCTGCCCCACCACCCCCAATCACCACCCCGTACACGTGGAGCTCTGATCTCTGACGGCAAGAAACCTGGGGTCCCCGAGGTGCACTGGGAGCTTATATCACTCACTTCCCAATATATAAAGAGCTGTTGCAAACCAATAAGAAAAACAAATGACACCCAAGTATTCCAACAGGAAATACAAGTGGCTCTTAAACACGTGAGATGATGTTGTCCAAAGGAAGCCTCCAGGGGCCCGTGGCCCCCACACCATCGTGGGCAGCACCCTCCAGCTGCCTCACCTCCTGGGCACCAGTTCCACGGGAACGGCCAATTCTCACCGAGAAACTCCAAGAAGGCGGAGGGCTCACACTCAACTCACCCCTACCCCGCCCCCAACATCCAGACAAAGAGACAGGAGAAATATTTTTTTTAAAAAGGCGTCACTTCAGAAGAATGCTGGGACTTTCCTGGCGGTCCAGTGGTGGGGACTCTGCACTTCCAGTGCAGGGGCTCAGGTTTGATCCCTGGTCAGGGAACTCAGATCCTGCAGGCCATGCAGCGCGGCCTCTGCAGGATCCACTCCCTGCCCTCAGGTCACACCCCGCTCTGCTGACAGTGTTCCGGCCATGGCAGCCTCCAGGGCCCAGCTGGTGCCCTGCCACCCCCACCAGCAGACCCCCCGGGTGCCCCCCCGCCCCACCCCACCCCGCAGACTCAGTGGCTCACTCGCCCAGCTCCGCCAGACCAGACGGCGCCTCACTGCTGACAGACGCAGGGCAGAGGCCCCTGTGGTTGTGCTGTGAGGGCCTCCGCCAGGACGGGTGGGCACCGTGCCCTCACTGAGGCTGGGCCCCAGGGTGGAGAGGGGCACCAGGAAGCTCTCACAGCACCCTGGCTCAGGCCTCAGCCCCACCTTCCTGCAGGGGTGGGAGAGCTGCACCTACCACCACCGTGGATTCCCACTGGCTTCCAGTGGACGTGTGAACCGGCCCCAGGAGGTCCTTGCATATTTCCCGGAGTCGGTATTCAAACCCTAGTTACAGAAAACACAGAACCAGGCACACGTCACAGAAGGCCAGAAAGCCGAGCCCAAGCCAAATCACCACGAACACAGAGCCCAAGGGACCACCGCTCCGTGCACCACCTCCTGCGGCCTGCTGTCTCAGCTCTGGCCCCGACCTGCCCTCTCCCTGGACACAAGCGCGTTCCGGCATGGGCAGGGCTGCGGGAGGAGGGGTGGGCAGGGGCTCTGCTGGAGAGGGGAGGGGGACAGGCGCGGGTCAGGGGACAGGGGTCCTGGGGCAGAGATGTGGACGGGCCCTGGAGAGCTGGGCTGAGGACCATGCAGCTGCTGGACGGGAGGGGCTCGAAGGAGGGAGATAGCTGCGGGCCTACGGGGCTCCGAGGGGCGGGGGGCGCGGAGGCTTCCGGGAATGACCTCCACGTGTACCCTGCCCCAGCCTTTCTGCTCACAGCAGGGCTGGATGCCGGCGGGGCCGCCACCTTGCTGAGCAGGCTGTGGGCCCTTGGGACGTCTGGCTGGGGCGGGGCCCGGGGGCCAGGGCTCACCTTCATTCACGAGGTACCGCGCGTACAGGAGCAGCCAATGGCGGTACTCGTGGCTGGAACGCAGGGTGAGCGCCGCGGCGACCTGGCTCTCCAGGTAGGCCAGGGTGGTCTCCTGCTGCACCACGTGAGGCACGGAGAAGAGCCGGGCTGCCTGCCGCCCCGAGCTGCAGGCAGAGCACGGTCAGCAGGCTCTCGGCCAGTGGACCCCAGGCCCTGCTCCGCACTGCCCAGCAAGCCCACTGCCTGCCTCTCAACAGGGCCACACGCCTGCTCCCTGAGACAGAGCCCGCCCACAGGGCAGACGGCAGTCCAGGGTGGGCCTGGCAGGGACCGCATGAGCACAGCCGCCCTCGCCCAGCACCTACGTGGAGGCGCGGCCCTGGACTATGGCTAAGGGTCCGGAGCACAGCATGGCGTCCTGGGGTGGCAGGCTGCTCCTGAAGTCCGCACACTGCGCCAGCGAGTCCTGCTTGTCAGAGACCAGGTTCCTGGGGACACAGGGGCAGTGTGGGCGGGCGCCCTGCACGCTCGCAGGGGCTTCCTGACGCAGGTGCTGGCCAGAGGCCAGGCCGGAAATGCCGGCAGACAAGCCCAGGAACGCTCAGGTGCCCCCCGGACGGGACCCCAGAGAGCGGACGCAGGAGCGCAGGCCCGCGCAGGCCCCGGGGCGGCGCGCTCACCACGCGGACAGCGACGGGCTGAAGCAGTAGGCCTTGCCGTCCGACAGGTTCATCACGGGGATCCCGTGCTGCGTCAGCAAGACCTGGGACACCGTCATGTTGCTTCCTGGGGAGACACGTGGAAGGTTCCCGTGTGCCTCGCTTGGCAGCGGGGCCCACAGCCTGCTCGTCGCCCGGCCGGCAGGGCCGCCCCCAGTCCTGAGGGCCCCGCGCACACCTGCAAGGATGGAGTGGAGCGACTCCTCCTTCACCACCACCTCCTGCCTGTGCACGTCCCAGACGGACAGTGTGGCGGCGGCGGTGAGCGCCATGACGTAGGGGCCGGTGCAGTGCAGGGTGGAGATGGGGGACGGCAGCAAGATGGGGGGCAGGAGGCGGCGGCCGCAGGCGGAGAATACCGACAGCATCCGCTTCTCACAGGCGACGCACACCACGTCCCTGGGGGCGGGGGCGGGCGTCAGGGGCCTGCTGGGCCGGCTCCTCTCCCCAGGCCGCCCGGGCTGTCCTGGGCTCACACGAGCTGCCCTAGGAGCAGGTGTCCAAGGACCAGCGCCCAGACAGCGAGCGCCCGTGTCCCGGCCAAGACGAGCCAGAGTGGCCCCGAAGGGCTCTGCCCAGACAGGCCGGGGTGGGGCAGGGGGGGTGCGGGCCATGGGCACTGTCATGACCCCTCCTCCAGGTGGCCACAGGGGCCCTGGGCTGTGCCTGGCGCTGCAGGCTCTGCTCCCAGTGGGGCCCCCACCTCAGGCCAAGGAGCGGCCGCGGGCGGCAGAACTGCGCACTCTGCCAGGGCCTGGCTGGCCACTCGGCCACTCTGCAGTAGCCTCTAGTCACCGGGGAGGCCATGCTGACACCCCCGCCCTGCCAGCCTCGGACCAGAGCCAGGGGGGAGTGCAGCAGGGCGGGGGGCCGCAGACACCTGTGAGGGCGTCGCCCAGGCCTGACGCACGAGCGTGTTTGTGAGGGAGCGTGTACGGCTCCGATGGGCCCTCCCTCCACAGGAAGTGAGTGCGGGTCCCCTCCAGCGGCCCTGGAGCCTGTGGGAACACTGTGGGGCTGAGCCCCGAGTAGAGCTCCCCTCGAAGGGCAGGACCTGGAAAGCGCTGGCCTGGGGACTGGGAAGACTGTCAGAAAGCTTTGCTTCCCTGCACAAAAACTGGGTCCAGAGAAGCAGCCGGCGACGGTCAGAGGCAGGCAGTGCGACCTACACACGGCCGGCAGGAGTCTGGCCACAACGCCTGGGGCGGGGTTCCCCTCCTGAAGCAAGCGGGGGGCAGCGCCACCTTCGGGGGAGCCCAGGGACACGGCAGGCCGGGCGCAGTGCAGGGGCCGCCCTGTGTGCCCTGGGGTAAGGCCCTGCCCTTACCCGCTGCCGGCGGCCGTGAGGATGCGGCCGGGGAGCACCGTCTCCCACTCCTTCCCCTCACGGCTGCACTTCAGGCGGCTCAGCTTCAGGCCCCCGCCGGCCGTCACCTCGTTCTCCACCTCGATGTACATGGAGGGGTCGGAGCTCACCTGGAGTAGACACGACAAATCTTCAGTGGAGCTGGCCTCAGACGCGGGCCCTGGGGCAGACAGAGCTGCCACCACCGAGTGGGGGGTCAGGAGGGGCGGTCACAAGGACAGGTGCTGGGAGCAGGTGGCCGCCGGGCCTCCACCTGTGGAGTGGACACGCTGGGCCAGAGCTGAAGACTGAAGCCTCTCGATCCCACCACCCCCACTCAGGAGAGGGGACGCAGGGCCACAGGCGACTGGCCAAGAAAATGAAGCGCGGGAGGGCCTGGCTCGAGAGCAGAGCTGGGGGACGTAGCCTTCAACAGCTGTGGGGCGTGGCAGGCACGGAGGCGGGTCGGCTCCTGGAGGAGGTCTGGGACGCCCAAGGTGCCCAGCGTGCTTGCGAGAGCCCACTGTCCCTCCAGGTGAGTGTGGGGAGACGGTGCGGGTTGGCATCGGCTCCAGACGGGCAGACAGGAGCGCCGGCACTTGGGAGGCCCCAGCAGCTGAGCTGGGTGGAGGGCTGGCCAGGCCCCGGGAAACCAAGTACAGTCCCACCTGGCGCTACGGGGAAGGCCCCGGGGTGGGGGACCAGCCACTCATGGAAAGAACCGGAGGCCCCACCCGGAGACCCCGAGGGCAGCCTGGGCAGGGCAGCATGCCCCACTGGCATGGGGGTCCCCAGGGTGAGGGTACGGCGTGTGAGGCCGGGGCCTCTGGGGAGGACCACCAGCCCCAGGTGTGTGCTGAGAACAGACCTCACTCCCCCTCACGGCCACCTGTGCCGGGGGCTGCGACGTGGGCAGGCCCGCAGGCGGGTTGGCGCCCCAGGCACTGAGCCCAAGGCCCAGGGCCAAGACTGAGGAGGCTTCTGGGAGAAGGGACCCCTGGGGTGGGTCTTAAGGAGCTGGGCGCCCAGGGGGGTAGCAGGCCTTGGAGGACAGGCCACGGGGGAGGTGCAGGGTCCCCAAAGAGGCTAGCTGCTCTGTAAGACTGGGTGGCTGCTCGGATCAGCCACAGTGCCCCTGAAGGTGAGGGGGCCGCATGGAAGCAGCCCGAGTCTGTGACAGCTGCAGGCTCGCGGCCCAGGGCAAGCTCACCTGGAGGGTGAAGGCTCTCTGGGGGCCTGGCATTGGCAGCTTCAGCGCGGGTGCTGGGACGGACACACACACAGTGTCCTTCTCGGCGGTCAGGGCGGCGGGCGACTGCAAGAGCAGAGGCGTCCCTGAGCCCCGGCTTCTCCTCTCTGAGGACCGCAGGGCAGACGCGTGCCACAGAGGCAGGTGCTGTGGGCACGAGGCAGCTGCCCTGGGGGCTCGAGGACTCCGGGGGGTGGGGCGGCCCAGGCCCGGAGGCGCCCACCGCCAGCCTCACCTGCATGGACAGGGACATGGGCAGGAGCCGCGCGTCCTTGCGTGGCCGCCCCTTCTTCTTCTTCTCCACGGCCTCCCCCTCCAGCTCCAGCTTGCGCTTGGGCAGCGAGGAGGGCTTGGCTGCGGGCGCCTTCTCATCGCTGTCGCTGCTGCTCTCCAGGACGTCGCGGGGCCGCAGCTCCTTCACCAGGCTCTGCTCTCTCAACCTGCACGACATGCACCGCGGTGTTTCCCCGGGACCGCTAGCTGCAGGGTAGCCAATCGAATCCCTACTCGTCCCCGAAAGCCGACAAATGAAGCAAGTTAGGAGAGGGCTTTGCTTGTGGTCCAGTGGCTGGGAGTCCACCTGGGAACGCAGGGGGCACGGGTTTAACCCCTGCTCTAGGAGGACCCCGCGAGCCGCAGGGGCAACTGAGCCCGCGCGCCTAGAGCGCGTGCTCCGCGACCAGAGGCCACTGCAACGCAAGGAGCCCGTCGGCCGCAGCCAGAGCAATGAGGGCCCCGTGCAACCAGAACTACGCACGATGAACACACGCTTAAAAAGAAAGAAGGAAGCTATCGAGTCACAAAAAGTGTGGAGGAACCTTAGGCATATTATCAAGAGAAAGCAAGCCAGGTGAAAAGGCTCTGCCGTGCGGGTCTGATGACACCTTTTGGAAACGGCACGCTACGGGCACAGTACGGAGGCTGGGGCCATGCTGGGAGCAGGGGAACCCCTGGGGCGGGCTGTGAGGGAGGGGCCCCCGCCGTGTGCAGGCTGGAGGCCCCTGCGGGCGCGTGCGCTCACTGGCACTTCCTCCCATGTGTCTGGGCTGTGGACTCTCATATTCTCTGCTGCTATCAAGGGGGAGGGGAGGATGGTGGGCGTGACGCCTCACCCCGCAGGCCCTGCTGGGACTGTGAGCGTCTAGAAGGCTGTAAGGGACGGGATGACGGCTCCCAAGGGAGCCAGCCTGGCGGCCTCGGGGCCCGGGTCACCCTCCCGCGTACGGGAGTGGGCGGCACCTCGGCGCCCCTCACTCCCTGTTTAGGGTCCGGGGCTGGGAGGCACCTCGGCGCCCCTCCCTCCCTGTTTAGGGTCCGGGGGTGGGCGGCACCTCAGCATCCCTCACTCTTGGCTTAGGGACACGCGAGTCATCTCCCCAGCTTTCCGGAGCACTCAGCCGCAGGACGCTGCAGATCCGCCACCTTGCTGACTGCACACCAAGGTCAGAGGCCACGCTGGCCTGCACGACAGTGCCCCACGCCCTTCCCCGAGAGTGAGCCCTGCCCAGACACGCTGGTTCCACGTTTGGTTCAGCCCCAGGGCAGCACAGGTGCTCCAGCTCCACGACGCCGTCCACGGCAAGGACGGGTCTCGCCACAGCTGCTGCCTTCTCTGGGCACCGGCTGGCCGAGGGGCTCCTGCAGGTCTCGGGCCCCTGTCCCTGACGTGCTGAAGAGGACACAGCTCCAGGAAGGGACTGGCGCCCCTGGCCTGTGCCAAGGAAGGTGGCCTGGCCCCGCTCACACCGCCCCCCAGCCCTTGACTCGCTGGACCGAGCAGTGAGCTCTGTGCCTCAGCGGGCTCGCTGTGAGGTCTCCCTGGGGGCAGAGAGGCTCCAGGCTAGTTGCAGAGGCTGGAACGCTCAGGCAGCCGGTTCAGCAGGGTCCTGGCGCCCGGGGGGTTGCTGCCTGTCCTCGGGGAGGTAAGGACGCACTGTGGGGACTCAGAGGCCTCCAGTCCCTCACTCTGTCTCGGCTCCCGACCTCCTGGCTGGTGAGTGAGCAGGAAGCCGGCACGAGAGGCTGGAACCCACCCACCCCCGTCTCCGGGGCCCACACAGCCACCACCTACCTTTCTGCGGCTGTCGGGGTCGTGCTGGCCAAGGCAGGTGTCCCCGGCGTGGCTTTGGAGCGCTCCGTGAACCGGGAGTCGAACGCCTTCATAGGTTCGATCTTGGACGGGGTTGTCAGGACGGAGGGGGACGGGGTGGTGGGAGCAGTGGCCGTGTTCACGCTGGGGTGAGTGGAGGGAAGGCCACGTCACACAACCAGCAGGGCCGGGAGTCTGGGCTCTGTGTGCCATGGAGCCAAGGAGCCAGGCACGAACATTAGACTTCCATAAACGACTTCCCTGACTTCAACACCCCCATATACTACCTCTGGAAGGCGGCCCCCCGGCGCCTGGCATCTGCAAGGCTGTGAGCAAACGCCTGGCATGCCCCTCTGCACGTTCCGAGAGCTGCTGGGGCACAAGGCCGGGACGGGGGCTCCACAGGCCCTTCCTCACCTCGGGCCTGTCTCCACCCCAGCCCGCTCTGCCCACAGGTCTAACCAGAAGCGCATGGGGTCCCGAAGCCACCATCCCCTCCTGCCGCTTCCTTGGCCAAGCACGGCACCTGGGCGGCTCCGCGCGCCTCGGGGGTACGGTCCAGCGCCCCCCACCACCCCAGGTCCAGGCACGTCCCACATGCTGGTCCGAAGCCGTGGGGCCTCCTCTGGGCTGACCTGGGCCAGACCTGCAGGTCTCCCAGGACCTCGTGCAGGCCCAGCACCCTGCCCTTCCCCAGGCTTCCTGAGGGGCCTGGTGGACCCACGCGTGCTCCCTCCCGGGCCGCGACCGTGGCACAGGCTGTAGTAACGCAGGCCCTGGAGTCACCACAACTGTCAGGCACAGGCCAGGGCAGCAGCTGGGTCTGGGCACCTCCTGGGTGGGAGTCCTGGCCTGTGTCCGCACCAGGGAAAAGCCAACCTTTCATCCCGTGCCCCACGCCCCTCCTCAGGGGTTTGGGGCTCTGCTCTTGTGGCCGTGACCCTGTGGCCTGGCTCAGCCTAGAAGAGGTACTTCTGGAGACCTGCCTGGCAAGGCCCTCAGGGGTCCGGCTCCTCAGTCACGCTCTTCTGCTCCTTCCCCACGGCCAGCGTGGTGTCCAGGCAGTGGGCCGTGGGTGCCCCCAGCAGACGCATTCTGAGTGTGGGGGAGCCGGGCTGGGGGGACACGAGCAGACTGGCTGAAGCAGGGCTGGCCCTGTGGCTGCCGACTCGGAGCCCTTGGACCCTGAGCACTGACTCCTCTTCTGAGCGGGCCCCCATCTGAAACCCAGCCCGTTCCTCTCTTCACCTGAGGCCGCCCAGCATCCCCGGGACCTGCCCCTGGCCCCATGGACTCACCCGTCCTTACTGGCAGCGTCGCCCACAGGCCGGGTGCCAGCCACTGGCTCGGTGGAAGGCTTCGAGGAGCTGAAGGGGATGGGCGTGCCGGGGTCCAGTGGGAGCAGCTGTGGGCCGCTGTGGGAGCTGAGCATGGGGCCCGCCAGGGAGCCCGAGAGCGGGATGCTGTTGAAGAAGGCCGTGGAGAAGTCCCTGTCACCGAGAAGGGGAGAGTCAGCCAGCCTGCAGGCGCTGTGCCGGACACTTTCACAGCCTCGACACCCCGGTGTCTGGCCCAGGGGCGATGCACTTTGGGGCGGTTTTCATACAAGTGACAAAGAAGTAGAAAAGAAAGGAAAACCACTCTGTACACTATACTCAGTTGGAACCAAGTGAACTGGCACTTTATGTGCCACTAAGAAAGAGAAAAATCGCAACCGTTAGCTGTCAGACGCCTCTGATTTTAAGATGCACCCTGGCCTGAGGGTTAACCCAGCAAGCATGTCTCGGGGCTGGGAAACAGGGCACAGGGGCCTCCCTGCCGTGGTGGCGGCCTAGACGCGCCAGGCCTCCCGACTGGCCTCTTTCGAGGAACGGCCGATGGTCTCGGTCTCCTGGCGTTGCTGTGACGCACTGCAGGGCTCTGCAGCGGGCCCTCGGATGCCTCGCCCGCCCTCCCCATGGGGCCGCTGTCTGGACTAACGCACCCCCAGAGCACGTGCCAAGGACAGCACACGGAAAACACAGGCACGCCTGCCGTTTTAACTGTCGCCCCAGCTTGACTTCACGTGCTACGGGGGATAAATTCCCAGGAGGAAAAGTGGGACGTGCACAGACGGTTCTGGATAAACCGTCCTCGGGGTCCTGCTGTGAGGTCCACCTCACAAGCTGTGTATGGCTGCCCATTTTTGCACACACTCACCACCGGTTTTATAAACTTCTTCTCCTCTGACTATCTGAGATCAAAGTGGTACGTTACTACAGGTTTCTTACTGTGCAGTCGCTCAGTCCTGTCCAGCCCCACGGACTGCAGCATGCCAGGCTTCCTGTCCTTCACTATCTCCTGGAGTTTGCTCAAACTCGTGTCTGTTCAATCGACGACGCCATCCAACCATCTCATCCATCATCCCTTCTCCTCCTGCCTTCAGACTTTCCCAGCATCAGGGTTTAATTTACAATTATTTTGATGCAGGGTTGAAAATTTTTAATCTAGAAATATCTGACACTCTTTTTCTGTAAACTGTTTGCTCATTTCTGTCATCCATTTTTCTTTTTTTTTTCATCCCGTCAATATGTATTGAGTAGCAACTGTGTGCCCAATGCTGGGAATATGGTGGTGAAGAAGACGGCCATGGTCTCTGCCCACATGAGTGTAAATCTCGTGGCCAGCCAGCCAACCACATCTGTAATTTTAACATTACTACTGTAATCAGTGCTCTGAGATCGGTCATGCTAAGACATTTAACAGCAAGTCTCGACCCACATTAAGACCTTATTCTATCTGATTACTGGTCTATATTATTAAGACCTACTTACCATATTTTTAACAATTCCTGTATGGACAGGAAATATATTCCCCAGGATGTTGTGTTTTGACTACTTACCATGTAATTTTTCTTGCAAAAACACGTTGTATTTGTGGGGTTTAACTTTTGTGTAATTTGTAGGAAAGATTTTTTTACCTCTGAGGTCATTAAAAAAAAAAACCTGAAATGTTCAGAATGTTACTCTCTGAAAAGTTTCTGAGCTGTGCAAAACTGTAAGTTGTAAGATAGGGCTCCGTGTTTTTAAAACAGTTTATCCTACTGAAGTGTAACTGACTTACTCTGTCGTGTTTGTCTCTGCTATACAGCGGAGTGACTCAGTTACACATGTACATACGTTCTCTTCCGTTTGCTTTATCACAGGGTATTGAGTATAGCCTCCTGTGCAAGAGTACCCATCCCAGATGTACCCGTTGCACTTGCTAACCCACAAGCCCCCACGACACCCCCCACGCCCTCTGCTCAGCAGCCACACCTGTTCTCCACCCCGCAACCTGTCTGTTTGCAGATCCGTTCATTTGCGTCATGTTTTAGATTCCACATGTGAGTGGCATCATCTGGCATGTCTGTGACTCACGTCACGTACCCTGATACCCTCTAGGTCGTTCCATGTTGCTGTACATGGCGTTCTTTCGCTTTTATATGGCTGAGTAGTATTCCGTTGTATGAATATACTGCATCTTCACACATCCATCTGTTGATGGGCATGCAGCTTCTTTCCACGGCTTGGTTAGTGCAGACGGTGCTGCAGTCAACACTGGGGTGCATTCCCTTTTGAACGACAGCTTTCTCCAGGTACGTGCCCAGAGTGAGCTCGCTGGGCCACTGAGGAACCGCCTCACTGCTTTTCACCGTGGCTGCACTGACCGGCCTTCCCACCCCCGTGCGGGAGGGCTCCCTTTTCTCCACACCTTCTCCAACGTTGGCTACTTGCAGACTTCTTAGTGACGGCCATTTGGACCAGTGTGAGGTGCTCACTCACTGTGGTTTAGATTTGCATTTCTCTAACAATTAGTGATGCTGCGCATCTTTCCACATGCCTGTTGGCCATCTGTGTCTTTTCTGGAGAAATGTCTACCCAGGTCTTCTGCCCACGTTTGGATTTTTAAACCCGAGCTGCATGAGCTGGTTGTGCATGTTGGAGATTAAGCCCTCAGTGGCTGTGTTGTCTGCGCGTGTTTCCTCCCAGTCCACACACTGTCTTTTCATCTGTGCATGGTTTCCTTTGAGGTGTGAGTTTGATTAGATCTCATTTGCTTGTTATCTTTTTTGGTTTATCAAGCTGGGCCTTAGTACAGACACGGGGGCTCGCCTACGGTGCTCTTACTGTGCGAGGCCCTGACGTTCTGTCCATTCTTCCTGAGCAATGACACCAGGAAGATGACGGCCAGGTGGATGTACACAAGCTCAACATCTGTCATCTTCACTTGGCTGACAGCCACTGCCAGACACGGCACCTTCTTCATCTGGAAATTGATCGTGAACTCCACTTCATCAACTTTGGCCACCACGTTTGCATTGTGGGTCAGCAAGGGAGGGAACTGGCCAGCCTTGTTCAGGCCTGGGCCCAGGATTCGTGGGATCTGCTTGATCAGAGACTCTGAAGCCAAATGTTGAACGCGGAACGTGAAAGTTGCTCAGTCGTGCCCAACTCTTTGCGACTCCATAGAATCCTCCAGGCCAGAACACGGGAGTGGGTAGCCTTTCCATTCTCCAAGGGATCTTCCCAACCCAGGAAACAAATCCAGGTCTCCCACATTACAGGCGGATTCTTTATCAGCTGAGCCACAAAGGAAGCCCCCCAAAGGCCTCATGTTTCTTGGCCAGCTTCTTGTTCTTGCTGAGTTTTCTCAGCACCTCGAGGTCCACGTGGGGGTATCCACAGCTGTGGCTGCCTCACAGTGCTACTGTTCCCCAGGACACACACGGAGCGCCTGGGGTGGGGAGTGGACTTGAGCCTGGTGGTGCCCGAGAAGCGTCTGTCCTTCTGAGGGGTAGTTTCAGGCTGATCTGGAGCTCCCCCGTCTCCAAACACTTCTGGCTGGTTCCCGGGCAGGACTCCGGGCACCGCTTCACAGAGGGTGTCATGGGAGACTCTGTTGCTTGTGGTTCCTCACACCATGATAACTGGGAAAAACAGAGTCATTTGTTTATTTTTGCTGCTATTCCTGCTCCCTTAAGACAACGCTGGTATAGCGTAGGCCAGAGAATGCTGGTATGTCCTCTTCTGGGGGCTTTGTGGCTGTGTGTGTCTAAGTGTCTAAGCCATGCCGAGTTAATTTACGTGCTCAGCGTGAGGGAGTGCTCTGGCTGCACTGAGGTACATGCGCCGTCCAGCCTCTCCCGCCCACCGTGCGCAGTCTTGCACTGTCTCCAGGGAGCGTCCGTCCTGACTTGCACCGTACCCACTGCTCTGCTACGTGTAAGTGGGTCACGACTGTAACTACAGCTTCTAAGCTTTCATTTCCAGGGGGGCTAGTCTCCTGATTAATCTTTTCCAGAACACTTCAGCCGCTCCTGTGTACTTTTCGAGGAAACTTCAGAATCAGTTTGTCTTTTGCTGAAAATTCCTGTGGTGATTTGTCATGCTTACAGGCTGAGAGAAACCTGCCATCTTTACGATACTGAGTCATCCTATCTAGGAAGTGGTGTGCATTTCTAGCTGTTTCTGTGAATTTTCTTTTAGGTCTGGCAGTAGAGTTTAAGTTTTTTCCTCCATGAAGATCTCCTGTGCTCGTGACAGTCTAGGTGCGGTGCTGCTCACACGACTTCCCTTCACACCTTCCAGAGGGAACCGCGCTACTCGGCCACGGCCGTCCCAGGCGCCTGGTCTCTGACTGACTGCAGCAGCTTTTCCCGTTGACTCTCTCGCGGATCACACCACCCTTGACTAACAGCACACTCGCCACCTCCTTTCTAATTTCTTCTTTCTCTTGTCTGACTGTGTGAGCTGGCATCGCCAGAACAAGGTTAAACTACTGTCACAGGAGCAGACATTTGTTCGGTTTTCAAATTTAATTTGAAATAAGTTTATCAAGTTTAATAAACACCCATCTATTCCTATTTGATTAAGTTTTCAATAAGAATGATATTGGATTTAATAAAAATGCCTCTTAAGCGTCTACAGAGATGACCAAATTTACTTTGATCTACTGAAAGGTAGGAGTAAAATGTTTCCCCAAATCGTCTGAACCATCTCGCTTTCCTGAAATAAACTTTACTTATTTATAGTGTATTAGCATTTTAACACATTGTAAGGTTCAGTTTGTTAATTTAGGATTTTACATTGACATTTGGAAATGAGATTGATCAGAAATTTACTGTATCTCTGTCACATTTTGATTGTGAAATTTCAATATAGTGTTCATTAAAAAAAAACAACTTTGCAAGTTTTCCTTCTTTTTCTAAGCACGAGAGTATTTTCAATATTATTAGGTTGATGCAAAAATAATTGTGGTTTTGCACTATTGAAATTTGTGCCTTGATATTGGAATATATTCTAAATAAAATGTGATTATGTTATATATCATTTTACTGTCCATTTCTCACTTTATCTTTTTGTTAATGACTTATTATTTGCTATGTATTTTACATTTATTTTAGACTATGGAAACGATGTTACACACAAAGCAAATTTGAGAGATTTTCTTATTTGAGTTCAAGATAGGTTGTAAAACCAGTGGAGACAACTCACAACATCAACAACACATTTGACCCAGGACCTGCAAACAAATGCACGGTGCAGTAGTTTTGCAAAGGAGACGAGCACCGTGAAGAGGAGTGAAGGGGCGGCCGTCAGAAGCTGACAAGGTCAAGAGAGCATCACTGAAGCTGACCCTATTAGAGCCACGTGAGAAGCTGTCCAAGAACCCGACTGCAACCGTTCTACAGTTGTTCAGCATTTGAAGCAAACTGGAAAGGTGAAAAAGGTCGATGAGTAGGTGCCTCATGAGCTGACCAGAAATCAAAAAATCATCGTTTCCAAGTGTTATCTTTGCTTATTCTAAAAAACAACAATAAACCATTTCTTGGCTGGGTTGTGACATGAGACAAAAAGTGGGAAATGGGTTGTATACGACAACTGGCGATGACCAGTTCAGTCGGCGGACCGAGAGGAAGCTCCAAAGCACTTCCCAAAACCAAACTTGCACCCAAAAAAGGTCATGGTCACAGTTAGATGATCTGCTGCTGGTCTGAACCACTACAACTTTCTGAATTTCAGCACAACCATTCCATCTGAGGAGTATGTTCAGCACATCAATGGGATGCACTGAACACTGCGATGCCTGCAGCTGGCACTGGTCAACGGAAAAGGCCAGTTCTTCTCCGTGTCGGCACTTGACTGCACGGCGCACAAGCGATGTTACCAAGTTCTGCCTCATCCCCATATTCCCCAGACCTCTCGCCAAGTGAGCAGCACTTCTCCAAGCGCCTCGACGACACTCTGCACGGAGAACACTTCCATGCCGGCAGGACGCAGAGGACGCTGTCCAAGTTCCGGACGCAGAAGACGCTTTCCAGGCTTGTTGGATCCCGAAGTTTGTTGGGTTTTTATGTCACAGGAATAAACTTACTTATTTCTTGTCGGCAAAAATGTAATTGTTGATTGCGACGGTTCCTATTTTTACTGATAAAGATGTGTTTGAGCCTAGTTATAAGGATTTAAAATTCACAATCCAAAACTGAAATTACATTTGTACCAACCTGATATTAGAATGATTTGTTCTTTAAACTTTGTTAGAATTTTCCCACAAAGTTGTCTCAGTCTGGTGGCTTTTGGTAGGTCACCTCTGTGACAATTGTCCTCTGTTTCTTCTATAAGATTTCATCTGTATGGATTTTCTTCAGTTTCGGTAACTTTTGTTTTCCTCAAAATAATCCATTTTCAGATTTATTTGCAGAGTTCAACAGAAGTATCTTTCACTCTTTTGGTTTATTCTTTATCTGTGATTGCTTCCCACTTCTTTCCATTTTAAATATCTGCACTTTCTCTTTTCTCCTGATTAGTTAAGCTAATAATTACCTAGTCTGTTGTTACTTGTTTTGACATGCGCATCAAAAGAAGAAAGTTGTTAGGATCAAAAGCATTAAGTCGGGTGCAAGAAACGCTTGCACCAGGGCAGAAAGCTGGCTCAGGCACCACCCTGCCTCCTCAGCAGGACTCACAGGACAGAAGCCCCAGCCTCGTCTCCCATCCGTACAGCCCTCCCCCTCCTGTGGCTCTGAGGTGGTCAGGCTCCGCACAAGCTGGGCTTCACCTGGTCCTGAGAAAGGTGGGTGGGGGCGGTGCCCAGGTAGGTTCAGGGGAAAAGGCTCCTTCAAGAGAAGCCACCCTGGGCGAGGAGTCTGGAGGCTGGTTCCGGTTGGTGCGTGCACACCTGACCCCAGGAGGGTCTCCGCGGCCCTCGGGGGACATTCAGAACAGCCCCGGGAGGAGAGCGAGTGAGTGCAGAGCGCTGCTGCACACGGTGCCCGTGCAGACGGGCGGAGGGGAGCGGGTCACCTTCATCCACGGCCTGTTCTTCACACTCGCCCTCCGAGTCCTCACTGTGGGGAGAATGACCAACACAAAAGCCAGCCCGACCACAGAGGCCACGACAGCAGCGGGCGCCCACCGGGTCCACTGCCCGCCTGGGCCCCGCCCTGCACGCCCGGTTCTGGGAAGCGCACCGAGGGAAGACCGGTGCTCAGACGCACGGACAGGCAGCCCTCCGCACACACCGCACGTCCAGGCACGGGGCTGGCTAGGTCAGGCACGGCGCGTTCACAAGCTGGCACCTGGACCCTCTGCAAGCTAGTGCTTCAGAGGACCAGTTATTAAAGTGGACACAAGGTCAAGAACCAGGAACAAACGGAGGACGCGGACCGCACAGTGAAACAGTGACTGACTCTGAGACTGGACCGCGGGTGACCCGGCCTTCAGTATCATGCACGTTTTTTTCCTACTGAGAAAGAGAACGCTACGAAAGCGTAAAAAGAGACAGAAAAAGGCTGGACTGACTTCTCTCGCCCTGGCATCTTCAACGAAGCGGGGCCAGCTGCGTGGACACAGCAGAGCCACGGAGGCGCCTCCACGAGCCCGCCTGCAGCGCCATCAGGGAGCGGGGCTCTGAGGACCTGGGCTCAGCTTGCCCCCGTCTGCCCACGAGCCTGTGAAGGCTGGGCAGTGAGAGCTGCCCGGCGGAAGGAGAGAGGAAGAGCACCCAGAGAAGGTGCAGGGAGAGCGAGTACCCGGTGTCCAGCTGCGCTATGCAGAGAGGCGTGATTCTCCTCCGACCGTCTGCGGTCCGCGTCTCAACCTGCTTCTTCAAAAGGTTCTGGCAAAGGAGAGAAACAAACCAAAGAGACGCATCAGTGCCTGTGAGCGGGCAAGGCCTGCAAGGACGCGAGCCCAGCTCCCCACGCGACGGCCTTTTGGACGCAACCAGTTGGAGCCCCTGGTTCAGGACGTGTGCTCGACCTCACCCTGAGGGGCAGCGGCTCCAGCAGCCCCTCGCCTCCACCTCCAGCGCCCACCTGACTGGGCCTCCAGGCAGTAAACACGTGCCGGGCCAGCCACGAACCCGCCGGCACAGGCTCCATGTGGAGTTGCCTACCTGGTGAGACCTGCCTTCCTGTCTCTAAACCGTGCTTCGTAAAAACTTCCCACAGAAGGCTCATAACCGAGGGCTCCAGTCGCACCCTGTGTGCACTCCACGTGGGGCAGGGGGCGCCCTGCACGAGTGCCTGGGGACGGTTTTAGCCCCCAGCTCCGTCTGTGCCCTTCCCATCCCCCTCACCTGCACCCCAGGGGAGCACGGCACCCAGGGAAAGATGCGGAGCTGACAGTCTCCGGAGGGCAGGGCCCAAGGCCCACTGCCCCGTGTCCACCTCCCTGGAAAGGCTGCGGGCGGTGTCCTCAGGGCGCTGGGCCCAGCCCTCACCTTCCTAATGTCTTCCAGGCTCTCCCCATTGACCACGCCGGCGACTGAGGAGGCGGAGCCTGTGTCCCTGGCCGCGAGTCCGGCGTCCCTGGCTGTGGGGCCCTGGCGGTCCAGCTGTTGCTGCCTGCGCTGGTACTGCAGCATCTCGGGGTTCTCGATGACAGCGGTGGACAGCTGGGCCTCGGTCATGATGGCCAGGCTCTTGCCGTAGGTGGACTGGTGGATGCGGCTCTGGGGAAGGCCGAGTGAGGGGTGTGACGCTGCCCACCCGTGGGCGAGCTGTGAGTAGCTCCCCGCTCAGAGAGACAGGGCCCTGGGCAGGGTCCCCGAGCCCTCCTGCTGTCTGCCTGCTGCTGACTACGTGTCATGAGCGGCCCTGCACCCTCCCTGGGTGCTCACAGACTTTACGGCGTCTACACTTGGGGATGCGAGTGAATGCCTGACCCTACGGCAGGTCTGATGCAGAACAAATAGCAAGAAAGTCTCGCTGAACTGAATTCGAGACCCTCGGGTTGTAACATGAGGCTCTTAAACCACTGCAAGGACCCAAAGGCTTCTTGAGAACCAGATCCCAGACCCAGAACCTCCTTCCACAGCCAGAGGAGCCCCATGAGGCTGGAGGTCCCCACCTGAGAGCAAGGGAAAGCCTGGCGTACGGGCCAGGGGAAACGTTCTCTGCCTGCGTGGCTCCCAGCACATCCTAACCCTCACGAGCAGGGCCCGCCCACCTTCCCAGGCCTCAGCAGTCCTGGGCCACAAGCCGCTCACGGGACTGGGGACAGTGGCCTCAGCACGTGGGTGTGGCTGGTGGCACAAGCAGAAGACGCACACTGGGTGTGCCAGCGACCAAAGCGGAGGCCAGCGGGGACCTGCCCAGCAGGAAGGACCCTGGGCAGGGCGGCCTGGGGCCACAGCCCTCCCTGGGCCCTGGAGTCTCAGATCAGGAATCGGAGCTCAGCCTTAGCGTGCCTCCAACGTAGGGGCCCTGCCTGCACCCAGACCGGTCACGGCTCTCAAGGGCAAAGGGAGGTCACCCGGAGATGCTGACCGGGGGAGGGAAGAGCTGGGGTGGTGGACTCACTCGCCCCCCATGGGTCAGGACTATGGGTGCCAAGCTGGCTCAGGGCCCTAAGCCAGGCAGATCCCAACGCCCAAAGGATGATGTCGTAGTGGGGTCCCCTCAGAGGCCTCCGAGGAGCTCCCAGCAACAGTGGCCCCCTACAGAGGAGAGCTGGCATAGGCCTGCTCGAGGGAAGTGAGCTCCAAGCCGAGGTAGGGAAAGCTGTGCTGGCCCGCGCAGGGCCCCAAGGATGCGCTGGCGCACGTCCTGGGCAGGCCACGTGCGGAGGAGGCCCGGCCTGGCCACAGGTGGCTCAGGCTTCTGCCCCCAGACCTCAGGCTAACCAAGGAGGAGCTTGCTCATGGGCTAGCAAGATGAATCAGCCCTGCCTGAAGGGGGGTGGAACACAGGGCCCTGGGCCTGGCAGATGTGAGTGCCAGGAAAGAGGGCCCTCTCTGTCCTGACGGCCGACCCAAGGCCGCGTCAGCACAGCACACGGGACAGATGGGTGCCCGGCAGCCCCTCCGTGCTCCTGGCATGAGCACTGCCAGGGCGGCTGTAGACTCAAGGAAAGACGCCCAGGCCCGCTCGTGACTGAGACGGATTCTGGATGAACAGAGCTTCATCTGTGAGGGCGACAAGCTGTAAGAGGCTGAACCCAGGGGCGCTTCAGGAAGCAGCGAGTCTGTGCAGGCTGCAGGGGCCCCAGAGCCGCACGGCTCCTACCTTCTCCTCCTCGCTCAGGGGGTCTCCCAGCTCGTCCTGGGAGAAGTCCAGAAAGGCCACGGAGCCATCCATGGAGCATACCAGGATGCCCAGCCCATTCAGGGTCCTAAGAGAGACAGCTGTCAGCAGCCAGGCGCAAGCCCTGGAGAGAGGCCCCCGCACCCATCCCAGAGGGCTCTAGGCCCTACAGTTCTCCTCACACGTACACTGGGGCTCTGCTCTGGCTGGGACCCTGGGCCCAGCCACTCAGCCCTGATCGCACAAAGCCTCGGGCTCTAGCGGGTGCCGCCCCCTCTGCCAGACCATGCCTCGAGCCGAGACCAGCTTACCAGGAGATGTCCATGATGGATTTGTCAAACAGCTCGTGGATGACCACCAAAGGCCGTTTCAGGCACGTGAGCTGGAAGGCAAGTGAACGAGTGAAACCTCCCTGTCTACTCGGCTCAGAGCCACCACCAAAGACCCCGGTCCAGCTGCGCTGACACACAGGGCGTCTCCAAGTCCGCTCACCCCACCAGCAAGACCCCAGCGGTGGGCCCCAGCCCACCTGACACACACAGTGGGCCGGGGAGACGGCTGCACACACACCACACGACCAGCGACACCCAGGGGTTCTGGAAGGCCTCTTGAGCAGGGATGGGGCCAGGGCCGCAGGAGAGGAGGCAGCCAAGGCAGGTCCCGGGACAACACAGCATCATGGAGGACCAGCCCCCTGTGCGTACCCAGGCTCCGCAGGGGCGGCGCCACACACCTCACGAGCTCACACTGCCCTGGACCAGGCCCCGAGTCGCCACTACTAACCATTTTCTTCTGTCTTGGGACATGCAGTGTACTCTCTTAAAGTCAGGCACTGGACTGCCCACTGAGAGCGTGATGCAGAGCCTGTCACACACATCCCGAGCAAGCCTGCATCCGAGGCCGTGCTCCCGCCTGACCTGCGTGCTCACGCACCAGGGCCCCCACGCGGCCGAGCACAGGCCCCCGCGTCCAGCAGGTTGGGCTCCTCCCACCTACGCCAGGGCCTGGGAACCCACCTCATCGGCAGAAGGCCCTGCGGCCAGCCCGATCCTGAGCCTGGAGCCCATGGGAACCTCGCCCTCTGAGTCCTCTCTCCAGAGAGACCCAGCCTGGCCCTCTGCCCACAGTCCCGCCCACAGACCCTCAGAAGCGGGGGACCGGTCGACCTGAGCTCCAGCACCAAGGCTTTGCTCAGAGCAGCAGGGATGGAGTTCAGGGAGCGTGCGCTGGACCACCCACGACGCACCAGCCCAGGTCTGGGGCAGGGTTGGGGATTGCTCTGCCATCAACAACTGTCCCAAATGCAGCCAGGGATAACCTCCAGACCTACAACTCCAGACCCACTGTCTACAGGGAGTCAACCATGAGGAATAAACTACCGTTAACGCAGCAACACACAAATGTCAGCCATGGCACGCCAAGTGAGAGCTAGACGGGGTGCAGACCGTAAACCCTAGGCAACTGCACTGTGTGAAGCCCCAGACAGGAAGGCCAGGCACACGGCGCACGCTGCCGCGAGGTGCTGGTCTGGGGGCCAGGAGTGGCCCCGGCTACACGGAAGCCACACCTGATGATCTGCACGCTGCAGCCCCCCAGGGGCTCCGTGTCGATATAAAGGGTCTCTTAAAGGAAAGGAAGGCTGGCGCTGCATGCCAACTGCAGCCGGGCTGCTGACGGTGCTCCCTGCACCTGGATCCAGGATCCGGGGCCAGCCTCTCCTGGCCGGGCCCCGCGCAGGGCAGAGCCCACTGCCCGCCACCAGAGTGGGGTCTCTCTTCTCCCTGCGGCCCCCGCCCCCGGCAGCGAGCTCAGGGGGGACTCGCCCAGACGGACAGCCCCCACCCCCAAGCTGGGGGGCGCTCACCCAGACGGACAGCCCCTGCCCCCGCCCCCGGGGGGGCTCACCCAGACGGACAGCGAGCGGTCCTTGCTGCCGACGGCGCAGCAGCAGTATGGGCAGCTGGGCTTCGCGGAGCTGCCATTCTTCTGCTTCTTCTTGAAGATTTTAGGGTTGAATTTCTGAAGTCAAATGACAAAGGCCAATCAGTAACTAAGCAGGCACCAGGCAGGTGCCCTGTAGTGATGGTCCCCAACCTTTCTGGCACCAGGAGCCAGTCTGGCAGAAGACCCGCAGACCAGGGCGGGTGGGGTGGCTCATGCTCCTGAGAATCTGCAGGCGGCAGAGCGCAGGCAGGGTGCGGGGTGAACAGATGAAGCTTCGCTCGCTCGTGGCCCCCTTCCTAACCTGCCACACGGTGGTCCTCAAGGGCTGGGAACGCCTGCCCTACACCAAATTTGAGATGCACATGGGCGGCCCAGTGGGGTTTCATCCCAGAAGCAGGCAGATGGCCAGTGTGGGGAGACGGGAGAGCTGCATCAGAGGCGTGAGCCCTGGGCCTGGCGGCTGGGAGGCTTTGGGGCGAGTGTCCTGCAGAAGCACCGGGCCAGCCACGTGGCGAGCCCTGCAAAGGAGCCAGCCCCGAGCCCCCGGCTCTAACAAAACCCCACCTGAAGCCGGTGTCACCAACACAGCTGTTCTTAGTTGTTTAAGACACACAGTTCAGGCCAGAACACCTAATGTTTATCATCAAGCATGGAAAGGGTGAACCCGTTCTGACGAACAGAGACCTGAGATCACGGTTCTGGACAACCCCCTGCCCTGTCAGCCTCAGACGCCCTCTGCTTCCTCCGCTCGGTGGCCCACAGCTGACCAAGTCAGGCTCACACAGGCTGCTCCACAGCCTGCCTCAGGCCTGTGAGGACGCTCCCCAGGAGGCTGACTGCCACCACCAGGCGGGTCAGCTGACTCACAGCATGGCCTTGGAGCCACGCCAGCCACGGATGGGTCTCAGGGGGCCTGGGGAGTGGGCCACTTGACAGGGCCACCAGCCTGAGTGCTCTCGGGCACGCCCACACGCGTGAAGGGGCCAGGCTGGGCGCACAGTAGTCCTAATCAAAGTCTGACTCTGGTGATACTCATCATCACGTCCGTTTGCCAGTAAGATACACAGGATGTGTTCTGTAATCAGTTTAAAGGAAAGAAGAACCAGACGACAACGTGTGCTGGCCCTCGGAGGCCGCCGCCTCAGTCCCACATGTGGCCTGGGCCTGGGGAGCACGGCCTGGCCCAGGCTGTGAGGATCCCGCTCGGGCGGCACTGTCTGCCACCAACCAGAGGCCCAGAGGACTCACCACGACAGTCACAGCTTTCCGATGCCCAACAAAGTCCATGTTGGTCTTCCAGCCCTCCCGCTCAATGATCTGGGCGGTGGGGCCAGAGTTGTTCATGGCGTGAGCAGATACCAGGTAGTGCCCATCTGGAGACCAGCTGAGCCGCAGCACGTGGGTCGTCCCTCCACACTGCAAGGAGCACCTGTGCTTGAGTGGAGCCCAAGGCCGACTCCAACACCAAAATCCGCCCCAGGACTCAGGCTGAGCGGCGCCGCGCAGCTCTGCTGCCCCACCACTCAGCACACAGGCTCTGAGTGCCAGCCAGGTGGCACCCCTGTCCACTGCTTCTGACCACAGACCCTCCTCTGCCCAGCACCGGGGAGCCCATGGGGGTCTGCAGAGCCAGTGCTGTGGCTGCCGCGTAGCCCTGCGGACCCTTGGGGGTCCGGCCGCGAGCCTGTCCTGGCACAGCAGCAGGGACCACGAGGGCCCGACTGCTCTCCTGAGCCCTCTCCTCCCTGCAGCCTGGAGATGCCACCAGCCAACGAGAGGTTGGCAAAGTCCCCACAAACTGCCAAGGGCACAGCAGAGAGGCCCTGCTTCCCGACCCAGGCGGCCCTGACACCAGGTCTCCTACAGGGTGAGGTGACGCTGCTAAAAGCAGCTGCTGAAGCTCAGGGTCAGTCCTGGGCAGCCCGAAGGCCGAGGGGGGCGAGGACCCAGGCTGTGCAGGCATGGAGGACGGCTCACAAGGCAGAGCCCGAGTGCAGCGTGGAGACACACCTGCACCAGGACGCCGGACACGGGAGCGTGCACACTCAGGGGCGCCGAGCAAGCGTCTCCCGGAGCACGGCAACCCCCGGCTCTGACCCCACGTGAAGGCAGAACTTGAATGAGAGAAGGGAAAACAGACACGAGCCACCGCAGTCGCACCTCTGGATGCTGTGCAGGGACTGCCAAGGCCCCGCGGAGGCTGCCTGCCCCCAGGGCAGAGGTCGGCAGGCGCACCGGCCGGCACAGGCACTGCCTCTAGCCCCGCCTGGGGCGGCGTGCTGCACCCGCTTCAGCGCTAAGCCACACAGGCCTCGCCACCGCAAAGGCGGATGTTTAACAGCTCCCGACAAGGGAACTCTGGGCTGCCCAGCTCTGCCCCGCACCAGAGGCAGTGTGGGTGCAGGGGGGTGGGGGACCGTGGGCCCTCACCTCGTCGAAAGGCTTGGTGATGCTGGTCTCTAACTGCCAGTCCAGCGTCCTCCACACCTTCAGGCTGCGGTCATCAGCTTGAGAGGCGATGTATTTACCAACAGGATCCCAGGTCAGGCCCTTCACCAGGCCAGAATGGCCTCTCAGAGTGGCTAAGATTTCTGTGAGGACAAGTAAGAAGGGTTGGAAAGACTTCACCGGAAAAAAACTGTCTATAAACACGGGCGGAGGGCCAGCCGGCCAAGAGAGGGGGCTTCAGGAGCCGTCCCGGCCAGCCCCTGGCGTTGGCATGCGCAGAAGAGCCCGCAATCTGCTCTCACCCAGGAGCTGGGCCCCAGCGCCGTCCCCCCGCCACGGCGAACACACGCCGAGGCTGCATGCGCCCTCTGGGGCAGGGGCTGGAGCCGAGCCGCGCCTCTTGTCCTGCTGGGAGCACAGTCCTGCTGCTGGTCTCCCTTCTGGACTGGAGCCCACCCGCCAGAGCTGGGCCCTGCACCGTGGGGTCCCTGTTCGTCCTCACTGAGGATGAGGGTACGCGAGACGGGACCCGCCCCAACACAGCAGGGACAGGAAGCACTTCGTGGGCTGGAAATGCAGAGCTGGCCGGGGCTCTGCCGTTGGGAGGGATTCCAGCCCGTCAGCAGGGAAATCGACTTTCTGCAGAGGGGAATGTGTTCGCCTGCTCACGCCCAAGGGCGTCACAGAGAGACGCCGGGGGCAGAGGCCGAGCCCGCGGGGAGGGTGCACCAGCTGGTACGCACCCGCATGGGCACTCAGCTACTGCTTCCTTTAAAGTCAACTTTCAAACCTTAGACACGGTCGACAGAGACCTGAGTTACTGGCAAGACCCTGAGAGGCCAACCGAGGGGACCCGGACCACCCGCTGCAGCCACCACTAGGGGGCGCCCTGGCCAGACCGCCCAGGCAGAGACGGCGCAGACCTGGGAACTTCACGGCGTTCCAGATGACCACGGTGTTATCCACGCTGCACGAGGCCAGCCAGGCGTCATGGGGGGACCACGCAACGTCCATCACATCTGGAAGACAAGGGCGGGCAGTCAGTCTCTCACCGTGGCGTGGGTGCGCACACACAGCTCCACCCTGCCCGCCAGCCGGTTGGTCAGTCAGCGGCCCCGGGCTTCTCTGGGCTGGGCAGACTTGACCCGAGACCACCATCACTAGACTTTCCAAACCAGCCTGAAGCACTTCCCACTCAGGTCCTGCAATGGGAAAGGAGATCTGGAGTGCCCAGCAGCCCCGCCCATCCTCAGACGAAGCATGGTAGCCCCCGCGAAGAGGGCAGGACAGCCGCGGGCACTCTGGTTCCTCTGAGTGCAGCACCCGGCTGGGCACGGCGTGTATGGAGGAAGGGCTGGGGGGCGAAGACAGAAAGAGCCGCCACTCAAGAGCCGTCGGGCCCTCTCCTCCAGGCCGTGAGCTCCTCGGGGGCAGCACACGCTCTCCCGCTGCCCCACTCCGCGCTGCGGGCGCGGGCTGGGAGCAGGCCCTGGCACCCACGGCACGCTGCACACCCCGCGTGCGGGATGCTTGTGGGCGGGGCTCCTCACGCGCTGCGAGCGTGACGTCCGATCCAAGGCCCCTTTCAGCTTCAGGATGGCTCCCTTCTCACCCGCCAGTCTGTTTCTGTGTCCTCGGCCACAGCGAGACTGCCCGTCCGTCTGACACTGTCTGCAGCCTCCCCTGCTGCCCCCGTGTGCTGGGAGGAGGCTGTGGGGGGTCTAAGGCGAAGGCAGGTCTGTAGCAGGGGCACAGGAACCTCTGGAGCCTGGGCGGGTGCTGGGGGCTCCACGCACACCCCAGACCCCTGTGCTTCCAAGGCCTAGAGCAGAGGCCTGCTCAAAGAGGACTCCAGAAGGGAGGTGGGTTTCTCAGCAATTTCCTGAGCTGTGGATAACACAGGCGTCAGCCGCCAATCCCATCAGCTTTCCTTCCTGTAGGAGGGTACTGTCAAGTCTGTCATTCTCCCTCGTGGCACTTTCAAAAATCATTACTTCTTTTATATTTTATCTTGTTAACTGTGAACGAATATCCGCTCTGCTGGTGGTCTGGTGGGTGAGCGCTCCTTCTGCCTCCTCCTCTGCCGCGTGCCTCTCACGGCTGGAGTGCGCCATGCGGGCTGCAGCTGAGCTCACGCAGCCTCCTCGGCCCCGCCAGCCGCTGCATGGCTGCTGACCCATCACCCGCAGAGAATGACGCTTTCCTCCGGTTCTGGGGCCTTGGCGCTGCCTTGAACTCACAGCCCTGCGTTCTCAGGAGCCCGCGGCCTCCTGGACATCCGACCCTCTGTGTGAGCTTCCCCCGTGTCCTGACTCGCCCTACCAGAGGCCCTCTGGAGCCACTGCCGAGTCTGCGGTCAATATCCACAAGGGACACAGCGTCCCCGCACGCCAGCTCGGAGCACTTGCCTTCAGACCAAGCACCGGAGGCGCGCCCCACCTCGCTGTCACGCTCACCAACTCCCCAGCGTCATTCCATCCTGCGATTCCCATAGAATGACTTTTCTAACATCCTTAGCATCTTCCACCTGCACCAACGACCTTGGCTTCCTGGCCTCGGCCACTGTCCCCACGGCCACGCCCAGGAGCCCTCCCTGGTCTCACTCCCACTGCTCCCCCAGACTCTCCGATGGCTCTTCCAGGCCATCCACCTCGAGGGCCCGGCGCCCACCCCTGTCCGTGACGGCTCTCGCCCTGTCTCTGCAGGAGACCAGCCAGGCTCCATCCAGCTCCAGGCCCAGGTCTCTCCTAAGCCCCTCCAACTGGGCCTGAACCAGACCGCACCTGCAGGAACCACGCCCGCCAGGGCCACGGCCTCCACGTGCTGTCCCATGGCCGACGCGACCCCTGGTGCACAGGCAGCTGTGGGGCAGGGGTGGGGGGCTCGCCGTGAAGCTCTCAGCATCTTCACTGCCCCCCGCCCGCTGCTCAGCCATGCCCCGAGCTCCGGCCCTGCCTGTTACCCCCTGCACTGCCCTCCGCGACCAGCTCACGGGTCTGCCCCCAACCCCTACCTCTGCTCTGCTCCCCAGATCTGCCTGACCACCTGCCCCGAGTTCACCGCAATGACCCCCGCAGCCCGACAGGCCCTCACCCAGACGCCACCATAGGTCCCCCCGCCCCACAGCCCAGGCCCTGCGCTGCTCTGCCTCACTCAGCCGAGTGCCCCGGCCCCAAGCCCACGGCCACACCCCGGGCGACTGCCCTGCGGGCCCCTCGGCCTAGTCAGGCCACGTGCTCATCCCCTCCCCGCCCTCCGCTCTTCCCGCCGGACAGCACCTTCTGAGACCTTCTTTAGGAGTCTGAGTATCTCTTTTTATCTGTGGATACTCCAATTGCTACTTTGGCTACTGCTAACTTTTGGCTATTGTTAGAGAAAACCAAAAGTTTTCTTATGTGAGGCCAATTTAGTAATTTATTTATATTAGTCTGAAGTGCTTTTCGATGCTTTATAAGTTCTAAGAGTTTCATTCCTCATGTCATCTCACTTTTGTATTATTTTCCAGTTTATCTACTTTCTCTTTTTTTTTTTTTTGGTACACCACACAGCTTGAGATGGCTGGATGGCATCACCGACTCGATGGACAGGAGTTTGAGTGAACTCCGCAAGTTGGTCATGGACAGGGAGGCCTGGCGTGCTGCGGTCCATGGGGTCGCAAAGAGTCGGAGCCGACTGAGCGGCTGAACTGACACAGCTGGTGGGGGCTTTGTCCCCAGACCAGGGACAGAGCTCGGCACCCGGCAGGGAGAGGGCGGCATCCCCCCTGCTGCACCTCCAGGGCACCCCTGCGCACCTCCTGACTCTGTTTAGCTGCAGTGCAGAGATGCCCCAGGAGTGGTGTGGCAAGGCACCCATGCCCGTCTCCTCTCCGAACCAACGGGGCGAGGCTCAACTGCGGGCTGTTTGCCCTTGCTCCCAAAGACCCATGGAAGACCTTATCACAGTAAGAGAACAGTCATTTATGGCCGTTAAAAAAAAAAAAAAAAAGGAGTTTTATTAGGAATTGATGCTGAATAACCTATAATATTCATTTCAGAATGCCCTAGGATAACCCTGGCTTTGCTTACCTAATTTCCTAGTATGTTAACATATGTGAACAGAGCACCACAACACAAAATTCTTCTGTTATACATCATACTTAGTTAAAATGAATCACTGCTATCAATGTTATTAAATTCACAGTATTCTGGTGTTACTGATTTTTCCAGCTTTGTTCATATTTGCTGGAAACGCAGGGTTGTTGCTTCCTTTGAAAAGTAAATATTTCTGTTTCAGGATAATTCTCAATAGTCAGAAACCCCGCCTCAACAGATAAAGGGGGCTCAGGAGCCGTTTTCTGAAGGCGACTCCCAGCCTGCCGGGGCTGCCACTTGCTCAGGTTCCCTAACCCTGTGGGATCAACTGTGGGGCTTCAACTTTCTGGCCAGCCCTGTTTGTTTCTGCGCTCTGTCTGCAGCTCGGCACCAGCATCACACTGCGCCTGTCCAGGTCAAACTCGCCCGGTACCAGGTCTTCACACGCCGCTTTTCAGGACCCAGCGCCTCCTACCCATCGTCTCTGCTTTCTCACGGATCCTTTCTTAAATGGTTTTACTCACACCTGCCGCCGGAGGAGCCCCTACTGAAGGCGAGCAGCTCTGCCTGCCTGTGGGCTCAGACCCAGTCTCAGGCGAGGGCCCATGGACGTCCTCTCTGAGCCCCCCACCTGGGTAGCCTCACGGGCAGCTTGCTGGGTTCCAGAGACGCAGCTGACTCCGTCAGGGTGACCCATTGGCCGTCCCTCGGCCCCTGGTCACCCTTCCAGCACCGTCTGCAGCATGCCCCACCGACCCCGCTCTAGCTGCAGGCTCCTCCCCAAGGGCTCGGGACACCCCCCACTGCTGGCTCTGCGGGCACCAGCGAAGGGCCCGCTCCCCCGATGCTCTGCCCTAGGAAGTTCCGCAGTCCGTGTCCTCTTAACGCGCACAGGCCCTGCTGGGCCACTTCCGCCTGAGCCCGTGTCCACCTCCTCTGCCACAGCGTGGCTGGAGGGTCCCTCTCAGGCCCCAGGGCTGTAAGGGCCCCCATAAGCAGGGCCGTGAGCCCTCTGGGACCGGCCCTGTACACGCAGACAGCGCCCCAGATGCAGTGGGTGAGATGTGGCCGGCTCACTGCCGGGCCCTAGCCCCTGGCACGCACGCCCGCCCGCCCGCCCGCCCGGCCCTTCCCAGCCAGACTGCAGGCTTTCGGAGGAGACTGAGCTGCCCTGACTCTGGGGTCCCTGGCCTCTGACCAAGTGCTGCCCGCCTCAGTCCAGACCTGAAAAGTGCCCACTGGAGACACTCTAAACACACTCAGAGTCAAGTCAGAAGCTTTCCAGTGGGCCCCCGTGTGCGGGTTTCTGTGGAATAAAGAAAGTGCGCTTACGGACTTAGCGATCCACTGATGAGGCAGTGACTCAGTTCCCAGGATAAACAGCGGAACGTGGGGAGTTCTACATTAAAGATATAAACACACAGCCCATGAGGGCAGGCGTGGGTACACTGACGCCGCTGGAGGCAGGCGGGGGTCGGGGCGGCCAGGCGCAGGGCTGCGCTGGGGCCCGCGCTCCACGGGGCCGCTGTGGTGCCCCCCCGGGCAGCCCACTCACCGCCTGAGTGACTCCGCAGGATGGAGACGCATCGCCACTGCTCTACGTTGGCAAGCTTGCCACCGGAGCCGAACACGGTGCTGGGCCCGATGTACCTGTGCGAGAGAGGAGTCAGCGGGGGCCAGGCCGGCGCCACGGAGACAGACAGACAGACAGCGGCCGGCTGCATGGTGGGGGCCGGGTGGGCGAGGCCGCATCTGTGCACCGGGTGGACGCTCGCAGCCTGACCGACCTTGGCAACGTGTCCAAGAGACAGAATGACGTGACGGCCACAGGCCCGGACGTCACTCAGAGCGAGACCCTCACGCCATCTGCACTGGAGCACAGCCCAGGACACACGGAAACACAAGCACAGCCTGCGGCTCTCTCTGAGTGCTGGGATCGTGATTTGCTTCTACATTGGCTAAAACCACAGCATCCGAGGCCCTCCTGCAGGCCCGTGAACTCCCTGCTGGGACGCTGGGGCCGGAACAGCACTGGGGTTATCCCCGGGCCCCGCAGGCGTTCCCAGCTAACACCCTCCATCCAGCAGAACCCATCCAGGCTGCAGGCAGGCTCTCCTAGCCGCAGCCCCGGGGACACTGGCTGAGCGGGAGGCGTCTGGTCCCTAGCCTGCCTGGCCCAGAGGCCCAGGCCCAACCTGGGAGGCCCCAGGAGAAAGTGCACCCTGGCTGCAGGCGCTCGGGGCCGGGGAGCCATGGAGCCCTGGAGCCCCGGGCAAGAGCGGGCGAGTGAACGCCAAGGAGGGCGGGCTCTGGACCCCACCGCAGGAAGGACAAAACCAAAGAGGCCACCAGCGCCGGCCCTGGGGGCGCTGAGCCGGTCTGCAGGCAGGGGGTGGCTGCCCCCATCCACGTGTACTTCCTGCCAGCCCTGAAGCTGGAGCTCTGGGGACCTCAGTGCCAGGGTGGGATAAAGACCAGCAAAGAACCTTCTAGAAACAAGACGGAAGAAAAGAAAACAGTGCTTACGTAGCCCGCTTCCACACCATAATCAGTTTGTCGTCTCCCCCGGAAGCTAAGTACATCCCACCGTTTGACCACCGCACACAGTTCACGCACGCTGGGGAGAGAAACAGAATGTCACATGTCTGCGGGGCTGGGCGGCAGGCGCAGCTCGGAAGGCCACTCTGTCGGGGCAGGAGCGGGCACGCGGGGCGCCGATCGTGTGCACGAGCGCCCGCCCAGGGCAGGGTCCGCGGGGGCGCTCGTCTCTGGGAGGTCAGTGCTGAGCGCACGGTCCGGAAACTGGGAACTCAGAGCCCTCGCGTGAGCCGGGTGCAGCCTGCTGAGACATGTCTCCGACCAGGGATGACGCTCCACAGGAGGGCTCGTGAGAAAAGGCTGAGACGCCCTCTCCAGACCATCCAGGGAAGCAGCTCGGTAGAGCGTCAAACTGGCTTCAAGCCACCTACCAGCTCCTTCCCAACTGCAGGCAGACCGCCCTGCGCGCGCCAACTAAGCAGGCAGAGATCCTGGCCCTGCCGGTCGGAGCCCCCGGGGTCCCACGACACAGGACACTGTCCAGGCTGTGACCCTCACGTGGATGGCGGGAGGGGCCCAGTGCGCACTGGGCGCGTAACTGGGCGCGGAGCAGCTCTGGGGCAGCTGGGCGGGCCCCAGAGCCGGGTACGGCCCCCGGATGCTCCAGGGCAGGGAACTGCGTGGCTACCACGGGAGAGGAAACTGCGACCCCGTCGGGGAGCCCGAGGCCTGGCAGAGGCCCCGAGGGCCACGGCAGCCGTCCCAGCGTCTGCTTAGCTGTCTCGTGGGCACCCTTCCCTGGAACCCTACTGCCTCCAGGCCACTGGTCCCAAAGCCCCGTGGAATCAGGCAGGAATGACTTGTGAGCAGGAAATCACCGGAGGTACCTGCGGACTGTCCAAAGGTGGTTCTGTGGGCGGGCCGGGTCTTCTGCTGAATAACTCACCCAGGTGTGCAGCCAGCATCTGCGCGTCAGACAGCAGGCCACGGGAGCTACGCCGCACGGCCTTATCTCTCTGATCACAAACACACGTGCTAGCCTTGGGCACTGTGCCAACACGCAAAGCCTGCAAAGGGCCACCCTGTAATACCTAAGTGATTGTCCATCTGGCAAAGCATCTTGGGGACATTCTCGTCCTTCTCGTCATCCTCCTGGAGGACTGGAGACATATTCCAGATTACAACCTTCCCAGAATCCTGTCCTGGAACGGAGGAGCAGAAACAACTCAATAAGTCTGGAGCAGGCACCGGACACGGTGCCCCGCCCTCGCCCGGTGCAGTCAGGCTGACCGGGCAGATGAACGGAAACAAGTGCTGCTGGGCCCGGAGGCCCGGGCTCTGCCCTCGACGCTGGCCTGGACTCCAACACGGGCCCACCAGGGGCCCAGGGGGCCTCGTGCCGATGTGAGAGACAGCGGCTGTGCAGGGCACCCCACACCTCCCTCCCGCCAGGCAGCGGGCACTCTGCTGGCACACACACCTGAGCATCTCGGGAGGGATTCCACTGCTGGGAACTCCCAAAAGGGCAGCCCCTCGCTAACCCTCCAGTACAGAAGCGAAAACCAGTAAGGGCCTGGATGTGGACGTGCCAAAATCTCCACACAGCGCCCCCGAGACAGCCTCTCGGCCAGGAGGTAAGGGCTCCTCCTCATCAGCCCCGGACCTCAGGGCGCCAGCCCGGCAGGCAGGCGCGCCCGCGCAGACGAGGACGGAACCCCAGCCCCAGGGACTGCGTGGAGCTCTCCCGAGCCCTGAGAGACGCGCAGTGATGGCGGGCTGAAGCCTGCGCACAGCCCCCTCCAGTTCTGTCATGGGACTACCAGCCTCCCTGCACTCAGGAAGCCGAGGTGCAGGCTGCCTTCAACAGGAGCCCACGCAGCAGGGTCAGAATGTAAACCTGCTGCCAGAACACTTAGAGCGCGCTGAGCCCCAGGCTCAGCCATGAGCTGCCACGGGCGCGCTGCAGAGCGGGGGCGGGCGAGGGTGGGCACAGCGCCCCGCTGCTCCCCAGAACCTACCTTGCCCTCCAGTTGCGAACTTGGTCCCGTCCGGGTGAATATCAACTGAAAAAATTGGTTTGCCTGGGAACAGAGGAGAGAGACACATGGTAACATGCCGACACGTGCAGAACCAGCGACTCACACACTGTCCCCGATCACCGCTTGAGGAAAGACAGGCTGCCGACAAATGCCGTGAGTCAGCAACAGCGCGAGCTGCCCCACAGCCTCCCGGGCACCGAGCAGCCCGCAGCGCCTGTGCCCGCGGGCTGCGCCTGCAGACCCCACACTCACACCCAGGTCACCACCAGGTGGGCATGTCTGGGAGGCAGCTTGGCCCACCCCGGTCCCAGGGGCGGCAGCGATGGGCACCCTCACCCGCTCCCCCTCCGGTACAGCTGGACCCCACTGGCGTCATGGAGTCATCTCCGCCAGCACAGACCCACAGGGTGCGGTCAATCAGACGGCACTCCCTGAGGGAAAGGCTAGGCCCCACCAGGGCCGGCGAGGCTGGAGCCAGTTGGGCAGACTGACTGGCGAAGGCTCCGCAGCAGACTTCGCCCATGGGCGTCTCCCAGCTCTCAGCCTCCTTCAGCCCTGGGCCCAGCCCAGGGAGGGGGTTCAGGGACACACGAGCGACCTAACGGCGAGCTGGACATCAGCAGTCACTAACACAGACGTGGGGCGGTCGCCAGGGGTCTCTCAGTTGAGGACTCTCTGTCTCCATCACAACAGCGGGGCACAGTGGAGGTGGGCATGCGGGTCGGGCGCTGGCGTCACGTGACAGCAAGCGGGGACCAAACAGCAGTGTGGCTTCCCACAGCGCCGTCTCCTGGAGGGCACGGCCACAGTGAAGCCAAGCGCAAGCCTCCACGAGGCCGAGGCAGGCCTCCACCTGGTCATGACGCGGTGGCGGGGAGCAGAGGACACAGGCACCAAACGCTCCTGCTCCGCACTCTGGAGGCAGCAGTTACTGCAGGCCCCGAGCCACAGCTCTGTCGTGACAGGTCAGCTCTGCCTGGCAGCCATGGGCCCACCCCGAGCACAGGCGGTGTGTTCAGAGCCGGGCGCCAGGGCGGCTGTCAGCCCTGACCCAGCGGCACCCACCCGCGCGCAGCAGCCACCAGAGCTCGTCCCGGGGCACAGACCCGCACAGGCCCCCTCCACCCTCAGGAGAGCCCAGACACCATCCGCAGCAGCCCCAGGAAGGCAGGCGTGGGCAGCATGGGGGCGTGCCGCCCATCCCCACAGGTACAAGATAACCCAAGAAGCCTGCTCCTTCGTGTTCTGCATAGGCCAACTCGCCTGGGCAGCTGCCATTGGAGCAGACGAAGTCCCAGCTGAGCTGGCACCAGTCCTCAGTGGGCAGCAGCGAGAGCACCCAGAGCCCAGCTGGAGCACAGCACACCCATCTGCCTGCAGACCCACCCGGAGCACCCAGAGCCCGGCCGGCACACGCACAACCCCAGGGAGGCAGGATGCACACGCTGGGAGCCTCAGCGCGAAGCTGGGGGCGGAGCCACCGAACTCAGCCCGGGGCTTCCTGCAGAAACCACAGCTGCCCTGAGCTCCCAAGGCGGAGGGTCAGCCAGAAGACGGGGCACCACCAGGAGTGCAGACCCGGGGGCAGGCTGCCACCCTGGGGCAGGAGCAGTGGCGGTTCCTATGGAGAAGGAACTGTTGAGCTGGAGGACGTGGGGACGGCAGAAACGGGGGTGGGCCCAGGATCTGCTGCCTCGAGGAAGGCGCTTCAGCTCTCTATGCGGCCCCTCATCTACAGACGGGCAGCGGAACCCTAATCTACAGACAGGCAGCCGGAACCCTCATCCTCCAGACGGGCGGCTGGAACCCTCATCTACAGATGGGCAACTAGTCCCCAGTCTACAAGACAGTCGGCCAGCACCGAGGAGACAGACCAAGACTCCAAGTCACAGGGCCTCCGAGGCCTGCGTCTCAGTACCGAGTCTCTCAGAGCGGGGTGTGCCCGCACTCATCGAGGCTGGCACCCATCTCCTCTGCAGGGAATGTGCCTCGGGTCAGAGGACACACGGACGGATCTCTGAGGGGCTCTGGCGGTGGCGCTGTGGCTGCAGTGTGAGAGCCTGCCGTGGAGCCACAGAGACGCGCCCCCGACGGCCTCTACGGAGACGGCGACACAAGTGAGGGATACCCCAGGAGCCGCCGCAGCCGGCATCCCACCCTCGGGCTCTGCTCCCAGATGGCCCTGACCCTAAGCCCCCTGGAGCACCCCACTCCCGTGCTGTCTGGGGGTGCTGATCCGAGGGCTGCAGCACGCAGCTCCCCATTGGGCAGGAAGAGAGGCAGCTACCGAAGCCGGTTCTGACTAGGGCACTCAGACAGAACCCTCCTCCTGGGCCTTAGGAGGCCCCCGAGTCCTGACCTTCACCTACCACCACCTACAAAAACCAACCTGAGATGATCAAAGGCCTGGATGTTGAACGTAACATTTTAAAAACTCTTAAGAAAAAAACAGGAAGGAAAACGCTTCGTGACACTCGATTGGGCAACGATTTGTTAAGATGTGACAGCAAAAGCATGGGCGTTAAGAGAAAAACTGGACAACCTGGATTTCTTGAAAACTTTCACTCATCAAAGGAAACTATCAACAGAGTAAAAAGGCAACCTGTGGAATGTGAGAAAATGCTGCTAAGTAACATCAGATGTCCAGAATATACAGAAAACTCCTAAAACTTAATGACAAAATCCTCCAAAACTTTGATTCAAATGGGCCAAGGGGGGCCTCCCTGGTGGTCCAGTGCATAAGAATCCACCTTGCACTGCAGGGGAGGTGGGTTCGATCCCTGGTCCAGGACCTAAGATCCCACATGCCACGGGCAGGGCAACCAAGACCTCGCACCGCAAGAGAGACCCCGCGGGGAGCACTGAGGCCCGGAACCACAGCCAGAGACAGACAAACGTTAGCGGGTGAGAAGACCACACACTCCTGTAAACGGGCAAAGGACTGAAACAGACATTCTCCAGAGGACAGCCACCGTGAGAAGAGAACAAAGAGAAGTGAAGACCAGGGCTGATGGGGAGGGGGTGGAGAAACACACCCCGTGGGCTGGTGGGAACAGAAACTGGGGCAGCTCCCACGGCAGCTCTCAGGGGAGTGCAAACGGAGTGATCCTCGCTGGGCTGCGCTTAGTCGCTCAGCTGTGTCCAACTCTTTGCGACCTGTGGACTGCAGCCCGCCAGGCTCCTCTGTCCATGGGGATTCTCAGGCAAGAATACTGGAGCGCGTTGCCATGCCCTCCTCCAGGGGATCTTCCTGACGCAGGCATCAAACCCAGGTCTCCCGCACTGCAGGCAGATCCTTTACCATCTGACTCACGGGGGAAGCCCAGAACTACCTGGGATCCAGCAACCCCACGTCTAAGTTTATGCCCCAAAGGACTGGAAGCAGGGTCTCAAGGAGGCATTTGTACCCCAAGTTCTCAGCAGCTTCATCCGCAAGAGCCAAGAGGGGGACACAGCCCAGGGCCCAGCGGTAGATGACGGCTGAGGAAACGTGGTATGTCTGCACAGTGGAGCATCACTCGGCAATAAAAAGCAAGGAAATCCTGACACAGGCACAGCACGGAAGAACCCTGAAGACAATCTGTTACCCGAATCAGCCAGGCACAGAAGTGCAGATGCTGCAAGACTCCACTCGCATGAAGGCCCGAGAGGGGTCAGATTCAGAGAGACGTGAAGCAGAATGGCGGTGCCGAGGGCTGGGGCGGCTTCGGTTTTGCAAGATGAAAATGCGTGTGAACACACGGGACACGACTGAGTAGCACGCGTGGAAGACGGTTAACACGATAAACTCTACGCTCATTTTCTCACAACTTGAACAAACGCTAAGCAAAACCGAACCAGACCATGCAAGTCTGCACACAAGCGGGCAGGTGGGGGCGGGAGCTGGGTGCACTTGTCCAGGTGCTGGAAGCACGTGGCCGTTCCCGCCGGGGACGCGCAGGTGAACCCACACAGGCAGAACGGCCACCGCCTCAGGAAGCAGGAGGCACGCACACAGAGCCTCACAGCCAGTTTTCTAAAACCGCGAGCCCGTCTGTGAGATACAAATGAGCGTCAAACACCTGTGGCTGCCATCAGCATGCGGACACGCTCCCCCTGCAGGTGACAAGTGTGCACGTCCGTCCCACAGCCTGCACTCTGCAGAGGCCCGGCTGCCAGGCCCCCCGGCCCACAGGGCCCAGCGCCTTCCTCTCGTGCCCACCAGCTCTGCCCTCCGGCCCCCGTTCCCCTCACGGGCTCCCCCCGCCCCCCAGAGCCGGTCTGCTTTCCCAGGAACGGTGTGGCCACCTTATGGCAGCTGGGCCACTCTGCCCAGCAGGATGTGGGCCGCGAGCGCTGGGTACCTTGTCTGCCTCCTCAGGGTCTCCCCAGGCCCTGCAGCGCACAGCGGGCCCCCCAAACACCAGCAGTCGCGAAAGGCTGGGCAGAGGCCCCGCGTTCTGACACACCTCCCGGGGCGGCGGGTCCTCTTGGCTGAGAGGGACTCATGCGGCACCCCTGCCAGGGAGCAGAGCCTGGCTGCACGGCCAAGGGGCCTCTGGGACCCCCAACCTCTGGGTCCTGAGTCAGCACTGCCGCCAGACACCTCTCGGGTGTCAGCTGCCCGAGACGTTCGAAACAGCGCACAGGAAGGAAGCTGGAGGCTCGAGTCAGGCAGCCGTTGCTGGGCTGGCTTTGGCTTTTCACGCCGTGAACCAGAGGTGAAGCCGGTGCCAGTGCGTGTCTGCAGACCGCTGTCCCTCTTCCTGCGAGTCTCTCAAGTGCCATCCCTTCCACCAGACCCATGAGAAAGGCAAGCGCAGGCAAGTACCACATTCCCACAGAGGGAAAATCCGTTTAACAACCTAAAAAAATCACACATAGTTAATAATACTGTATTGCGTATGTAAAAGCTGCTAAGAGAGTAAATCCTGGAAGCTCTCATCAAGAAAAAGTAATCCTGTGAAGCGACGGACGTTAACTACGCTTACTGTGATGATCACGTTTGCATTACGTACAAATTGTGCTGCACACCTGAAACGAATTAATGTACAAATTGTGCTGCACACCTGAAACGAATTAATGTACAAACTGTGCTGTACACCTGAAACAAATTAATGTTTTGGGTCAATTTTAAAAAAGAACCACCACCCCACGATATTATTTAAGTGGAGAATGCCTGGTGACACTCAGCTGTCTGGGGGAGGCTACAATAAGAACACGGGTTTCTGTGACGCAGGCCGGCGGCTAAGGCCTTAAACAGCCCAAGCACCTTTACGATGCAGTCCACGCACCAAATGAAACCCGTGTTTTCATTTCTTCCGCTGCCCACACGGCACAAGAGGTCGGGTTCCCCACAAGGGCCCTGCACTGGGAGCACGCGGTCTCAAGCACTGGGCCCCCAGGGAGGTCCCAAACGCAGGTGTATTTAGAAGCCCCAAGTCACCCAGTTATCTTTTCCCAATGGTCTGAAAGACCACGTTCAGACGTTTTACCAATGTGTTCTTGGTTTTGCATTTTCTAACTTTCTAGAGAAAACAGGTCTTACTTTTCTCAGAAAAACTTTTTTACATTTTTCAAATGACAAGTGCAAAATCACCAAGCACTCCGTTCTCCAGACCACACCCCATTAACACCCCTGTGCAGCCTGACTTGGCGGTGGACACGGCCAGACAGAGAAGCCACTCCCCTGCTCCTCACCAGCACCCAGGCAGAGCCGGCGCTTCAACAAGGCCCCCGGGCGCCCCAGCTGCTCCTCCACAGCCTCCCTGACCCTGGGGGTCGCGTTCACCCCCCATATTCCACCTGGCAACTCTCTGGGGAGGAGAAAACACTCCGCATCTCCAGTGGGGAACAGATTACAGAGCCTGCTTACTTGACAAAACTCACCACGTGGGAAGCTTGATGTCTGTGCAGTTCAGTACGTAAGTTACACTTCAAAAGCAGCATGTGTGTGTGTATGTGTGTGTGTATGAATGTCACACCCACACACGTGCATGCTCACTGCACCAGTGCCGCCCTGGCCGCCTCCTGCGCGGCACGGCCACAGCCTCTTCCCAGGTCCCTTGGCTCCCACACCTGGCCCAGGCCCTCGGCCTGGCAGAGTCACGAGGCCGCAGCCAGGAAGGCCCCTGAGGCCATGCCAGGCGGACTCCTGCACCCACGCGAAGCCAGCCGTGCCCCTTCCCAGGCCTGCCCCGCAGGTGTACTCTGGCCACCCTCTGCCGGAACGCTCCGCCTGCCCAGTGAAAGAAGGGCTTTCCCAGACCAGGCCTTCTTGCCAGGCAGCCTGGGAGAGCCCAGAGGAAGAGTGGGCGGGAGACGCGGGTGGGCCTTCTGGTCCCTCTTCTCACACGAGGCGCCTGGGAGCCCCGAGTAGACCAGCCCCCCCCCCCCCGTCCTACTCTTCCTGGCAGGAATGGCATCGCCTGCTGCTCCCCAGGGCGGCGCTCGTGCCCTGGCCCTGCAGGAAAGGCAGGCACGCGGCAGATACTGCAGATGGTGGGTGGGCAGCTAGGGTCTGTGCCATGCCCAATGCCCGCTCCATCTCCAAGCGTGCTGCTGACCTCAGCAGGTCTCAGGAGCCGCACACCCTGACAGTCCACGGGCAGACCCCTGGACAAACAGAGGCGCCTCGCATCTCTGGGGAAGAGGATGGTTCGAGGCAGACAGGTCCCAAGACGGGGGCCATGGCTGCAAGGCCCTCCTGGCTGTGTGACTGAAATTCTACTCCTAAGGCGAAAGCAGCTTTTTGTGCACTCTTTAAGTTAGAAGAAGTATCTGCAAACACCTTACTTCCTGGCCTCCGTCTCTCTACTTTTTTCTCAGCATATTAACGAAACCCACTGAGTGTCTCAAATCTAGTCACCTGCCTCTACCTGGCTGACCTCCACCCTGACCTCCTGCCTCCACTGCGTCTCACACCCAAACCTAGGAAACTGCCTGCCTGCAACACCCAGCCTCCCCAGGAAGGCCCAGGCACCCCGCAACACCCCGGGAGGAGCACACACTTCCAGGCAGGTGCCCAGGGCTTCAGCCCAGAGCCCCAGCGGCTGTGGCCCGCGCCGTCCATTGCTGATATGCTCGCCCACTTGAGCCCTCCAGGGACCGTCACTCCAGACACTCCCTAGCAGCAGCACGTCCTCCACCCCGCCGTCCTCCCAAGGGCCAGACTCAGGCCTACAGCACGCATACCCCAACCCTGCCTCCTCCCTGGAGGCTGTCCCCTCTGCACTCTGGACAGCAGTCTGTCCAGCGGTCTGCCCCGCGCTTGCCCGGCGCACATTCACCTCTGATTCCACAGGACTTCTCTGCAGGAGGATTCAGGGTTTAGGGTATAAACCCCAAGCGTATGATGCAAAGCAGAATCCCACCCAGTTGCTTCTGAGCGTTCTTCAGACGTATTCTGGTTACTTTTCAAGACCCCACTACTGTCTCCAGGCATAAGCTGGTGTGAGACTGTGAAAAGCATACAATTCCTGAGCCTTTACAGGTGAGCTGGGAGCAGGCCAGGCAGGTGTCACCCACTTCACTCAACAGACCGGGTAAGAGATGTCAAGAGCCTTCTGGAACACAGGTCTGGCAAGCAGCAGAGACTCAAGAGGAGGACCATCTGACTCCAAAACGAAAGGCAAAACCCTTGTCCTCAAGCAGCTCACAATCGAGGGGGACGGGTGAACAGGTCCCCAACAGCAACCACCGAGAGACACACTCATGCAGCGCGGCCCTCCAGGACGGGCGTCAGCCGGCTGAGTGCTGCAGGGCGACATCGGTGAGGCCACAGCGCTCCCCCACCCACTGGCTCCTGGAGCCTCATCCCTGCCAGCGGCGGAGACCCAGCACATCCCCAGACACCAGCCTGTTGGACTAGTATGATCCGGGCCAACAACACAGGTTACAGGAACGACCACAGCGGTCACGAAGGGTCACCTCCTCCCGGCCTGTCCTCAGAGCAGCCATACGGGCCTTTCCGCACCCAGGTGCCTGCGGTGCCCACCCCCTTCCCTCCGTCTCCCCTTCAAGCTGACGTTCTTAAATGGCAGTAAAAGGCCTTAAATCCTCTGAGGAATGAGAAAGGATTGCAGACAGGAGAAACACACACCTCAGAGCAACAGGACCACTGACAAGCTACCCTGTTGTTGAAAATCCGCCTGACACCTTTCACAGCACTGCCGGCCAAGTGTGAGCCAGGAACTGACGGAGGGCGTGGCTCTGCAGTCCTGGCCCTTCTCGTGGGAATGGGCTTCACTCAGGAGCTGTGCATGAGCTCCGCAGGGGACAAAGGCTCAGGGAGGGAAGAACCATGGCCCTCCAGTCAAGTTCTCTCAACGTGCAGACTACGTTTCCTACAACCGAAACATAACTGCTCTCACTTTCTAACCAATATACGGTCATAACCTAATTAGAGACAAACCTTACCTTGGCCTAAAATAAAATACTGTGGCCACCAGATGCTAAAAGCCAACTGACGATAAAAGACCCTGATGCTGGGGAAGACTGAAGGCAGGAGGAGACGGGGACAACAGAGGATGAGAAGGTTGGATGGCATCACAACTCAAGTGTTGGTGAGTTTGAGCAAACTCGGGGAAACGGTGAAAGACAGGGAGGCCTGGTGTGCTGCAGTCCATAGGGCTGCAGAGAGTCAGACACGACTGAGCGACTGAGCAACAACAAAGAAACACTGTCTCCCAGAACACAGAACCAACCACGCGCACGCACGTGTGTGGACAGTCCCTTGTATGTGACCTCTACACACACAGCAAACCTCACGGACTCCTGTAGCGCGCCTCAGCTGAAGACGGCCTTCCAAGTCTGGGCACGGGGTCAAACGGCAGGGTCGGATCTCACCAAAGTGCAGAAGGTGGAGTCAAAAGCCCAAGAATTCAGTTAATAAACGATGATGTCTTGAACCCGCTCTGACCCCACATTCAAAGCTCCTTTCTGTGACATGACTTCAAGATTTAACTCACCTCCTTAGCACAGTGGTTCTCAACTGGGGGTTCTGACCTGGCCAACAGGGAGCATCAGCAATGTCTGGAGACAGGTTCTATCGTCACAAGTGGCTGATGTCTGTGTGTGTCAGCGTGTGAAGGCGCTCCGGGGCAGAAGCCAGGGCTGCCGCTAACTCCCTACAACACACGGGCTGGTCTCCACGCAGTCACTTGCCCCAAAACGTCAGCAGTGCTGGGACGGAGAAAGCCTCCCCTGGAGGCAAGGCCTAACCATCTCATCAGCCCGGAGACAGACGACGGGCGAGCACACCTGCGCCCGGCAGGCGCTCGCCCGCTCGGCCCGGCAGGCGCCCGGCAGACGCTTGCCCACTCTGCCACCAGGCCCTGCCGCGCGGAAAACGCAGGCTCGCTGCGCCTTCCCTCCCTGGGCTCTGAGAGCCCAGAAAGACTACGTTCAAGCTGCATCATCAGTCAGGAGACGGAGTGCAAAGTCAGGAAACCAGAAAGGCTGTGACGTACTCTCCAGAGTACCTCGATCTCTTTGGTTTGTAAACTGAAGTTAGGGTGGCTTAGCTGGCCACCACCCGCCACTGGGATTCCGAGCAGCTCCCGCCTCACCAGTCCTTACAGGATGGCGCGGGCATGGTCCAGACTGTCAGTCAGCCTGTGCTTCAGGAGAGCTGTCGTTCACCAGCAACGGTCCTTCTGAACGCTCCATGAGACTGGGCTGATTTCAGGAGACTTTAAAAGAAAGGAGATTCGACAAAGAACAGGTCTAAAAGAGTCTCAATTTCTTCTATGGTTATCTCCTAGGTTTCTAACGCACTTCAGACTCTGGGGAGCCCTCTGTCCTCCTCCCCAAGCAAACACCGCAATCACACCAGGAAGCAGGCAGGGCAGACACCGTGAGGCTCCCTGTCCTCTAGGCCGGTGGGGAGGCCACAGGAAGGAGCCCCGGCCCACAGTCCAGCCCACCCTGCCCAGCCCAGACTTGTTCCCATCTGTGCCTAAATGATCGCTTAAGCATCCCGACCTGCTTGTGCTTATGCAGCGTGAAAATCATGTCCTACAAAGGAGCTCATCACGAGGGGGAAATTATACAGCGGGAGGACGACATGAGGAGGGCGAATCACACTCAACCTGGCCGCGCAGTGTGGCAACATGAAAATTCCTTCAGGCTTCACGTGCTCAGCAACTAACTTTTCCTTTCCTGACTCACACGCACGATTTATAATTACTGAACATCTGCCCAGTTCTGCCGGGGGAGCCCGCACCCCGCGCCTCAGGAAATGCACTTGGAGTGAAAGGCAGGAGAAATGAAACTGGAGCTCACTGCTTTTGCTTTCACGAACTGGCAACTGAGTCAGTTTGGCCACCTCAACTCTCACCTGCGTCAGCAGCGTTATCAGACCCTCTGTATAGAAAGCACAGTTAAGTGCGGCAAGGGATACGGAGCGAGCCAGGCAGTCCCTGCGCTGGGGGCACATAAGGCGCCCACCCTGGGGCGGGAGAGGGTCTAGTGAGTAACTCAGGAGCAAAGGGGGACCTCACCCGGACCCTGGGAAATAACAAAGACGTGATACCCTGCAAAATGGAAAGGCAGAGCACTGCCGAGCCAAACAACAGACTGGTGTTCAGTTCAGCTGCTGCAGGAGAAGGCATCCTGAGATCCGAGTTCAGAACTAAAAAGCTACTGGCTTAGGGAAGGAGAAAGCGCCTACCCGACAAGCTCTAAAAGAACACTGCAGCTCCCTCTAGGCGCCCGGCTGAGTAGAAACGAGGAACAGGACAGAACCAGGATGACTCCTATCAGCAGTCAGACAGCCGGCGGCGGCAGGGACCCTGGCCTGGACGATAGCTCCCCCCAGCACTGCCCGTGGCGGGTGGCGGCTGGCGCCCCTCCCGTCCCCAGGGAGCCAAGGCCAGGGCCCGCAGCAGGTGCGCGCACCAGGCAGAACTCGGCCAGCACTGCCGGCCCCCGCACGCGTCTCTGCACCAGTCTCTTAACCCAGGACACTGAGCAGTCCGCTCCGGGTGTGCCGTGGGGCCCCGCGGGCCCTCTCCGAGCACACGCCTGTGCCCCGCGGGCCCCACCCGAGGGGCGCTGACGCTCCAACTCGGTGCGAACGCAGTCCCGCGGGCTGGGGGGCCTCGGCCCGGCGTCACGGGGCTCCACTCAGAGGCACCGCCAGCGGATCAAGCCCCGGGTACGGCAGGACGTGCCCCTTCCAGGTCTACACGCCGCCAGCGGAAGGCCACCGCGCCCGGCCGTCGCACGCTGGCCCGGCCCGGCCCGCGCCCGGGGTCGCTCCGCCGCCGCGCCGCGACCTCCGCCCGGACCGCGAGGCCGTGGCCGAGGGCTCCGCGCACGTGCGGGGGCGCGAGCACGTGAGGCGCCGGTGCCCCCGCGTGGGGACGGAGCCCGCCCCGGCCGGCCCCACGGCCCGGGCGCCCCGCGCCGGGGCGAGGCGGGAAGCCGGCCGCGGCTGCCCCGCGCCCCAGACCCCGGCCCGGCCCGGGGCTTGGGGCCCCCGCGCGCACTCACCATTGTGGTTGACCCAGGTCGGCTTCAGGAGCTTCATTGTTCGGCCGCCGCCGCCGGGCTGAGGCGAGAGCCGCGTCCCTCAGCGCGCCCGGGCCATGGAGCCGCCGCCGCCGCCCGCCCTCCGGCCGCCGCCCGCCCCGCGCCCTCAGCGCCGCCGCGCCATCGCCGGCCCGCGCCCGCCGCCGCCACCGCCACAGCCGCCCCCCGCGCTCGGCCGCCGCCGCCGCCGCCACAGCCGCATCCCCTGCGCCGCTCCTCCTCCGGCGGCTCCCGGGCAACGCCGGAAGTCACGACGCGCACCTGCCAAACGGCCCCGGCGGGAAACCGCTCCCCGCGTGCTCGGGCCGCGCGGCTCCCGGGCCGGCCGGCCGGCCGGGCGGCGCCGCGTCGGGTCCGCCCCGGGCGGCGGGGGCGAGGGTGGGCCGGCGGGGGGCGCGCGCGCGGGCGGGCGAGCGGGGCTGGGCGGGGCGGGCGGCGCCTGGGGCGGGGGCCGGCCGCTGCCCCGGCGGCGCCCGGCGGGCTAATTGGCGGGCTCACGCCGCCCCCGGCGCGCTCTCACTGGGAACCCGCGCGCGAGAGCCACGTGCGGCGCAGAGGCCCGGCCCCGACGCCGGCGGACGAGCCGCGGCGTTTACCGCATGCCCGGCTCGCCTGGCGCGCGAGGGCTTTCGGGCTCCCGGGCGCCGCCGGCCTCGCCGCGCTCGGCACGGCCCTCGCGGGGCGCAGGCCGGGCGGCCCCCGCGGGAAGGGGCCACCGAGCGGCGCGAGGTGCGAGGCGCCGGCCGCGGGGCGGGGCCGCGTCGGGGGCGGGGCCAGGCGCGGCGGCGGCCGGAACGCCGGGCCGCGAGGCTGCGCGGCGGCCGGACCGGAGAGCGGCGCACTGCGCGGGTCGGACGGCCGAGGGGCGCGCGCCCGGAAGCGGCGGCCGGCGACCCGGGGGCATGGCGGCCGCGGCGCTGGGGGCGGCCTGGCGCGCGCTGCGCCCCGCGAGCGGGTGAGGGCGGAGAGCGGGTGCGGGGCGCGGGTTGCGGGGCAGTCACCGGGGTCCTGAGCGACCTCACGGGGACGCGGACGGTGACGCGCGGCTGATCTCTTCCAGGCTCCTGGGGGCGCGGCCGACGCAGATGGGGGACGCGCGGCGGCGGGCCTCCCTGCTGTCCTTCTGGGGACTCGTGCCCACGAGGTAAGCCGGCCGCCGGCCCGGCCTGGGGGGTCGCGCCCGGGCGCCCGGAGAGCGAGGGCGCGCGACGTTCGGTTTATGTCTAACCAGGTCAAACAGTAAATGCAGAATGGTTTGAAGAAAAGTTAATTGGTTTTGAAGAGATGCTTATGTAAAAGGTTTAAAGAGCACAGACAGTGCCTGTGTTTCTTAGTTCCTGGAGAGATGCGGGGAGGCCGGAGGTCCTTGTTTCCACCTGCGACCCTGGACACCTTCTACGGGCGTCGTTCATGAGACTCAGTCTTGATGCCAGAGGATTCGGTTGTTCTTAATAGTAACTTATTGGCGCAGCAGATGTGTTCGTCAGGGTAGACCAGACTTGTTGGTGCTGGAGGACGAGGAAATTTGTTAAAACATCAAACGGCATAAACAGGAACTTGCTAGTCATTTTTATTATACTGTCTCGTTTAGTCTTACTCATGTTTATAAATCACACGTCTATTTAAAATGTGAGTGACAAGTTTTTAACGGATAAACAGCAAGGTCTAACTGTATAGCACAGGGAACTAGATTCAATATTCTCAGATAATGTGATGGAAAAGAATAGAACACATGATGTATGTACGCATAAAAGAATCACTTAGCAGTACAGCAGAAATTAACACAACGGTGTCAGACAACTATACTTCAGCTTAAAAACTACATAAAAAATATGAGGGATGAGCATGTAATCCATCAGTTTGGTATTTTCATATTTCAGTTTATCTCAAGGCCTACCTGAACCCTTGCACTAGAGATGAGCACTTCTCTTTATGCCCTGACACCCCGTGGAGTTTTCCCCCCTTTCTGGGTTGACCATGCCCGCCCAGTTCTTCTGAGGACCTCGCTGGAGGCCAGCGCACACGGTTCTTTCCTAGCAGCGAGTACAGTTCCAGTGTGCGGGCACTTTACCTAGCGCCATGTCTCTGCACACTCACGACACCACAGAGGAAGACGTTCAGTGTCTGCCTTGTGCTTTAGAGCAGAGCCTCTGCGGAAGAAGAAGAAGGTGGACCCCAAGAAAGACCAGGCAGCGAAGGAGCGCTTGAAAAAAAGGATCCGGCGACTGGAGAAGGCGACCCAGGAGCTGATTCCCATTGAGGATTTTATCACCCCGGTCAAGCTCTTGAATCAAGCGAGGTAAGGGCCTCTGGGCTTGAGGTCTTGGGGCAAGGCAGTTCTGTCACCTTCAGGAAGTGGTGCCATGGGAGCCTCTGCCGTGGGCAGAGTCATGGGCCAGGGGTGGCCAGGCCCCATGCTGAGTCCCCTCCTGGAGAAAGCGCAGGGCGAGTATGGGCGGGAGAGTATGGGTGGGACGCTCCGGGCAGGGCTTGAGCAGGTTCGAATGTGGCCCACAGCCCCGCCCCTCTGGATGGCAGGACACCTTCAGCCTCCTGCTCCGGGATGCGTGTTCGAGAAGCCGGTGGTGGAGTGGGGTGGCTGGGACTGCTGCCTCACCAGAGCCCATGGACACAGCAGGGCCGTGCTGCATCGAGCACCTGCCGTGTGGGGTCTCCTGGGGCTGATAACAGGCTCTCGGCTTCCTGGGATATTGGTGTCTGTTTTTACGAGGCCATTTGGCTTTTCTCCAAAGCCGGTTTTCACCACGGCCTGCTGGGGGGATCGCTGTTCCTTGTCTCCACGTAAAGTGAACGGCACGGGCTCCCGGTGGTGTTGCCGCCGCATCCACCGTCCCACCCCTTAGTTTGTCCCTGTGTTCCACGCACGTCTCTAGTGGGGACACTCGGGTCCCGTGCAGTCGGCCGGCGAGGTTTGTGCCTCCAGGCCACACCCTTGGCTCTGCGTGTCCCCAGGCAGCGGCCGCCGGTGGAGCTCCCCTTTGAGGAGAGCGAACGGAGAGCCCTGCTCCTGAAGAAGTGGTCGCTGTACAAGCAGCGCGAGCATGAGCTGGAGAGGGCCGCCATCGCATCCCTGCTTGAGGCCCAGCGGGAAGCTCTGCAGGAGCTGGAGCTCACGGCCCCGGAGCTCCATGCTGAGGCCACCAAGCGGGACCCGAGTCTGTTTCCTTTCGAGAGACAAGGGCCAGACTACACACCGCCCATCGCCAACTACCAGCCCCCAGAAGGCAGGTACCAAGACATCACCAAGGTGTACACACAGGTGGAGTTCAAGAGGTAGAGATGCGGGTAGCCACCCTCGGGACACACCGCCCGGCAGAGCTCACCCCACCAGACTCTGGCCTGCTGCTGACCGGTCAGGCCTGCTGTGAATAAACGTGTTGACCCCCGTGTCTCTGTCTTCTGTTAACCCACCTGAGGCTGCCAGGAGGGGGCTGCCCTTGCTTGCCTGGCCTGGGGAGAAGAAGGCCCCCACGCTGACTGCTTCCCTCCAGTGACCAGGAAGGGGCAGAAGCTGCTGGCAAGAGGCAGTGGCCACAGGGGTGGAGGTGAAGGGCATGCGCCCTGAAGAGAGGCAGGGCCAGCTCTGGGCTTTAAGCTGGGGGGCAGAGGGGTGCCAAGGAGAGTGTCAAGGACAGGGACCCACTGGTAAGGCGGTGTGTCCCCCAGGGTGGCTGACACCTGACCCGGCCGAGGCCACTCGGTGTGGGGCAGGGGAGGCGTGAGTAAGGTCGGCAGCAGAACAGACACCACAGACCAAAGGGCTGAGACAGTGGACATTTATTTCTCTCAGTTCCAGGGCTGGACATCCCCAGGTGCAGGTGTGGGCAGGGCTGGTGCCTTCCGAGGCCGCTCTCCCTGGCGTGCAGACGGCCATCATTTTGTGTCCCCGTGTGGTCGTTCCATGCCTTGATTTCTTGTAAGGATGCCGGTCACTGCGTTAGGGCCTGCCCCCGCGACCCTGGGCTTCCCCTCTGGCCCAGGTGGTAAAGAATCTGCCTGCAATGCAGGAGACCTGGGTTCGATCCCTGGGTTGGGAAGATCCCCTGGAGAACAGAACGGCTCCCCACTCCAGTATTCTGGGCTGGAGAATTCCATGGGCTGTATAGTCTATGGGGTCGCAAAGATTCGGACATGACTGACTCACTCAAGGGATCCAGTTTCACCTTAATCAGCCCTTTAAAGACCAACTTCCAGATAGAGTCATGCTCAGTAGCAGGGGTTGGGGCTCCCCCTGGTGGCTCAGTGGGAAAGAACCGGCCTGCAACGCAGGAGCCATGGGAGATGCAGTTTTGATCCCTGGGTCAGGAAGAGCCCCTGGAGGAGAGTGTGGCAACCCACTTCAGTACTCTTACCTGGAGAACCCCACGGACAGAGGAGCCTGGTGGGCTGCAGTCCTTGGGGTCACAAAGAGTCGGACACCACTGACGTGACTTAGTATGCACAGAGCAGCAGGGGGTAGGCCTCCTCCAGAGGAACTGGGTGGGGGGCATGAAGCAGCCCAGCAGTGAGGGTCCGTGTAGGCGGAGGCCCACCTCAGGGCAGGCACGCCAGGGGGCGCTTCATCTGAGTGAGCACTCTGCTTGTGCACAGGCCTAGAGGACCCTGGCTGCCCGCCCTGGCCTCGTCAGCCCTGGCCCCTCGGCCTTGCAAGCCTCCAGCCTACTTGGACAGGGCTACACTCAGAGCCTTCCCCAGCACCCCACCCCTCACAGGTGCTTTTCAAGCCTGTAGCTTTCCTCGCTGAGGTTGGACAATCAAGTGAGTAGGTCATGGCCAACTGTTTTGCCTCAGCCTTTTATTTGGAGGTGACGAGAGGCTGACAGGAGGCTGGAGGTTGGTAGGGGGGTGCCGAGCGCAGTTCCCTAGTCACGTCTCACAGCCAGTCTCACCGGCACCAGAGACCCGCAGTGCTGCCCGAGCAGGTCACGCTCCCCGCCCGGCTGCCCTGCCATGAGTCCTCGTATCACAGGCTCCCCAGGGTGGCGCTCTGACCCTGGCCCCAGAACTGCCAGCATCCCTGAGCCCACGCTGCACTGGGTCGCCACCCACACGGCTCGTCACCGTGGGCTCTGTCCCGAGTGTGAAAGACGCTGCCCGTTTCAGTCTTCACGGCTGACGCCTGAATGTCCGTGTCCGTCCCCTGAACTCAGCGGGACGGAGGCCACATGTCTGTCTCGGACACGCGTGATACAGGCATGCCCCCCTGCACTGGAGACACGCTCAGCATCCGAGCAGGCGTGGGGCTCCTCACAGCGCTGGCACCCCGCTGCACAAATCCCAGGAACCAGGAGGTGGCCACTGTTCCCAGCACACAGCCCCCCACAGGGGTCTCAGAGCCGGGAGGACCCAGCTGTCCCTCCCTCTCCTCGCACAGAAATGCCTGTGGACGGAGCTGCAGCCACGGCTGACGGGCCCTGGTTGCCAGAGGGGGCACCCTGCGCCTTCTTTATACTCACCTCTGCTCCAGGGGTCCCGTACACGCACCCCCACCGCTCACAGTCACAGAGGACTCCTGGGGCACACGGGGGGGACCCAATAATGAATGTCCTTCTGAAGGGGTGGGTTATTCTGCACCCAAGAACGGGTTCCATGATGTGGAGCCACACCTGTGCCCTGCCTGGGGCCCAGGGGGAGGCGCCGAGATGCCGCAGGCCGGGTCAACAGCACCCAGCAGCGGGCCGGCCATGTGGCCCCAGAGGCTACATCATTTCAGCAGAAGAAAGAGACCTCTAAAGAAGGAGAGTTCTTCTTGGTTTAAGGATATGTATTTTAAAAGCATCTACAAGAACGTAAGCGTACAAAATTCTAACACCGCCTGTGTCTAACTCAATATTAAAGTCTGGATGTAATTTACAGTCTCTATTTAGAATCAAACCTGTGAAATGTCTTTTGATATAATCCACGTTTTCTAAAAACGACTGGGTGAAATTCTGGGGGAAGGAGTGGTGAGTGGCCGTGGCAGGAGGGAACTGTGGCCGAGGTGCGTGGTGGTCACCAGAGCAGGGCCGGGGTGGGGGTGGGGGGGCCGCCTGATACCCCCCCCGGGTGTCCCTACGGGTCAGAGCTGCCCCTGGAGGGTTCATCTGAGGAGCCTAGCCCTTGGGATAGCCTCCTGGGCCGCTGTCCCCAGGCCTGCCCGGCTGCCCACAGGGACACTGCATGCTGGGTGGACCGGCTCCGAGCCTGGTGCTGACGGCAGGGCAGGCGAGGCTGGAGGTGAGGGCTCCGTGTCCCACGCTAGGCGGAAGCTCCCAGGGGCCTCTGGACTGTTTGGGTCGGTCACCCGTCCTTGTCCTCAGGCAGAGGGAGGTGCCAGTCTTCTGGGGGGCTCTGCCTGGGTGCCCACACCAGGCCGTGCTTACGTGCAGCCCGAACTCTGGCCCGCTCGCTCTCACACAGGGACCGCTGCAAAGGAGACTGGGTCACGGGCAGCCCCACACGCACCCACCCACATGTGCAGCCCAGCACACGCTGAGACCACTCCCCTCCAAGCTACCGTGAACACCTATGGTGTGGGCGCGTGCTTCTGGGCCCCAGGGTCTGATGCTTTCAGTTGACCTGATCAGCTTCACCAGCTGAGAAAGGTTGGGGGCTGAGCCGTGAGGAGAGGTGAGCCTGAAAGCGTGGCCAGAGGCAGGGAAGAGGGCAGAGAGCGACTGACAGCAGGTGCTGCCCCCACCAGTAACCTCGGGGCAGCAGGTCACAACCTCGATGGGGCCCGGGGTTTTCTAGGTGCTGTGATGGCCACTTTACATGTAGAATTTCACCTCCTCCACCTGTTGGTGTGTAAGAGCAACCAGAAATGCAAAGCAAACGTGGAAGCCCTGCAGACCTCCAGCCCGGAGGTGAAGGTCCACTCAAGGCTGGCCTAAAGAAGGAATAATCGCCTCCTGGCAGATGCACCTCCTGCTTTCCTCATTACATGACATACTGCGGGCACCTTTCCACAAGTGGGTAGGTTACTAAACGGCTGTGGAGTACTCTGCGGTGGGGAAGATGTTCGTTACCTGGTCAAATGTCTACTACTGGACATCAGGTCACTTTGTGAACTTTCAACTGTCACCCAATTACCTCCCTAGGATAAACTTCCAGGAGTAAAACTCTGAGATCAAAAGGCATGCATTTGACATTTAGATAATCAAAACACCCCACATTCCACCAGCACTGCCCAGGTGCTCAGACTCTCCAAACCCCAGTGGATGTTTCGCTGGGCAGAAACCACTTACTGTCATTTTAAATGTGTATCAGGCCATTTGATGTCCTTTCAGGGTGAATCCCTTCTCTATGCCTTTTGTCCAGTTCATTGTGAAATCCATTTATCTTACTGATATATAAGAGCTATCTTTACAAGCTGTGTATAAAGGTTATTGATTTCTTGCCATATAGACCCGCCAACTTTCTCTTCCACTGCTCAGGGACTGGGCATTTACACTCGCCAGTCCTGCGAGCTCTGCACCCTCACAGTTCCGCTCCACTCTTCCCCCCATCAGCTCCAGGGCACCACTGTATCCCTGACTAGGATGTAGGAGCCAAGAGGGCAGAGATTGTGTTCTAACTGCTGCTGTACGTCCAAGAGCGTCCACGCGGGAAGTGTCTGCTGGACGGATGGACCAAGAGCCCCTCCTGACTGGTCTCCCGTGCCTGTACCACGCCCTCTCCCAGCCTGGCTGTCAGACTGACCTTTGAATGATACAAATCAAAGCACACGCGGAGGGCTGTGCCCGAACCCCCTGTTCAAGGCCCGCCCCCCGCGCCCAGCGCCTCTGGTTCCCGGCCTTCCGGGGCTCGGCGGGCCCGGTCGGGTCACCGGGCCTCACCTGGGCTTCGGCGCTGCGGCGCTCCTCCCACTCGCGGCAGCTGGCCAGGTCGCGCCGCCACTGCCCGCAGGCCGGCCGCTCGCCGTGGACGTAGTAGTGGCGCAGGAAGTGCCCGGCGCTGCGGCAAAGCTCCCACTCGGCGCGGTAGGCCTCGCACGGGCGCGGCGGCTGCGGGGGCGGGCACGGGGGCGTGAGCGGGGGACCAGGTGCCCGCCCGCCCGCTCCGACCGGCAGACTCGGGTCCCCGGGCCCCCAGAGCCCAAGGAGCTTACCCGCCAGCCTTCGCCTTCCGCCATGTTCAGGAACCGCCGGACCCACCTCCTGAGGCCCGCGCCGCATGACTGACGGGCAGAGGGACCAATGAGCGGCGAGATTTTGCCAGAAGCTCCTCGCCCACCTCCTTGAGATGCGCCAGTGAACGGGACATCCGGGTTGGTAGCCAATAACAGCTGGGGGCGGGGACCGAAACTCGCGGTGGGCGGGACCGAGGCCGGTGTGGGCGGGGCAGTCTCTTCCCGCAGCCTTCTTTTCGTCACCTCGGAGATCCCGTCACTGAAATGGATCAGCGCACCCGGGAACCAGTGCCGTGCGGTCAAGCCTGCGGCTGCGGCTGTCCCTCCCGTGTCCCTTCGAGGGCAGGGTGACTCCCGAGGGCGTCCAGGCAGGAAGCGGGGCGGAGGCCGTGCGGCCTGGGGAGCCAGCAGGTCCTGCGGGTGGGCGTCCGGAGGCGGCGTTACGGGTGAGGCTGTGCTGAGGCGGGGACAAGGCTCGTCCATGAAGGACGCGCACGAGGCAGTGACGGCGACGGCAAGGAGGCTGATGGCGCCTCAGGACTGCCCTGCGACGCCCCCGCTGTGGTCCTTCAGCTCCTAGCCAGCTAGGTCCTCCTAGCCTAGCCACCGCCAGTTACCCGCTGGGTGAGTCTGGGTCAGGGCCGAGAGCTGCAGTTTCATCAAGGCGTCCTTGCCGTGGTGGTTCACAGGCCAAGCTGCCCACCAAAGAGGGCGTCTACATCTGCCAGCGAGCCGAGACCCCTGGAGGGTCCGGCAGGTCACAGCCTGCTCAAGACTTCCGAAACCACTTGCGTTGCCTGGGTGTGGGTTTGGGTCACAGGGCCCAACCCTGATTATCACGATGAACTCTAATGCTCCTTCTCTGAGGACTCGTGGGTGAACCCTGGGGCCACTCTCCCGCGGGGGACGGTCTCCTGAGTGTTGAGGGAAGCCTGTCCAGAGATGGGCCTCTTTGCCTGGAGCAGAGGCAAGGGGAGCCCCTGCTGGGCCCAGGGCCAGAGAAGCCCCCAGAGGAGGTCTCTCCTCCGTGCAGACCCACTTTGCAGCAGGTGTCAGCCCCATGCTGGTACCTAATCAGACGCTTAGAGGCAATTGAGGTTTTGGTCACTGCCTGTTTTTTATTTTAAATTCATAATTGAAAATTATTTTCAAGGAACAAGAGATTAAAATAATCAACATGTCAAAAGAGCTCTTATTATATAAAGTGGAGACCTGAAACTAAATTAATACTAGTAAAACAAAAAAAAAAGGCTAGCAGAACTTTGGAAAATTTAATACATTTAAAACTGGGAGTGGGGGGTAGGGAGAAGAACATATCTTCAGCTTTCATTCATTCTAACAGTTACATCTGTGCTTCACCACGAAGCTGTTTTTACAAAACAGACTAAAGAACCAGTTATTTCCAAATTAAATCAAAGTAAAAGGAGAAATGGTTCTAAATCAGGTTTTCCTTCTGAGGCATGGCTTTTTAGGAGAAAAAAAAAATCAACATGTAAAATAAAAACAAACACCCTTCCTCAAATACTTAAACTGCAGCCAGCGTAATGGGATGATCACTATTTATTTAAACTGCTTTTTTCCCAGCCCAAAGGCAACAGCTAAGTATGACCTGGGAAAAGGATAAATGGAAAAAAACAAAAAAACAAAGGAGCACAGCGTAGAGCAGTCCCGCCCCTTCACTGCCCTCAGCAGGAGTTAGGGCACCCCGCGTCAGCTGAGCAGAGGGTGTGGGCATGAGCAGAGGCCCCCAAGGGGCCCCAGAGGCCTTCTCTCCCCCAAACCCAGCACACAGCCGCTGTCCCGCTGCCCTCTTCCAGGTGACTCTAAGCAAACCCAAGGTGACGGAACATCCCCTCAGAGCCAGTAACTAAAAGCCAGCATGTTGCAATTATTTTATTTTCCAATCAGTCAACAGTCCCAGCTTATGGCTTTCTTCCCTTTTTACGCAACGACTGTCCTTCTCCAGAGAAAGCAACGAATCTGCCTCCGGCTTCATCCTGAGAAGAGAAAACACTATTTTCAGAAACTCCTGGAAATGCTTTGTTCTGTTGACTCGGGTACCATCCCGCCTTCTTCCTTACTCCCACTTTATTCCTACAAATGTAAATTATCACCTGCTGAACTGAAAACAAAACCAGAATAGCTACTGCCACAGCCTTTCTCTCAGCTTGAATATACACTGTTTTGCAAAGGCATTCTCCGTTCAATGTAGAAAATGCAAGATGTACCTCCTAGAAGAAAAGCCACCCCAAAGCACACTTCCAGGCCCTGCTGTGTGCCTCACAGGCAACTGTCCCATCTCAGGCCACGCGTCTCTCCTCTCACACCAATTCCAGCCCGGGTCGCTGTTATTTCCAGCTCTGCAGCACTGAAGCTGCCTTGGTGAGCAGTTCAGCGTCTCTGCACACAGCTTTGACTTCCCCTAGAGGCTCAGCTCCTCGGCAGACGGGTGCACTCAGCAGAATGGTGACTGGGCAGCCCTCAGTCTACCAAGCTATTCTCCTCCCAGCAGAAAGACTGCTTGTTTTCCAGAAGCTCTGAAAACAGCAAATAACTGTTCATGAGCTCTGCTGCTAGTTGGGGAGACACTGCCGCTGAAGAGGACCCGGGATCCCAGCCAACACTGACCACCACCTGGGGCAGCTGGTGTTTCTTGGGGGCCCGTGCAGGGTTCTCGTGGTGGCGACCACGCAACGGCACGCCGAGGCCAAGCCAAGCAGTGTTCCTTTCCTGCAGGGCTTCCATCCATCCTGCGGTCAACACCACCTGCGATCGGCCGCAGGAGGGCCCCTCCAACTGCACTGCTTGAGGAACCTGTCTCCCAGGCGCTCGGGGCTGTCCCCCGCCTGCACAGGCCCTGCTTCCAGGGTGGCAGGCTTTCTCGTTTCTACTCCAGTCCCTCGTTTCAGTGGTGTGTCACAGTAGCCTCCTGAGAGGGCACAGAGGCGGCCTTTTAGGGAGCTCTTAACAACTGAGAACATCTCCTTCAGGCCTTTCCCTGGGGTGTCCGCATCTCCTTGGCGTGGGACAGGGCCCACCTAAAGCCTCGTCCCACCTCACCTCTGGAAAGGCTGTGCCTTCAAACACAATCACACTCAGGCTTGGGGGTGAGGGCTTCGACACAGGAATTTGCAGGAACCAGGCACAGAAGTCTAAGGACCCTGCTCCACCGTGTCCTGGCTTATATCCAGCTAAGATGCCGCTGTTCCTGACCCACGGCAGAATCTCCACCTCCTGGAAGCTTTAGGGTCTTCCCTCTGCCCCAGCCGGGAGCTGTTTCCACTCGCTGCGCTGGACGCTTGGATGGCCCGTCTGGGGAAGTTATTTCCCTGGTGCTCCCTGCCCTTTGGTGTCTTTGAGCTCCCAGGACTGGGGTGCTGGCAAGGGAAGCTTTCTAACTGCAGTCTTCACTCTGGGGGAGTGGGCTGGGACCTTCCCTGGGCTCCGCTGGCAAAGCTCCTCCAGCTGCAGCCAGCCCAGCCTGTGCGCGGGAGCCGGGCGGGGCGGACACCAGGAACAGACTATACTGCCTCACTGAGGGCCTTCCAGGGACTGTGACGCTCGGCCCTTCTCCTGGGGGCAGGTCCAAGTGCCCTGGGACAGACGCCTGGTCCTCAGTGCGGGCCCTGCCCCTGCCCCAGCAGGGCTGCGGCAACCCAGTCAGGTGCCTTGGTCTCCTCCGGGGCTCCCCCATGACCCCCGTGAGTGTGCCACCTGTGTCCCAGGACACCTGCCGGCCACCCCCATCACACACGCGGCCTGGGCGTGTTTGCGCACACCCGTCTCCCCACCCTCGCGATGGTCAGGGATGAAGGAGCCAGAGGATGCCGAGGCTGGCAGGCCTGGCCAGCGGCTGGGTTGGGGCGAGCAAACGGCTGGTGGGGGGCCGTGTGAGCTCCTCTCAGCCTCACAAGGTCTCCACATGGTGTCAACCTGATGAGCAATACGGCCAGGAAGGGCTGGGAGTGGGTCTCTGAACCCCTCTTGGTCCCCAGGGGACCGAGCCTTGAGAAGAAAACCAAGAGACCGGGGTCTGAAGTGGGGCTAGGCACCTAACCCGAACCCAAACCACCAGCAGAGTCACAGTGGCCAGGCGGCAGGCTGTGTGGGGTTTCTGAGCCAGTTCCTGGCACCCGGGAGAAGGGCCCATAAGGCGAAACCTCCCCTCCCTGCCCCGGGCAGAGGGAGGCGTGTCTGGAGTGTGGAGGCGCTGGGGTGGCTGCTCAGTGGTCAGCTCTGCCCAAGGCCTGGGCACCCTGAACACCGCACCCTCCCAACCCCAGCGCCCTCACACTCTGGTCTGTGAGAGGCAGACGATCACAGCAGCTGCCCTGCAAGACCGACCCGAGGCTTAAAGATCTCAGTGCACAGCACACGGAGCCTGGGCCAGACCCACACAGGAGGGCAAGGAGCCGAGCCCTCACCTGTCCCCACCATGGAGCCGGCAGAGTCCACATGGCTTCAGCAGGATGGCCAGCCCAAGGGGAGGAGGCCCGGGATGGAGAAGACACGAAAGGAGACCCTCATTCATGAGGGAAAAAATCCCCTTGTCACCAGGAGCCAAGGAAACTTGTCATGATTCATGAAACACTCACCTCCTCAACCTTTTTGACCAGCGGACGTGAGTTTCTGATGAACGTGATCTTACCAAGTTTAAATTCATAGTTGGGAATTCCTCTATAAAGAGAGATCAGGAGAAGCATTGGCGCCAGGAGAAGGAACTAGAGTCCACTTGTAAGCACAGAGAGGAAGTAGGGCCTCCCTTCAGCTTCAGGCTGTACCCACTACACATGCCAGCCAGAGGGCACCTCCCTGACTCCAGGGGGAGCAGAAGGCACGGGGCAGGCTCTCCCGGGCTCACATCAGCGTCCTCCAGCCTCTCACTCTACATGCACTTCACCCCCAAGAGGTCGCGTGCAGACCCATCTGCGGCGTCTCACATGATCAACGGGGACACAGCTCAGCCCTGCTGTCACCGTGAGGGCCACCAGAGCCAGAACTCTGCCCCGAGTCCCTGGACCAAACGACCGGGAGAGGCGGCCAGGCGGTCATTGATGGCACGAGTCGGGACGGCCGGGTTGTGGGCAGGACAGAGGGCTGATGAGGCCTGCGGGCGGGCCTGGTGGTGGGGCAGCGCCCACGACCCCGCAGGGCGCGGCAGGCAGGGGCCTGGGTCAGGGCCAGCACACCCACCTCTTGATGTCTCCGGGCCTGACTGGGGAGGGGCTGGGCTCCACCCCCTTCTTCTTCCCGTCCAGTCTGTTTCCAGAGCCAGAAAAGGCCTAGAGGAGACCGGGGCTGAGAGGGGCCTGGGGCAGGGGGCAGCTCCGCAGGGCGTGGGCGGGGACCGCCTCAGGAGCTCAGCGCCCAGCCCCCCGGGGCCCCGTGAGCTCAGGGGAGCAGCCCCTGCCGTGCCACCCAGGGCACTGGCTGCCAAGGACAGGGTGACGCGCCTGGCTGGGCCCACGGCTCCGCTCTGCAACCTGCTTCCCAGGCCCAGGCTGAGCCTCGCCCACACCCCCACTCTCCCAGGGACGGCAGCAGCGCGGGGCCACCATGTGCCACGGGACACGGCCCAGAGGCCACGGCAGAGGTCACGGCTGGTGACCCCTGAAGGGCTCATGTGCCTCTGCTGTGCTACTGCTCTTTTCTGGTAGGCGAGCAGTTTCTAAGAAGTTGGGACTGCCTGGCAGTTGCTGGGATGATCCAGGAGAAAGTGGATGGAGAGGCTCTGGAGACTGAGAAGGTGCCAGGTACACGTGTGCGGGGTCTCCCGGCCCTGGCCCGGCTGTGGTCCCTGGGGTGTCACCGACAGTCACGGGGCGGCACTCACACGGAAGCCCAGCTCCCCGGTGTAGCCACTGTGGTCAGTTTCGCCTTCCTGGAGAGACAGGAAAACAGGACGCACTTCTCAGCAGGGCCCTCACTGCCCCTCTGGGACAGCCAGGACACACGGGGCCCAGGAGCGGGGCTGGGCGGGGAGAGCACGGCTGCATCGGCACCAGCAGAGGCGGAACCCCATGGCGGGTGCACAGAGCTGGGGAGGGATGCGGGGATCAACTCACGGCTGATTCCTCGTGCTGCGCCTGCCTCTCCGGCTCCTTGTAGCCCAGGGGAGCGTCGAAGTCCACCTGTGCCCGGGAAGAAGCGCCATGACGCGGGGCCACACTCGGCCTCTAAGCTGGGACGGCAACATGGGCCCAAGAGCAGCTGTAGGAGCCACACAGAAGGGGCCACTTCCTCAACGGTCACGTGTTACAGTCACAGCAAGACTTTGGTACCGCAACCCTGCTGCGTCCAGACCTCCCCAGCTGTCTCACTCACACACACACACGTGTTCTGTTCTGAGCATCACTGCAGGTCAGTGCCCCCACCCCGGCTAAGATCCAGAGCAGTTTCAACACCACAGGGACCCCTCCCTCCCCGTGACTCCACTGCCCCATCCCGGCTGGCAACCACTCCTCTGCTCTCCATTCCTGAAGGCTGTTGTTTCAAGAACGCCACAGAAACGGATCCGGGCAGGTGGAACCCTTCTGCTGGGCATCCTGTCCAGAAACCCGGCGTGCTGGGCCGTTGTGGGGACCGACAGCCCCCTCCTTCGAACTGAGCAGCCCCGCCTCAGCCTCCAAGGAGACAGGCCCCTGGCGGGGCTGATGTGCTGGCTGTCTCAGGACCAACAGCAGCCTTGCCACTGATTACAGGTCAGCAGCCTCCTCGGAGGGTCTGGCAGCATTCGCTGCCCGCTCCCCAGCAATCCCAGGGGCTGCATGACACCTCCCCAGGGCACCGGCCAGCAGGACCCCGACAACCCTCCTCCCACGGCCACTCACGTTCATGTCGCACTCGATGATGGACACGGCCTTGTCTGGCTTGGTCTCCATCACCCGCAGCTCATAGATCTGGCGGGAGAGAAGGGGTTGGTTCCTGGCAGCTCTGGGCCCGTCACACTTGTGTCAGCACTCCCGGCCCCGCACATACTCACTCCCCTGATGACAGCCTCCCCGGCCACACCTCCTGCTGTGGAGAGAGGAGTGGGTGCCCCCCGGGGCCTGTCCCTCAGCTGATCACCCTTGTAAGTGACTTAAATCTGACAAGGCAGTTAGGCAGCAAACTGCAAAAGACTGAATGTCTATCCCAGGAAAGTTCACTTCCAGGAATTAACTGCCAGCAGATAACGAGCTAAATGCTGAGTGAGACGGTGCTGAGAGCGCTGGCTCCAGCACGGCTCATCGTGGGGTGCACTGAGGCTGCCCACACCAGACTGGTTACGTGAATGCCGCAAATTCCCATACAAGGCAGAGGCGGCAGGGCTTCCCAGGCAGCCAGGAGGAAAGGAGGCTGAAAGCCAGCTGTGGTGTCGGGGACGAGCCTGTGTGTGGAGACCATGCACAGAGTCACAGGAGCAGGAAGTGGCTTCTGCGCTGCTTCAGGCTGTCTCTGCCCAGCGGCTTTCTCCTGCGTGTTTCAGCCTCTATGCCCAGCGGCTTTCTCCTGCGTGTTTCAGCCCCTCTCTATGCCCAGCGGCTTCTCCTGCATGTTTCAGGCTCTTTCTCTCTGCCCAGTGAGCGTCTTGCTTTTGTAAGAAACAGCTGAGACAGCTCCACCACTGAGAACTCTGACCGGGAGGGGCAGGTCCCCAGCACAGAGAGTTCAACAACCCTCGTCTGGCTTGCAGGCCCCCCCAGTGACTGATGGAAGTGAGTCTGTGTTGCCGGGGGGCCTCGGCACCGCGGCTGCCATAATCAAGGCTGCGTGAACGTTCGTGTCTGTGCTCTGGGGCACGTGCTCACCTCTGTCTGCAGCTGTTTCCAAACTGCAGGTCACAACTAACTAGCGACTTGTAAGGCCTGCGGCGCCGCCAGCAGAGCAGGAGGGAGACTGGGCATTGCGCGCCAGCTCACGGCAGCCCAACAGCTCCACTCGACTGGGTGCTGCTTCCAGAGAGCCTGGCACAAGGCTCCTCAGCGTCCACTAGGCCCCTTCAAGGGCCCAGGTTCCCGGGGAGGCCCTGACCCAGACCTCGCGCCACACGAGGACAGGCGACCAGCCCTCAGCACAGGCTGCCCAGTCTTCTCGGAAGGGCCCTTTGGAGGATCCAGTCTCCATACTTCCAAAAATGGAGACCCCGACATGCATCTCGAGTCTACGCACACCTGAGTAACTGTCCTTCCCTTACCACGCAAAAAAGTCACTACCTTTTATCAATTTTTTTTCTGCCCTTATACTTTAAAAACAATGATGTTAAGGTTGCCTATAATCCAAAAAGCTTAAGATAGGCAACAATGAAAACGTCCCCACAAAGCTAAAGGGAACAAGATAATTGTTTAGTTTATGAGAAAATACTGAAGTGTGACTCGGAATCCGTAAAACTGAACAGTAACCGCTCTTAGGACTGCACATCTCAGAGGGAAACTGCAGAGAGCAACCAGTGTCCAACCCTGGAGAGTGTCCGTGTGTGTGTATGGGTGTGTCTGGGTGTAACTAGTGTCTGCTCCCACAGTGTGAGAGGCCCCGGCACGTGCGGGGCTGACACGCACCTTCTCATTGTAATTGATGGCAATCACATCCCCAGTGGTCAGACAGGCGAAGTTTCTCAAGGCGTTTTCTAATCTGTAGACACACACGGTCAAGGCCAACAGAGCAAGATGGAGTCCTCACATCTGAAACAAGTGCCCACAGGGGTTCGCGGCATCAGGTCACCCCGTGCACTGAACAGCCGTATGCCTCGCTGGGGCAATGATTCAGTAATAAGAAGGAAGCACCTCTAACATGTGGTAACAAGGTGACCCTCACTCCCCACTGAGGGAAAGAACCAGCCATGGGGCACTGAGACCCCCAAACCCTGAGAAAGGCAGATCTCTGAGGTGGGAGGCAGCTAGGCTTCTGGGGCCAGGGGTCAGCTGAAGACAGGAAAAAGGGGGCACAACCACCCTTCTGGGGGGACACATTGGCCAAACTCACTGAAGTGTACACTTCATTGCCATGTATATTACACCTTAACGAGAGGATTTAAAAAATCCTATAGAAAAAAAAATTGAACGAAACGTAGGTAAAGTTCCCTCAAAACTGAAAACGTTTTCATTTATACTCCTGCTGTTTCTACCTTTTGGGCAGTAACTCGTATTTTGCCATTTGTTTTAGACTAAAAACACTTAATAATAATAATTTTAAAACATAAAGTAGCCTATAACCCCTTTCTTTAAAAAATACTAAATAGTTCTTAAAATTGAGTCACCTTGAGTGCCCAGACAAGGGAATGATGCCCAAACACAGCACACTTCATCCTCAGCAATCTACTGATCTGCATGAAAGACCAAGATCAGACATGACGCGCGGCTCCAGATGTGCCACTGGGCTTTGGGCCAGGGTCCCTGGAGGAAGGCACAGCTGTGCTCGGGTGGGGTCCGAAGAGCACCCAGCACGCTCATCCAGGCCCCCAAACCGTGTGGACGCGCCGGCCCACCAGTGCTCTCAAGTCAGTGTCGATCCTGACTGCTGCGCTGCCCCCAGCAGGCACAGCCCACGGAGGCCGCTGTCACCCGCCGCCTGCACAGCTCCGCCCACAAAGAACCCGTCCATCTTCAGAAGGATACACAGCCTTGGGGTTGGTGATGTCCAGGAAGTCGGGGCTCTGCGGCTGGAACTTGGAGTATGTGGCTACCTGCAGGTTGACGCTCTCCACCTGAACCAGGCCGCCCTCCTCCAGCAGCAGGTTCTGCATCATCTGGAAGGGAGCAGAGGGGACGCAGTAGGGGCGCGGCCAGGGGCGGGTGGTGGGGGTGGAACCGCGGGAACACCTGGGGCAGCCAGTCACTGGAAGGGAGGCAGGCGAGGCCCCGACTGCCAGCTCCAGGCCTCCCCAGGCCACAGCCTTCCCACAGGGACCGCCCCCCACTTCACCCAACCCCCAAGGCCCCAAGCCACCCTTTCTACACTGTCCGGGACACTGCATTTCCACATAAGACCTTGTAAAAACACAGGCCCTCGGGTACCTTCAAAGCACCTACAACACCGAGAGCAGCCGGCAGTCACAGAAGACAGTGCTGAAGGTCAAAGGGCCAGGGGCAGCCGTGGGGCCCTCGCACTGGGGACGCTGCGGCCCAGCCCCCACCCACCAGCAGCACTCCTAGCTGCCATGGGCCCCGCCCTGTGGCGCAGGTGTGGCTCTGCCCGCCTACGGATGGCACTGGGCCAGCCTGAGTGCTGAGGGGCTCCGTTCCCACGGCAACGTGGCCGAGTGCGGTGGACGTTCAGGTACAGGCACGTGCATGCACACACACACACAGCAGGGAGAACACGGATTAAAAATCTCAAACTCTGTATTCGGATCATTTGAAAAATACTCCTGCTCCATCACTTAAAACAAGCCTGACCCGGGAAATGGTAGTGTAACAGCAGGGCTGTGGTCTCCAGGCGGGGTCCTGGAGCGCCGCGGCCACGGCCGTACATGGCGGCCGCCCCGGGGCAGGGCCGCACAGCCCGGCTGCTCACCCAGTGCGGGAGGTAGCAGATGCCCTCGTCGGCCACGAACTCCAGCACCCCGCAGTGTGTCACGCGGTCCGAGTTCTTGTTGGTCAGTTTGAACAACATGGGGTAGGTGATGTTAAGTCGGCCTGTAAAGAGCGAGGGATGAGGCTCAGCTTCTTCCAGGAAGAGAAACCCTGTCCCTAGACCCTCCCTGGGGAAGCCCCCACCCCTGGAAGGCGCTAGGACCCTCATGGGGCTGAGCCCCGTGCGTCTGCCTGCCCAGCGGACCCTGTGCTCCAGCTAGAGCTCAGGGCGTTTGCTGAGACAGCACCACTTATACGCGTGCTCGTCTGAAATCCCAGCTCCGGAAAGTGACACGTTTGCACACTTATTCACAGTCTGCGTATCAACCAGGTGCTGGGCAAAGTCAGAAGGCCCAACAGCACACCTCCGAGAGTGCCCAGACGCTCATGCCAGGAGGCTGCTGGGAGGGGGCGAGGCTGGGCGCCCGGGGAGGGGGGCAGCAGGAACAAGGTGCCTCAGGCACCAGCGTGCCCTGGGCTGCAGAGCTGTGCAGCGGACTGAGGTGGGTCAGGGTGAACGGACTGGTCAGGAATCCAACCTTGGGTCTGAGATTCTTGCCATTGGAAGAGACCCCCGTGTTTCTCGGTCCAGTAATTTTCAAAGTACATCTCGTGATTTTGAGAAGCACCTTGGGGTGCCTGAGCTTGCTGCACCCCCTCACCTCCTCTACCCACAGGATTTCACCTGGACTATTTCTCCCATGACTGACAAGGTCTGTCCAGCACCAGCCTAAGCCCCTGTCCGATTGACCCCTGAGCCTCCTCTCATGTCTGTATGCCAACACACCTGGTCTCAGTCCTGGGTCAGCTCCACGCACGAGTCAGGCTCCAGGCCGGCCCCCTCCTCTGTGATAACTGGGCCTAAGGGCCGTGCCCCGGGTCTACTCACCCCCCAACCTGGCTGAGCGGAGCACAACTCCAGGCTTCCCTCCATGGGTACAGCAGCTGCAGCTGGCGCTGCCTAAGGGCCAGCCCCTGCCCCTGCCCCTGCCCAGTGCCACGGGGCCCTGGCTGTTTACACATCACAGGCACCATCCAGGAAGCACTACTGCCCCCGAGCAGTCACACAGATGGCTCTGTGTATCCTGTTCAAAGGTGAGGACATCAATCCAGAGACTCGCTAGTCTGGAGTCAGGTCAGGCAAGGTGCAAAGCCCAAGCCAGCACTTGGCCCCCACTGAGCTGTCCAGCGTGCACCCAACACAGTGTGGATGCCCCACCCCAAGGGACTCGGTATCTGTGGTCGGGGTCTCCCTAGTTCCAGGAGTGGGGCTAGGGTGTAAGGTCTCCGAGTGGTTCCTGTTGGAGGAAGGGTTGAGGCAGGGAGAACAGTGTGACCTTTCCCGTTCCTGCTAAGAGGCAGGCAGGGGTGGGGAGCAGCTCCTGGGGTGGAGGGCTCAGAACTGCGGCTGGAGCTGAGGCAAGAGGCGCGGGAAGACAAGAGGCCTGCTTGCAGCGTCCCCCCAGGGCTGCTACCGTCCTTGAGGGGAAAACCCCATGCCTCCAGCCAAAGCCATCAGCTACCCCAGCAGCGTGAATGGTCCTGGCGCTCACACCCGCCTTTAGTCTCCATGGGACCTGACGCTGGGCGGGGGCTGTCAGAGGAGCACCCGCAGGCCCCAGCCTCCCAGCCCAGCGAGCACCCTTCAGGGACGATCCCCAACCAGCCTTGCTGAAGGGTGCCTCTACCCAGGCGCTGAGGGGCTTGCATGTGGTCCCGGTGCCCACATTCACGTCATCTCTGTTCTCAAGTCAGGTAGGAAGTACTTACTGAGTTGGTCGAGGGCTGATGGCGGCATAATTACTGTGGAAAGAATATGTAAGACCCGTTAAGAGAAGGAGAACTAACAGAACAGAACAGAACCCAGAGCGTAAGTGCTTTCTGCTGTGTCTACACGGAGGTACCCAAGGAGACCAGTGGGGCAGGCAGAACTTCACCGATCTGTCACAGCAAAGCTGGTTGCTAGGAGTTACCAGACAGAACCACACGGCCCTCAGCCGTGAATGTGGTCACAACAGGACCCTCACCCCACCTCTCAGCCGTCCGGGGCCGTGACACCATGACGGTGACCAGATCCTGTTCACATGCAGATGAGGGCTGCTGAGGACTAGGGCCCTGCAGGCTGGGGCGGGAAGGGTTACGATTCAAAATAAAGCGGCACATACTCTTCCCTCCTTTCTCCACGTCTGACCTGTCATTGGGCCCCGCAAGCATGGACACGGAGAAGCAGCGGTACTGCGTGGAGAAGCGGTTCTGGAAGACCCGGGGAATCGGGTGGTCGAACATGTTGAAGGAGAACTAGAGGGAGGAAAGAGATGTTGCAGTTAACACAGAAGACAAGCCCGGTCCTCCCGTCTGCAGCCAGAGCTGGCCAGAGCAAGATTGCCCAGCCGCCACCTCCCAGGAGTCTGGTGCACCTGCCAGCCGCCGCCCCACTCGTCCCCGCTGTTCTCAGACGGCGCCCCCAGCAAGCCTGTCCTTCCCTCTTCCAGCCCGAGTCCCCCACCAGCAGGTCCCAGGATCTCCTGTGATGGCCACATCCCCGCCCCGACCACATTCCTCTCATCCCGTGTTCAGGAGTGCCACCACCTGCTGGGCTCTGGTCTCCAAGCACCAGGGAAACGTCACTAACCAAACAGCTCCAGCCTCTGCCCTGGCAGAGCTGGCGTTCAAGACAGGGGAGACGAGCACAGGAAGCCGCCTGGGGGGCAGGGTTCTCAGCGCAAGAGAGGGAAGGGAGCCGAGAGCTCGGGGGACACTGCTTCAAGAGGACGACCAGGAAAGCTCTCTCTGCAGAAACCAGAAGCCAGCCCCCCGCCACCCCCGGCCTCCAGGAGCACCCTAACCCTTCTCTGGACCTCCTCTGCTCCACCCAGGCCCAGGGCTCACACCCCTCTCGTGGGGCACTCCATCACACCACCCCGTCCCTCCCACACACAAGTGAAGCCCAGACACGGTGCCACCACAAACACAGGGTCCCAGCTCTCAAACTGCACGTTACAGGGAGGCTCAGAACTCATGCTGCCCAGCAACCCAGGGTGTTCTCAGAGTACTGTGACTACTGCGAGGCACTGGGGAGGAAGAACACGAAGCTGCACAGCAGGATATCTGCTCAAAGGATCAGAACTAGGGTCTGAAAATACAGATGTACACTCACATTCACAGCAGCGCTCTTCACAACAGCCAAGGGCTGGAAGCTATCCCAGTGCCCACCGACAGACGAATGAACAAAGAAAACGTGATCCATTCACACAATGGAACATTGTTCAGCCCCCAAAAGGGACGACATTCCAACGCGTGTGACGATGATGATGAACTCTGAGGACGCTGTGCTCAAAGAAGCCAGACAGGGAAGGTCAAACACTGTAGGAGTGCCCTTATAGGAGGTGCTCGAGGCAGGCAAGTTCCGACGCAAGAAGAAAGCTGGTTGCCACGGGCCGGCAGGAGAGCCAAGTGTTTCACAGGGACAGACTTCCAACTTTTCAAAACCAAAAAGCTCTGGACATCCACTACACAACAACGGGAATATACTTTACACCAGCGAGTTGTGCACTTAAGGATGACTAACTTTACACCAACTTAAGTTGTGCACTTAAGTGCTAAACTTATGGTATACGGTTTTTTACAAGTTAAATAAAAACCTTAACAAGACAGCATGTCTTGACTGGATTCTAAGCACACATCGTTAAAAGCAAAGTCCGGGTACTGATGACATAGTTCACTAGCAATTCCGGAACGAGCACGCTGGGCCAACTGTCTTCCACAGACAGCAAACGCAGCCCCTGCTTCAAACAGACGGTTCTCCACTCCCTGCAGCGCCGCAAGGGAGTTTTCCAAACCGTGTCTCTTCTTCTTCTAGGCAAGACTCTCCGCTGGACAAAATCTGAGCCCGAAGCCTAGCAAACACACGGCGTTCGGGATGAACGGAGGAAGTGGCTGGGGGCCTCCTCACCACCTCGCAGCACCCTCTCCACCGAAGCCCTGCCTTCTCTTCCCAGCACGAAAGAGGGAATGCACGCCCAGCGCCGAGCACGTCCCCGCCCCGCTGCCCCCACCACCCCGGCGCCCGCACACCGCGCAGCGCCCGGCAGTGCTCCGGGCTTGGGAGGAGGGCTCCCGACACGGACACACTCGGAGGCGGTAGGCCGGGCGGCACGGTGCTCGCACAGCTCAGCGGGCGCACCAGCTTCCAGTCCTGGAGGCCTGGCGTCCGTGGCCGACACGGCGCGCCTCCCGAGCCGACGCCAAGACCACCACGCCCGCGCCGGGGCCGCCGCCCGGGCGCAGTGGGCGAGGGGTCTCGGGGCCACGCCATCCCGGGCGCTGGGGCGGCCCGTGCGCTCTCCTCTCACGCCGACAGCCCCCAAGTCGACGCGGCGCTTGTCTGCTGGAAGCCGACACGGGTCTACACCCGCGAGACTGCGCTCAGCCCAGACGTTGGCGGACTCAGGCCGGGTGACTCGGCACCTCTCGGCCGGCACGTCCGCCCGCCCCGGCCGGCCCTGCACGCCGGCCACTTACCATAGTGGACGCCTCCGCCGCGCCGCGCCAGAGCGCTTTGCCGGGAAACGTTGCTGGTGGGAGCCGCCGACGCCCCCTCACAGCGCCAGCCGCCTCAGCCTCTTTGCGCCGGAAGCCTGGGACCCACCGGAAGTGACGGAAAAGCACTTCCGGGGGCGGTGCGAACCAAGGGACGCTGCGCAAGCAAGCGCTGCCGAAGCGCGAAGATGAAAAGCCCCTCCGGCGCGAGCGTTCAGATACGCCTTCCGCGATTATTTACAATTAGGCCGACGGTGTCCCCTTCCTGACTAATTGGGGGGCCCACTCCCCTTACTGCCTGCACTACCCAGCTCGCAGGCGGAGCCCCCGAGGATGCGGGCGGAAGTAGGCCACACTTCCGCTCTGAAGTAGGCCGGGCCCCTTGACATCCTACGCCGACGCCCTCTTCTGACGTGTTGTTGTTCAGTCAGTCTGGCTGAGTTGCGACCCCCACAGGCTGCAGCCCTCCAGGCTCCTCGGTCCATGGGATTCTCCAGGCAAGGGTACTGGAGTGGACTGCCATTTCCCTCTCCAGGGCTCGAACCCGCGTCTCCTGCTTGGCAGGCGGGTTCTCTACCAACCGAGGCACCTGAGAATTCCTGAAGTGAAGTGTAGTGAAAGTGAAGGCGCTCAGTCGTGTCCGACTCTTTGCGACCCCAAGGACTGCAGCCCACCACGCTCCTCCGTCCATAGGATTTCCCAGGCAAGAGTACTCGAGTGGCTTGCCAATTCCTTCTTCAGAGAATTCCCGAAGCGTACATGAGTTTAATTTGTTGCGAGGTTTCTTTAACCTGGAGATTCCAGTTGGAGGAGGGGAGTGGGCATTTTTTTTCCCCCCAAAGTAAAGTGTACGGAGCGTAGGGTTTCTGGAGAATCAGAGTCGCACCGGACTTGCGCGACCCGCAGTGCGTGCAGCCTGTGGAGGACGCTCCTCTAGGGGCCGGCCGGAGTAGTCCTGTCGTGAATGGCGGAGCATAAGTGTCGCTCCCAGCGCGGGCCAATCAGAAAAGCGGAGAGGCGGGGACCTGAGTCGCGATTGGCTGTCCCCCGGGGCAATCGGGAGAGCCCGGACTTGGCGGGAGTCTTGACGGCTGCCAGGCTGGCCGAGTCCCATCCCGGGGTGTCCAGGTGCCGCGGTCATGTTCGTGTCCGACTTCCGCAAGGAGTTCTACGAGGTGGTCCAGAGCCAGGTGAGCCCTTCCTGGGCTCCGAGACTGGGGGAAGGGACGAGGGCGCGCGACCGTGGGGGCAGGAGGGGCCGGGGTTCTCGGGGCTGCTCTCAGCCAGCTCTCCCCCCGACAGAGGGTCCTTCTCTTCGTGGCCTCGGACGTGGACGCTCTGTGCGCTTGCAAGATCCTTCAGGTGAGGCCTGCTGGCTGGGCCGGCGAGGGCCGCGGGGGACCGGGGGCAGGCGCGAGGGGTGGACCGGGGCGGGAGCTCGGCCTGGGGCGGGGACTCCCGCCAGGTTGCGCCCGGGTTAGGTGGGTTAGAGGAGAAGCCGGCAGAAGGCCACAAGCTGGGCACAGAACGGCTGCGTTGGAGAGACCGGTAGACCTGCAGCGCCTTCTCACCGTTGGGGTTCGAGGCAGAAGAATCTGACAGTCGAGGGCACTGGGGTGTCATCAGGGATTCTGGAGATACTGACTCCTTAATTTAATAGGAAAGAGCGTTGTTGTTCCGTCCCTCAGTCGTGTCTGACTCTTTGTGACCCCATGGACTGCAGCACACCAGGCTTCTCTGTCCTTTACCTTCTTCCGGAGTTTACTCAAAGTCATGTTCTTTGAGTCAGTGATGCCATCCAACCATCTGATCTTGTTATCCCCTTCTCCTGCCTTAGATCTCGCCCAGCATCAGGGTCTTTCCCAATGAATCAGCTCTTCTCATCAGGTGGCCAAAGTACTGGCACTTCAGCATCAGTCCTTCCAGTGAATATTCAGGGTTGATTTCCTTTAGGATTGATTAGTTTGATCTCCTTACTGTCCGAGGGACTCTCAAGAGCCTTCTCCAGCACCAGAGTTTGAAGGCATGAATTCTTCAGTGCTAAGGAAAGATTGTTGTTGTTCGGTTTTAAATATGGTTCAGGGCTTCCCCGATGGCTCAGCAGTAAAGAATCCACCTGCAATGCAGGAGACGTGGGTTTAATCCCTGGGTCAGGAATATTCCCTGGAGCAGGAAATGGCAACCCACTCTAGTATTCTTGCCTGGAGAACCCCATGGAACCTGGCAGGCTACAGTCCACGGGGTTTCAAAAAGTCAGGCCTAAATGACTGAGCAGGTGGCCACACAGGCAAGGTTTATAGGAGCTTTGGTCAGGCCCTTGGGTCGGGAACGACTCACCAAAAACCTGGAAACAGCGAGTTTTTCAGCAGTGTGTTCCTTTGGTGATGTTCAGCAAAACTGAGGTACGGCTCAGTGGACTTTCATGTTCCCATTACCTCCTTGCTGACGTCAACGTTCACTAACCTTACGTTAGCATCTGTTGTCTCTCAGCCCATCTTTTTTTTCTTGTAATGTGCATTTGATGGACAGGGAGGCCTGGCGTGCTATGATTCACGGGGTCGCAAAGAGTCGGACACGACTGAGCGACTGAACTGAACTGAACTGAACTGAATGTGTGTTTCAGGATGGATTGCAGACGTTCTAAATACAGTAGGCTTTGAAAATTCTCTCTCTCCAGGCCCTGTTCCAGTGTGACCACGTGCAGTACACGCTGGTTCCAGTTTCTGGGTGGCAAGAACTTGAAACTGCATTTCTAGAGCATAAAGAACAGGTATGAGAGACGCATTTGAGAATATTGGGCTTTATCTCTCAATTGGCAACTTCTTAACACTGAGCATTCTTTCTCTTTCTATGATGGTGCTTCCCAAGTGGTGCTGGTGGTGAAGAACTCAATATTTATACAATGGCTTGTGTGTATTTCTAACTATCGACTTTCTTAGGTTACACAGAAGAGAGAAGTGAGCCCTGTGTGTGGTGACTTACCGTCCAATCGCAGGGACAAAATTGACAACAAAAACAAGATCGTGAATAAGGACAATCTCTAGCTCTGAACCTGTGTTTAGACACATTTCACTCTCAGGTGCTTGGAATTTGGAAGGTTGTTTCTGATACAGCCTGGTTAAAATTACTTTACATTAGATCATTATTTCACATTTATTTTTCCAAGAAGTGTATCCCAGTTTCCAACTGGAAATTCAGGAACATACTTTCTCCCTTTGGAATTTGGGCCATAGAGACCAGGTCTCTTCTCAGCTCTACATGGAGCTATTATGAGAGACGGGACGTCTGAGACCCCACCGCCCCCCGGGGAGGGGCTGCTCTCTGGAAGAGGGTCTCAGAGTTTCTGGCTGCAAGGAGGACTGTCTGGCAGAGACAAGTCCTCGCCTGGTGCTCCTGTCATCATGAGAGGGATCTATGCCAGATCATATTTACAAGGAAAGAGTTTTCTGTAGTGATAGGATGTAACAAAAAGCTTTACTTAATATTTAGTGTTAGTTGCTCAGCTGTGTCCCACTCTTTGCAACCCCATGGACTGTAGCCCGCCAGGCTCCTCATTCCATGGGATTTCCAAGGCAAGAATACTGGAGTGGGTTGCTATTTCCTGCTCCAGGGGATCTTCCCGACTCAGGGATTGAACCTGGGTCACCTGCATTGTCAGGCAGACTCTTTACCATCTGAGCCACCAGGGAAGCCCGACTTAATAGTCAGGTACTTGTTAAATGCAAGCTACCTCAGACTTGCTGGAATCTGACCGGGTGCATTGCTGCCAGGACAGAGAGGAGTCTGTCGCAGAAGACTGGGTGACATGTCGGGAGGGACCCCGCTATGCATTTGAACTCTAGGTCTGCCCACATCTTCTGAACCCCATGCCTGAGGCCAGAAGAGATTTGGCCTTTGCCTACTCCTCGTTGGCAGGACAGTCATGGTACCTGCCTCACAGTGTCGTCCTGGAAATGAACTTGTGCATGGGGTTGTTAAAGCACTCGGCACAGGCCAGCTGTGGCCATCTCTGGAGCCCCTTGCAAGCAGGGCCTCACCGTGCATCGGGCTGGATGAGTCCCTGCAGGACTCAGGCCTGGTGCTGAAGGCAGATGGCCGGCCCCGTGCGCTTACTCACCGCGCCCCTCTCCTTTGTCCAGTTCCGCTATTTCATCCTCATAAACTGTGGCGCGAACGTGGATCTGTTGGATATCCTCCAACCCGATGAAGAGGCCGTGTTTTTCGTGTGTGACACTCACAGGCCAGTCAACGTTGTGAACGTGTACAGCGACACCCAGGTAGGCCGGACTCCCCGAGCTCTCCTGTCCGTCTGTCTGTCCCTTTCATGCCACAGCGTCAGGCCTGGTGTTCTTGGCAAGGCATGTGTCCATCTTGCCTATAGGGGCTGGAGCAGCCTGAGGACAGGCCCTGGTCTTGTCCACCTTTGATGAGAAACACGTCACCTCCCTCAGAGGTGCTCAGAAGGCATGTGTGGGACTCGCTTGACCCAGGAGGCACAGGGTCCAGAACCTGCTCCGAGTGCACTCCGAGCTCAGGCCAGCCAGCTTTATTGACTATCCGGACCTCAGAGGCACCTGCCCTCTAAATGGGGCAGGACGCTCCCTGGCTGCCCGGGTGGTGTGGGGTCCAGGACAGTCGTGTGGGGCCCGGTGAGCCTGGCATGAGCTCTCTGAGCCGCCCGTGGGCACACACCCACAGTAGCCTCAGCCCTGAAAGCCTCTCACGAAGGACCTCTTTTAGGGACAGGACTTTTGCTCGCTGCGAGGTCACAGGTCTCTGTGTCCTTGGTTGGAGGCTGAGGTGCAAGGTGTTCATTTTGTTGGCTGAATGTGGGCCTAAGAGGGAGTGTTTTATCCAGACTCCCAGGCTGCGATTCATGGGGTCGCAGAGAGTCAGACACGACTGAGCGACTGAACTGAACTGAAGTGACCGAGGAGTCGTTCCGTCTGCAGGCTCCGTACTCTCTGTGTACTGAGTGGGGTGCAGATTCGGAAGATAAGACTCTGGGAGAGAAAACGTGTGACGGATAGTTTTCCATTAAGGAGAGGGGAGGTTGATGGCTCTGTGTTTTAATCATAGATCAGATTGCTCATTAAACAAGATGATGACCTTGAAGTTCCCGCCTATGAAGATATCTTTCGGGATGAAGAGGAGGATGAAGAACACTCGGGAAATGAAGGCGATGAGGGGTCAGAGCCCTCTGAGAAGCGCACACGGCTGGAGGAGGTGGGTTTGCACCTTTCACCACAGTCTTAAGGAGCTGGTCACTCCTGAAGGTCAAGGGTCAGCCCAGAGCCTGTGGGCCCAGGCAGAGCTGGAAGGCAGAAGGTTGGGCACTGACTCTGGGCAGAATGTCTATTTGGATCTCCTGCCCATTTTTTTATTAGGTTGGTTTATTTGTTTTTTTTTTTTTTTTAACTGAGCTGTTTGAGCCCTTCTGACCAGCCTGGGAGTCCCATAGGCGTGAGGGCAGGGTACAGGACACCACTCGGCACTGTGAGGAAGGTCAGAGAATTCTTTGTTAATCTACCAACAAAACCTGGGGGTTTTACATAATAACCTTCACCAGGTGTACAGTTCCGTGAGGTTTGACAGACGTATGAAGTCACGAGATAGGGAGGCATTCCATCACCCTCCAGAAGGTCCCTCGTCAGGACCGTCACGTGCCATTACACACCAGTTCTGACGTCACTGCAGATCACATGCAGGTGTCGGAAGTGAGCTGGAATCGCGTGTGCACCTTGCCCGCGTCCCCAATGGTGACCTGTCAGCCCCTGAAGTAGGACGCGGGACACCGCTGTCACCACAGAGACCCCTGCTGGCTCCCCCTCCCACCCGCTGGCCTGCCGTCAGATCTGAACCCTCCCAGGCCAGGGCTGAGCTCCTGGCTCTTGCTCAGCCCTCTGTTCTCTTTGTCGTGGTCAGGAGATCGCAGCGCAAACCCTGAAGAGGAGGCAGCGGAGAGAGTGGGAGGCCCGGAGGTGAGACTGCGTCCCGTGGCGGGAAGGCGGCCAGCAATGCCCGTCTGTGCTGCACGCTAGGGTCATGGCTTGCGTGAGCGCCTCTTGGCCGGCGCCTGCGCCCCTCCGTTTCGCTTCTGGTCCCGCGAGGGCCAGGCCAGTCCCCAGGTCGCCCAAACACACTGTCCATTGGGGGTGATGCCCTGGTCCTTTGGTGTTCTAATTTCTAAGTATAGATCCTTCTGTTTACAGACTCTCACAAATCGGATAGATGGCAATTGTGTGAAACATCTCGTAGGGAAAAGAAAGCGTATAAAAGAAACTTAAGTTACCCAGACTTCCTTTTCACCCTGCACATCGTGTTTCTTGGGTGCCTTGGGATTTTAGCATCTTCCCCAGTTTTCTTCCTGTTCTGCTCCCTGGTGAAGCCCCGGCGTCTTGTGTCCTTACAGGAGAGACGTCCTCTTTGACTACGAGCAGTACGAGTATCATGGGACGTCGGTGGGTACAGACGGGTGCGGGCACGGTCCCGGCCACACTATGGGGGCCACCGTCCTAGAACAGGAACAGGACGGTGCCTCCCAGCCCCGCAGCCGCCTCTGTGTGGCCAGGGGGAGGGCTGAGCCTCTAGGCCTCTCCTGGGTGAAACGTCACTCAGGCCAGGGCTGCCCGAGGGGTGGCAGCTGTTGTTTCTGCTCATCGTGAGGACACTGAACGGGCCTGTTCATCTGTGCAGGGGGCTAGGACTCTGGGCTCGCACAGGCCCTTCAGTGTCCTTGTGTCCTGGGACGAAGTTTGTACGAAAGACACATCGTGTCAGCTTGGGGTCGCTGAGCACAACTTGGGACCTTGAGGAGCCCCAGAAAATAGGTTTCCAGTGAAGCATGCTGTGTCTAGTCTTAGAATCTGGTCCTGGGGCCCTGACTCTGAGCCCGTATTTCCAGAGCCCTTGTGTGGCCGGGGCCCCACTGGCCTCTACAGGACGGTCCTTCTGAGGCACAGGCGGGCAGTCTGGCCGGGAACAGACCCCCGGCCCCTCAGATGCCGGACGCTCCCTCGGAGGCTAGCCTCCTCGGAGCTGCTGAAGGAGACCTGGAGTCTCAGGGCAGATGGGTTTTAGGGCTCCCAATCGGACCCTTCTCCCCCACCCCAACTCCGTGTGGGACATTGGGGCCCAGGCAGCGTGGGCTTGGCCCTACCCTGAGCAGGACCACCGGCCTCGGCCCGTCTCTTTTGTAGGCTGCCATGGTGATGTTCGACCTGGCGTGGCTGATGTCCAAGGACCTGAGCGACATGCTGTGGTGCGTGGGCCCCTCCGAGCAGTCAGGTCCCCTGCGGCCGGGCCGGGCCCCTGCCAGTGCTGGCTGCAGCCCCGTCCTGTACTCGTGCAGGGGCCTGGTTTCCTTCCTGACTGTGGCCCTCAGCGCACACAGACTCAGGGGGGACAGTGGAGTGTCACGGCCTCAGAGGGTCTGGGGGTGGGGCCTGGGCTGCCAGCCCTTCCCAGCTGACCGGTCAGCCTTGCTGCCCAGCAAACTTGAGTGTGAGGTTTGAGCAAGCCCACGTGCTGCCTGGCACCTTTGCAGCCCTGGTGGGCAGTGAGCTCCAGGGCAGGGTTGCCCATGGGCCGCCTCTGGGTCTGCTGGGGCCTGGTGCAATGGAGCGTCTGGGTCAGACCCCACTGGCCGGAGGTGCCTGCGAGTGCCACTCGCCCGTTCCCAGCTGTGTCCTCTCCCTCCAGGTGGGCCATCGTTGGACTCACGGACCAGTGGGTGCAAGACAGAATCACCCAGTAAGGGCGCGTCCCCAGGCTGCCTGAGGTCGGCTGCAGCGGGCTTGCCGCAGGGGCTAGGGGGCCGCGTCCCTGCAGGGGCCTTTGAGGAGGGGCTGCCGTGGGCCTGGGTCCAGTCATGTGTGGCCTTGTGTGGACACTCAGCAGCGGTGGGGGGGTGCTTGCCCCGGGCCCGGTGGGTGGGGCGGCGAGCCCAGGCGTGCTGTCCTCCAGGGTGAAGTACGTGACCGACGTGGGCGTGCTGCAGCGGCACGTGTCCCGGCACAGCCACCGGCGTGAGGACGAGGCGCACGCGCTCTCCGTGGACTGTGCACGCATCTCCTTCGAGTACGAGTATCCTCTGCTGTGTTCAGGGGCGACCCGTGTCTTAGGCCGGCCGGAGCTGGAGACTCCCAGCTCCGGGTGTGGCCACAGGGTCCCCTTGATCTCGCTGTGCGTCCACCCCTCCCAGGCTCTCTGTCCGGGTCAAGTCACGCTGAGGTCGGGGAGCCCCAGGGCCCCGGGGCGGCTGGTGGTGCAGGTGGCGGCCCGGGGCGGGGGCGGCTCACATGCGGCTGCAGCTCCTTGACGCGGCCCAGCCTCCGCCTGGCTCTCTACCAGCACTGGTCCCTCCATGACAGCCTGTGCAACACGTGCTACACGGCGGCCAGGTTCAAGCTCTGGTCCCTGCACGGGCAGAAACGGCTGCAGGAGTTCCTCGCAGATGTGGGGTGAGTGTCCCCGAGGCCCCGCCCCGTGGCCCCCCACCCACTCCGCGGAGCCCCGAATCTGGTCATTCTGGAGTGTCCAGGCTGGAGTGGCGGCCAGGGTTCGCGCCTCCTGTGACCAAGCGCCCCCTCCCCAGTCTCCCCCTCAAACAGGTGAAGCAGAAGTTTCAATCCATGGACGTCTCCTTGAAGGAGAATTTGCGAGAAATGATTGAAGAGTCTGCAAATAAGTTTGGGTAAACTCAAATTTCTATGGATTAAACTTTGTCAGGGTTTCAGTTTTAGCCACGTTCTGAAAATAATGCAGAAAATGAGAATACGGAAATAATTGGGACCTTCTCTTTGGGTTAAAAATAGAACCTCTAAAGTACCTGGAAAGTCTAGAGTTGGGGCCGAGATGCAGACGTTTGCAGTCGACCCGGCCTGTCTATCTCTGGACTCTGGGATCCCCCTGGGGCCCGGTTCAGACGAGGTGTGCCCAGCGCATCTGCTGGCCCTGCCGGAGGGCACGGGCCTGGCTGCTCCTGGCGTCCTAGGACACCCCGCCCCCTGCACACACACAGCCAGCTCCTGCTGCGCCCCACAAGCTGACGGCCTGGTGCCGGGCCCTTGGCATCCCTGCTGCGGGGCTGGTGTGCGGGCCTCCTGCCCTATCTGTTCTCTGACCAGAAGGGCCGTGCCGTGAGAATCTGTGGGGGCTGGCGTGGGGGGGCGGTGACGTCTTGCGGGGGTGCTGGCCCTGGAGCTGGCCCAGCGCAGGCCGCTCTGGGCACACGCAGACGGCCGCTACATCGCTTGCCCCGCTGCAGCATGAAGGACATGCGCGTCCAGACTTTCAGCGTCCACTTTGGCTTCAAGCACAAGTTCCTGGCCAGCGACGTGGTCTTCGCCACGATGTCGCTGATGGAGAGCCCCGAGCACGGCTCCGGGACGGACAGCTTCACGCAGGCCCTGGACAGCCTCTCCAGGTAGTGGACGTGGCCGCGGCCCAGCCCCACCGGCCACTCCCGCCCCCGTCCCGCCCTGCCGCGGAGGCCCTCACGCAGGCGTGACCAGGGACGCGGGAGACACGCGGCCGGCTTCAGGGGGAGTGCTTTCCTTCCGTGTGATTCTTAGATTTCTCCACTGTCTCGCCTCCCGTGCCTCTTTGGGCGCCTCTGTCTCTTTTAGTCCAGTCTTCTCTTCTGAAGTGTTTTCCTTCTGTTTCCGTTTCCCTGTCCCACTTCCTGAGACGCACCGTCTTTAACTGTCTTCTGACTTGTTTTGAAATAGGACGTTAGGGTTCTGGGCCTCTGAGGATGCGTCTTTGTAGTCAACCTTCCTTCTCGAGAGCGAGGCCGTTCTCCTTGTCCTTTCTCCTGTGGGTAACTGTGACCAGATTGGGCCATTTCTCGTGTGTTGCGCGTTCAGTCTTCCTGACTGTTTCGGGGGGGGCTGCCCTGGCCCCTGGTCGTTGCCCCGACTGCCGCGTGGCCCCTGGGGCCTCGGCCCGCGGCTGCCTGGTCTTCTGTCTTCCTGAGGCCTCCGCTCCTCTGCCACCGCCCTGATGCTGACACTGCGTCTGCTGGCCAGCTGGGGGCCTCCTCCCCCTGCGCTCGCTCACGGGCAGCGGTGTTGCTCCCTGTGTTCCGAGTGTGAGTCTTAGAACCAAAGGTCACTGGTTCTACAATGTCATTGCTCTGTCTTTATCTAGGAGTATGGGAAAATCCAAACACTACTGTCGGCCGTCCCCACCCGTCTTAGAGCCGATGGGCCAGCCTCGGCCATTGTCCGCTGACTTCCTGCCGCAGCAGAGCGCTCAGCCCAGTCTGTGTGCCTTCCCCCTGTCCAGACAGTGCTGCCCCGTTGTTAGCTCCTTCTTAGCTTTAGCATCCTCGCGTCTTGGTCCTCTCTCCCAGGTCGTGAGAAAAGGTTGGCAGCGTCCCTCGTTTTCCCCTCCCCCGCCCCTCTCTCGATGTGAAAATGCTTCCGTGTGTTCACCTCTGATAATGCTGAGTCGCGGGGCAGAGGACCGAATGTGAGCTGTCTCACCTGTGGCTGTAGGCTGATTCTGAGGGATGAAGCTCAGTGAACAGTGGTTCGTGGTTGGGCTGATAAAATATCCCAGAGTCTCTAACGCAGGGCGGGTGTGTGTGTTACTCACTCTGCTGCTGCTGCTGCTGCTAGGTCACTTCAGTCGTGTCCGACTCTGTGTGACCCCATAGACGGCAGCCCACCAGGTGCCCCCGTCCCTGGGATTCTCCAGGCAAGAACACTGGAGTGGGTTGCCATTTCCTTCTCCAATGCATGAAAGGGAAAAGTGAAAGTGAAGTCGCTCAGTCATGTCCGACTCTTAGCGACCCCGTGGATTGCAGCCCACCAGGCTCCTCCGTCCATGAGATTCTCCAGGCGAGAGTACTGGACTGGGGTGCCACTGCCTTCTCCATTAGTCACTCAGTTGTATCCAATTCTTTGTGGCCCCATGGACTGTGTCTGGCCAGGCTCCTCTGTCCGTGGGATTCTCCAGGTTAGAAGACTGGAGTGGTTGCCATTGCCTCCTCCCGGGAACCTTCCTGACACAGGGGTTGAACCCGCGTCTCCTGCTTTGCGGGAGGATCCTTTGTCGTCTGAGCTACCTGGGTGGTGACCACATTCCTTCTGGCCCTGCAGCTCTTTGTTTTCCCTGGAGCCTCCTTTACCGCATCCGTTCCCAGCTCTCATCCCCGAGCGCCTTCTGTCCAGGAGAGCCTGGGGCTGTGACCTCGGCTCCAGGCCACCAGGCCTGCTGTCGACCACCCAGACAGTGGACCGGGGCGGCCGGGCTCCTGGGCTGTCTGCACGCCCTCATTCTGCAGGAGTGTTACTCTCAAGCGGCTCTTAAAGAAGGGGCTGCTGAGGGAAAGATTCTGTGCCCTAGCACGTCTGACGGCGTCCTCCACCCTCATTTGGGTGCTGGTCTGGCTCGTGCAGAATTCGGGGTTCCTCCCCGCCTCCTAGCTGCTGAGGTGCTGAGGAGCGGTCCAAGCCATTTTGGTTCTTGTTTCTCTGTAAGTGCACCCCAGACCCCACCGGAAGTTCTCGGGACCTTTTTCAGTTCTCAGCGTGCGAGAGGTCTGTGGTGCGTGGGGCGGGCTGAGCTTCCGGGTGAGCCCGAGGGCACGCTTTTGGACTTTGTCTTCACTGTCCCCCTCCCCCCAACACATCTGTCTCTCGATCTTCCTAGACCCTGGGAAGGCGCTCAGCCTCTCAGTCTCGGGCTTGCCTTCTGTCTCCCAGGTTTTGGCTCATCTGTGTGAGGAGCTCTTCTGGACTTTATCCTGTAGCCTTCAGGGGAGCTCTTTATGTGCTGCAGCCATCATTCTTTCCACAAACACGTCTCAGTTTCTGATTGTTCCATGTTCATAGCATCCTGTTCTTGGTTTATGAATGTATTGCCCAAATTTCTCTGAAGACACCAACTGGCCTTCATTTTAACCATTCTTCTGGTTCCAGATTATGTCCAGTCTCCTCTAAGGCTATGGTTTCGGGCCACAGGTCTTTCTCAAGTGTCTGGTGCTCCTCAGCCACCAGTTCGGGGGTGCAGGGCGGCGCTGTGGAAGCCCAGCAAGCCCAGGGTCTCTGGGGACGATCTGCAGGTGGAAGGCACGGCCTCGTCTTGGCAGGCGGGAAGCCAGTGTGGCATTTCGGGGTCCTCACCTGCTGGGTATGGAGGTTCTCTTGAAGACCTCACTGCTCCACAGAGGGGAAGCCCCCTTGGAGTGGGAGAAGGGGCGGGGTCCCTGGTACCCCCATGCCTCCCCGGCCAGAACCCTGCAGGTCACCTCGGCTGGCTTCCAGTCTCCTGTCCTCTGACGCCAGCCCCTCCCCGTGACGTCCATCCCCGTGGATAATCACTGTCGCTCCTTCTCACGTGGGAGCCGGGCGCCCCTGCGAGCTGTGGCGCCACCACGTGTCTGCCGTTGCAGGGGTAACCTGGACAAGCTGTACCATGGCCTGGAGCTCGCCAAGCGGCAGCTGCGTGCCACGCAGCAGACCATCGCCAGCTGCCTCTGCACCAACCTCGTCGTCTCCCAGGGGCCCTTCCTCTACTGCGCCCTCATGGAGGTCAGCTCCCTTGCGCGTGCACCCCCGCCAGGCGCTCCGGCCGCCCCTGACCGCACGCCCTGCACCCACAGGGCACCCCGGACGTGGCGCTGTTCTCTAAGCCCGCCTCCCTGAGCCTGCTAAGCAGACACCTGCTCAAGTCCTTCGTGTGCTCGGTGAGGGTGGGGGGCCTCCGGGGCTGGGGTCCTGTTGAGCAGAGGCAAGTGGGGGAGGCGTGGGCCTGGGAGGACCTCCTGGAGGAGGTGACAGCCACGTGAGGACCTGGAGCAGTTGCGCGGGGAGCAGCCGGGGCCTGGGAGGGCCTCCTGGAGGAGGGGACAACCACGTGAGGACCTGGAGCAGTTGAGGGGGAGCAGCCGGGGGCCCCGGAGGCTGGGGCGGTGGCCTGGGACTCGGGCATCTCGGGGCTCCCAGGCGCTGGGGGCGCTCACCCGGGCACAGGCCATGACCGAGGTGCGTGTCCCCGCCCGGCAGACAAAGAACCGGCGCTGCAAGCTGCTGCCCTTGGTGATGGCCGCTCCCCTGAGCGCGGAGCAGGGCACCGTGACCATGGTGGGCATCCCCCCAGAGACGGACAGCTCAGACAGGAAGAAGTGAGTCCAGGGGCCGGGTCTGGGGGGTTCCAGCCTCAGTGCCAGGCCGGGGACGGCCTTCTCCACCTCGGCCCCAGCGCCCTGCGCCCCCCTCTCCTCCCCTCCCCTGGCCCATCCCAGCCCGCCGCGTGTGCCTGGGACCCCACCCCACACACTCTGCAGGGCGTGGGAGGCGCTGGGGGCACACCCGCTCGAGGGCTGAGCAGGGCTGGGCTTGGGGCCGGGGGGTGGGCAGCGGCCATCCAGAGCGGCCTGAGGCCCTGGGTGGTAGCCAGCGAGCATGCTTCTGTGTCCCCAGCTTTTTCGGCCGGGCGTTTGAGAAGGCGGCAGAGGGTACCAACTCCCGGGCACTGCACAACCACTTTGATCTCTCTGGTGAGCGTCCCTGCACGGCGCCCGCGAGGCGCCCAGGGCCCCTGCCGGCAGCCCTCCTACCTTGGGCCTGCGCCGCGGCCCAGCCTCACGGTCCAGCCTGAGGCCACTTCCCCGGAGCCCCGAGGCTGCCCAGCAGAGGCTGCGGGGGCCAACCCTTGGGAGCTGCCAGCGTGCACACCACCCGCAGCCTCTGAGCGCCAGGGGGGCACAGGGTCACGTTTGGCCCTGTCTGCTGTCTGTCTCTCCGACGTGAGGGGCTTCACCGCGGTGCAGTGAGCCCAAGCCGCTGTAATAGAGCAGCACAGTGGGTGGAGGGGCATGAGACCACGGAGATGGACTCCTCCCCATGCGGGGGGCCGGCTGGTCAGGGTCTCACAGGGCTGCTCCCCTGAAGCCCCTCTGCTGGGTGTGTAGACGCCGGCGTCCCCTGGGTCTGTGCTCTTCTCTTCCACAAGGGCTTCAGTCAGACCAGCTCAGGTCCCTCCGTAGTGACCCCCAGTAATCTGGTCACCTCTTTAAAAGCCCACTTCCACGGACTTCCTTACTGGTTCAGTAGCTGAGAATCAGCCTTGCAACGCGGGGAGCACGATTTGAACCCCTGGTTGGGGAGCTAGGAGCCCACGTGCTGTGGAGCTGCCGGGCCATGTGCTGTGGAGCCCGCGGCCACAGCCAGAGACCCCTCAGAGACAGGCCGGGCACAGCCAGGCCCGGCCGCGCAGCGGGAGGACCCTGCCTGCCTGTGCGGGAGACACCAGAAACGAGGGTTCGATCCCAGGGTCGGGAAGCTCCCCTGGAGGAGGGCGTGGCAACCCTCTCCAGTGTTCCTGCCTGGAGAATCCCACGGACAGAGGAGCCTGACGGGCTACTGGCCATGGGGTTGCAAAGAGTCAGATGCAACTGAGGCCCGAGACCTGCCTTCCCCCTACGGTCTCTGGGCTCTGGAGCCGGCATCTTCCCACCAGGCCATTCTCATTGCAGCCTCATGGAGGCGGTCCCCCCAGCAGCAGCCCCCTCCTCCCATTTCAGACCTGAGACCGGAGGTGGTGCTGGCCGGCTGGCAGGACACCCCGGCTTCCCCAGGTTGGGGCCTCCAGGGCGGAGCTGCTTGGCTCCCCCACGCCCAGGCAGGTGGGTGGCCGGGCCAGCCTGCCCCTTCTGAGGGCTCAGCAGGCCGCGTGGGGCAGAGTGCCCAGGGAGCCAGGCGTGCATGGAATGTGGGGGGTTGCTGCCGGGCCGTGGGAGTCAGTGGCGCCCCTGGCCGCCCCGGCCCCATTCCAGCGGTGTTTTCCTTTCATTAATGCAGTGATTGAGCTGAAGGCCGAGGACCGCAGCAAGTTCCTGGATGCACTCGTGACCCTGCTGTCCTAGGGTGAGTCGGGCAGGCTGTGCTGGAGCTTTGCCACAGAGCCCGGCTTCTCATGCTCGAGGCCAGGCGGGGCCCTGCGGAGACGGGCACAGCGCCTTCCCCCGGGGCCGCCTGCCCCAGGCTAGCAGGGCCGCAGCAGGTGCGCTGAGCGGGCTGAGCTCATTAGGCTCCTGGAGTCCCTTCACGGGGAGCCGGAGTCTGCCCTGCTCTGGCCACCGGGTTGGTCAGGCCCTGGGCTGGGACCCGCGGGGCATCTGTCAGCACAGACTGACAGCCCAGGTGCTGCTTGGCTGCCCCCACCGCAGCGCCCCAGGGCCCTTGGGAGATGGGCGGGGCCCTGCTCTGTCCAGTGAGCCCTTCAGCCCAGGCCCCCCGCGGCAGAGGCCCGGCCCAGCCCCGCCCTGAGCCCTGGCTGGGACACAGGCCCCGTCCTGGCTCCGGAATGGGTGTGGGGGTCCCTCCTGCCGGCCCAAAGTCTCCAGCCCCTGGTTCTCTGCTGACCTCAGGGCACGGGAGCCCCAGTGGCTCCACTGAAAACAGTCTGGGGCCTCCGGGACCCCAGCCTCTCTCGGGGGGAGCACAGGACTTGGGATCAGATTTGGGTCTTCTGTGAAGTCTGTGGGGGACCCTCACCAGGCTGTCCCTGTGTCCTCATCTGAAACAGGGCTGACACCCCTTGGGCCTGGAGGGCGGGGCCTCAGCAAGGGCCCTGGGGGCTTGAGTCAAAGGTTCCAAGTGCGGGTCTCTGCAGCGGGGCGGGCACTGGGGACAGGCCCTTCCCTGCAGCCGGCTGAGTGATGACATCGTGCCCGTGTGAGCCGCACGGAGCCCGGGTGGGCCAGCCTGGGAGAGTGGGGGCAGCCTGGGCGGGGCCCGCAAGGGGAGGAGGTGCTGGGCCAGGTGGCCTTCGGGGCCTCAGGCAGGCGGGCGGCAGGGACCCCAGCCGTGAGCGCTGGGCTGCTCGAAGCAGCCAGTGGGCCGGAAGGCTTGGTCGCTGTCTGATCCGGGGAACCGTTAGAACTGTTTACATTTATTTTTTCTTTTCTGTCTTTTCCAGAGTTTGATTTCTTCAGCAGTAACCTCCTCCTCCTTTTTTGTGTTGACTTGCTGTTATTTAGGTTTTAAGTTATGGACATGGTTTTAGACACAGAGACAATGGTTTTTAACGGAATAAAATGGCGCCTTAATCTTGGGTCTGGTCACAGGGCCAGCACTTGGTTGTTCCCTGAGCCTTCTGTGTCCAGAGGGGCCTTGGTCCTGTGTCCCAGGCACCCTGCCGCCCAGCGGGAAGTCCACATGGGGAGTGACCTCGGGGCTCCCTGGACAGCGTGGGTGGAGCCCCGGCCCCCAGCGCCCGTGCTGACCGCCATGGTCCAGCAGGACCACCCGCTCTAGCTTCCAGCCTCTTCCTCTGTCCACTGGCCTCAGACCCATGCTCTTGACTGCGCACCCGTCCAGGCCCACCCTCCACTCACCCCAGCACCTGTCTGCCCAGGCACCCCCGCTTTGCGGCACCCCGGGTGGGGACTGAGCGCAAGGCCCAGTTCAGGAAGGGGGGCCAGGGCCGCATGGTCAGCGTCAGCCCTGTCCCATTATGGGAGCTCCAAGCTGGGTGGGCCTGCAGGTCTGAAGCCGTGGGCTGGGCTGTCCCCAGAGCGCCCGCGCGGGCTGAGGGTGGCCAAGGGTGCCCCCTCTGCCTGTTGGCGAGGAGACCATCCTTCACACACATGGCTGACACTCTGGCCTCTGCCTGGAGTTGAGGGCCCCAGGGAGCAGGCGGGCTGGAGGAAGCACAGTGGTTTGGGCAGCTGTTAGGTTGGTGGGAACAGCCCGGAAATCAGGTCCAGAAGTTGAACGTGGGTGGGGGGGGTCTCTGGGGGGCCTGGGGGAGGGTGGTGGGCAGTGCGGTGGCTGCCCTGGGGCCACGGCTCCTCTGGAGGGGAGTCTGCCCCCTCCCAGGAGGGCCGGAAATTCGCCCTGATCGGGGTGGGGATGGCAGCCTGGCCCCCGGGGCCCCACGCTCCCCACCGTGGCCGTGTGCAGGAGCCAGGGCTGGGCAGCGACCATTCGGGGTCCCGGTGGGGGCCTGCGCCTGCAGTCAGCTCAGCAGTGTCCACGGGCTGTGCCCGGCGCTGGTGGGGCCTTGTGGCCAGGGCAGACGGGCTGAGCCCAGGACCACACACACCCCGTCCTGGGGGCTGCTCCGGGTCAGGCCCAGGTGGCGATGCTACCAAGGCTGCTGGGGGCCTCCGCCCGGGGGCCTGGCCCTCTGTGCTCTTCCCGCTGGGGGGAGCTCGCGCCCCCAGACAGTTCAGCCTCCCTGGAAGTCCTGGGACTCGGGGCCAAGTTCACAGCAGCTGCCCTGAGCCGCCGCCTCATGTTCTGCCCCTCCCCACGGGGCAGCCTGGCCAGGCCTGGGAGACTCCTTACCTCGGGACCCCAGGAGCCTAATGAGCTCAGCCCCCTCAGCACCCAGGCCTCCTGGATGTGAACTGGGGCAGATGCCACACCCTCCCCACTGGTGGGTCTGGAGCTCCTCCAGCAGCATGGATCCCATCCACTGTCCTCCTGCCCCGGCCTTTGGCAGACGGGGAAAATGCATTAATTCAGAGTGCTTAGAAGAGGGCTGGAGGCACTGAGATCTTGGTGGGTGTCACAGGTCTGGCCCACTCTGCCATTGTGGGGTGCCCACCCAAGGCCTGATTATGGCCAGCACCGGCTCCTGGGGGCCCCACCCCCAGGAGGAAGGACACCGGGTACACCCAGCAGGGGCTGACATGGACATGCTGACGGCTGGCCCAAGTCCGGGCTGGCTGCCAGGACACCAGGGTGGGCGCAGGCCTCTGCAGGGAGTCAGGGTTGGGGGCTGGAGTCCAATCTGGGCAGCCAACCACCAGGGCCTCCTCCCCGTGGCGTCGTGGCTGTCGAGCTGCAGCCCCCTCTCCAGAGTCCCTCTTCCCGCTGCGCCTTGGCAGCAGAGACCTCGTCAGCGCCGTGCAGATGCCTGCCCGTGGGAGTGATCCAGGGATGGCTGAGCCCTGAGAGGGCAGGTGGGAAGCATCTGCCTGGTGGTGCCTCGCGCCCAGTCCCCTCAGCAAAGCCAGCAGCCCTGGCACTGCCTGCATCCCAGGACCCCCCACGCCTGCTGGGTCCACCTGCAGCAGCTGCTGGGGTCTGCCTCAGCCCCTGCACCCACCCCTCCCCCGGGGACTCAGCAGTGGCCCTGCTGGCGGCTGTTTCCACCCAGTGGGAAGGCGACCAGATGCCAGGGGACCTGAGAAGTGGCCGTGAGGTTTCCCAGTTCCCAGAGGGCCAGCCTTGCTTATTGGGAAGAAATCGGGTAGATGGGCGGGTGAAAGGGGTGGGCACAGGGAGTGACGACAGAGGACAGGACACAGTGGGGAGGGTATCCAGACCGTTTACTAAGCAGAGTCGCACACCCCCCACAAGCTGCGAAGGTGGGCAGGGTCCCGGCCCCACACCCAGGATCTGGCGTCTGTAAGCCTCGCCTGGCAAAGTCCAGGGGGTGAGACAGGGAGGTCCAGCCCGTGGGTGTCGTCTAGTCCGGCTGTAAACGTCCCTCTGGCAGTCCAAGCTGGGGCCCCTGGGCTCAGTCTGTCCCTCTGAAATGTGGAGCCCCTGGGGAGGGAGCGGGTATCTCCAGTCCAGCGCCCACACAGCCGAAGGAACGCGCGCCCAGCCCATGTGGTGGGGCCAGGACCGCGCAGGAAAGTCACTGCTAGAGTCCTCCCGAGCGCGCATCGCCGTTGCGGGGCAGGGCGCAGCCCAGGCTGGCCGGGCGGCGGGAGAGGACGGGCCGCTGACCGGAGTCCAGTGTGGGCGCGGAGCCCCGAGTTACGGAGCCGGCGCGCGGCACACCCCAGCGGAGGCCGATCCCCCGACCGGTCCTCCCTCTCGCGGCCCCGCCTCAGACGTAGTTCTTCTTGTCATAGTCGCCGGTGGCCGTCGGCCGCCGCGACGCCGAGTACTTCACCGGGAAGCTGAAATCCGGGCGGCCGGTGCAGACCCAGGCGCCGCAGCACACGAGGCCGCCGCCGCACATGAGCAGCGCCGAGGCGGCCCAGCCAATGTAGAGCGCGGCTCCCAGCTCGTACTTCTGAGACATGGGCACGGTCGGGTCGTAGAACTCGCGGACCACGATGTTGGCGAACCAGCAGAGCGGCACCAGCGCCAGCAGCCCGCAGAGCGCGTAGAGCGCGCCGCCCGTGAGCGCCACGCGCGCCTTGGCCGGGCCGGGGGCCACGCAGGTGGTGCACTGGGCGCCTGCCAGGGTCACGAACAGCGCGACGAGCGCCAGCAGCACGGCGCCCACGGTGAGGGCCCGCGCCGCCTGCACCTCGGGGCTCAGCGCCAGCACGGAGTCGTACACCTTGCACTGCATGTGCCCTGTGCTCTGCACCACGCACGACATCCACAGCCCCTTCCAGGTGGTCTGCGCCGTCACGATGTTGTGGTCCAGGAAGGCCGTCACCTGCCACATGGGGAGCCCGCACGCCAGAATCAGGCCCACCCAGCCCACCAGGCACAGCACCAAGCCGAGAATCTCCAGCGCCGCCGACCCCATGGCTGGAGACGAGACGCGCGCCCGACGGCCCGGGGCCTCGGGGCGCGCGCGGCTCACTCGTTCAGTCTCCAGGCCTCGCGGCACCGCAGTGCAGCCTCGGGTCTGCGGGCGCGTCTGGAGGGGCTTCCCTTTTGAAGGTTCGGGGGCGGACTCTGCCCCCCACCCGGCCCTGCCCCCTGCCCCGGGCAGCCAATCCGCGCGCGGCCATCTGTCCGCAGCCAATCGCTGGCACCGCCGGCAGCCGGAGTCAGAGAAACAACTGCGCCCAGGGTAGCCGGGTAGCCGGGTAGTGGGCTGCGGGGGCGGGAGGAACCGCTGTCCTGGTCTCTGCCGAGCCCATTCGGGGGTGGCCTGGGGTGGCCGCGCACGCTCCGCGACCCACCTCCCTGTGCGCACCACCTCGCCACTTCAGGAACTGCACGACCCCGAATCTGCACCGACTTACCCCAACACATTCCGGAACCAGCCGGTCGGTCCCTATCTCCTAGCTCCGGTTTCCCTGGCCCCGGTCGGCCGGCGCCCCCGCCATCGCCACTGCGCCGGGACCTGGGTTGGGGGCTTCCTCGGCCCTGCTCCCGAGTTAGCCAAGCATGGTGCTACTTGATCCTCCAGAAAGCTCACCCTGGAGTCCAGACCCAACCCAGGCCCCTTCTCCGCACCCCTACCGCGATGCCCCTCCAAGGGTCGACACTGTCTCCCCGACAGGCCGAGAAGCCAGGAGGGCCTGCGTGGTTAGGGTTCCAGCTTTGTCCAAGTTCCTGCCCAGTGGTACCCGTCGCTGGAGCCTGAGGCTCCAGCCCTAGACAACGGGACCCTCCCATGGCCCCAGAGACCCCCCACTCTGCCCCTGCCACAAGGGCTGCTTCTTCAGAGGAGCCACCCATCCCCTCTTCTGAGGCTTGGCTCAGGAAGGCCGGGGGGCTCCACAGTGATCCGCACACAGGTGGTCCTCCAGGAGCCACCCTGGCTTAGGGCTCAGCTGCCCAGCCCCGCTCAGCCTCAGACCAGGCGCTGGGGAGCAGCTGGGGTGGGGCTCTGCCCTTCCCCTCTCGTAATCGGCCCTGGCACCCCGGCCCCTAGGCCCCCCTCCGGAAGCCAACATGGAGCTTCCTGACCAGGAGGAAGAACCCCCATCCTCGATAGAGGCGGGAGGCGAGGGATTTCCGGGCATTCTTCTGCACAATGGCCCAGCCGGCTCTCCAAAGGCCCGCTGGGATGCACACTGGGCCCCTTGAGGCTCAGGTCGGCCCAGGGTCCCTTTCTGGCAGCCCCTCCATCTGCCCCTGTCTGGAGCAAAGTCCACCCTGAAGTGGGGCTGCTCGCACCCAAGTCGTTCCCCAGTCCGGGTCCTTGACTGTTGGCTCCTCTTCCTCAGGTGACTGAGGACACCTGTGGTCCCGCACGGGGAGGCGCCTGAGGCAAATCTGCTGGGCCCTGTGGGACTGGGGGGACAGTGTTACCCCTTCCTTCACCCCAGCCCCCTCCCCCCTGCATGGATGGAGCCCCAAGGACCTCTGCCTCCCAGACACCCCTCATTCCCTTCTTCCCTCCTACTGCAGACCGTCCTCTCCCTGTCCATCCCAGGGGGCCCAGCCCTACCACCCGCCCACCCTTCCAGTCTTGCTTCCCCACAGCCCGAATCCAGGGACCTTGCCGAGTCCCCCACCACGCTCCACTCTGCCGTCCCCCAGGGTCCACTGCTGTGGCCCCTCAGGTCACCTTGGCCCCCCTCTGAGGTCAGGCTCTGCCTAGAACCCGCTTCAGCTCGCCCTGCCTGCAGACAGAGCGCCCACTCCAGGAGCGGCCAGGGGACGTGAGCCAGCTGCACCCGCCACCCGGACCTGCCCCTTCTCGGCCCGCAGACTGGCCGGTCCACACCCACAGCCTCTTCTGCCTGCACTTCGATGTTCCTACTAAGGACACGGACCTACCAAGCTGTGTTGCCAAGGGACTTCCTCCCAGATGCCTCTCTGCCCCAAGGCTGCAGCTGCCTGTCTGCAGGCTGGCTGACCCCAGCATGGGGGCCATCTGCTTGGTTGGGGCCGCCTGCCACCCCCCATGCCCCAGCACCTCGGGGCCGCGGCCAGCACAGGGCTCACCCCTTGGCCCGCCCTCCTGCCTTCCTCTGCCACTCTGGGCCCATCTGGTCTGGTGTCCCGGGGAGCTCCAGGGAGGCCACATCTCCTTGGGGACGGCCTCACAGTGTCCCAGGGACTGGAGGGAGGCCCTCTGTGCCCACCTCGCACACCCCGATTTCCACCCCGACACCGCTGTTGGTCGTGGGGCCAGCCGAGGTTGAATCAGAGCTGTCACAGAGAGGCCCAGCCTGGCCCACGGGGGCGTGAGGACCTGCCGGCCCTCCCTTCCACTTTCTAGAGTCTGCTGAACACCTCCTATGCACGAGCATCGTCTCCAGGAGAACACCTGCCCTCCACCAGGGGCTGGCCTTTCAGGTACGCCCTCGGCTGGGAGGGTGACACCAAGTGATGAAGGACGTGGTGCTTCAGCTCAAACCCGGGACGAAGCCCCGCACAGGAGCCCAGAGGCAGGAAAGGGCAGGAGGGGGCCGGCGGCCTCGGGGTGACGGACGTGGCGGGCCCAGGCCCACAGGCCAAGGTTCGAGGGGCGCCAGGCTGGGCGGGCTTTGGAGCCCTGATCTCTGGCGAGGGGGCTCCCAAGCCAGCCCGCCAGCCAAGGCCACCTGCTCCTCTGCAGCTATTGTTCTGCCTTCCCAGGGGAAGCGCGGCAGGCCTCATCAGCTGTGTGGGGGAGGCCTGAGTCGGCAGAAGTCAGTTTATCTCGAGCAGCTGCCAGCTGACCCTGCACCGCAGCAACCGGTGACCTTCCAGGGACAATCTAAATTTAGGCTCCAGATATCAGAGGACTGGGCTGTGGGAAGCCCCGAGTTAAGGGATTTTGTTCTGGGAGCAGGGGGAAGTGAGAAATAACACGTCTTCTGGCTTTGAAACAGTTAAGGATGTTTTCCTCAGGGCACTGTGCACTGCTGGGCCCTTTCCTGGCACGTCTGGTGCCCAAGGCAGCTCCCCAGCAATGCCAGGCCTGCCCCGGGCCCACGGTGCCCCATGTTGGGGGGGGGCAAGGGGGCTGCTGTGCCCATCCCAGGGTGCTGTAACAAACAGCTGGCGAGTCCACAGTTCAGACGAAGGATCAGGGCTCTCCCTGCCCTGTCCCGCCGCTGATGAGAAGGAAGCCCCCCACGGTGGAGGCCGCAAGGCTGGAGGGAGGCAGCCACTGGGCCAGACCCTCTGCGGCCCTTCCTGAGCCCTCCGGGTCCCTAAGACGGCCTCCCGGCTCCTGCAACCCTCGTGGCCCATCCACGTCGCTCCCATCAGAGTGGGCACCGCCGGCCGTCTGGCTGGCAAAACAAGAGGGCGCTGCGGCTTCGCCTTCTCCAGCAGGGAGGGGAGCCCCCCGGCGGCAAGGGGCCCTGTGGGAGTGTGCAGCCCCTGAGCCCGCGGTCGGCCCTGGACAGGGTTTCTCCGGGGGCGCCACGCGCTGGCAGCAGTGGCCTGCACCGCCTCCTGGCCTCGCTGCTCACTCCAGCCACCCCATCCTCCGCGTGCTGCATTCTGCAGCTACTTTATACTCTTTCCACTTAAGATCAGTAGTGACTCTGGGTCCTTTTTCATCCGGCTTCGTCCCCGCTGCCCCAGGAGCTGGGAGGGAGCCAGAGGGAGCCCTCTGCCGCCCTTGCCTGGAGCGGGGCTGTGACCAGCGTCCCGGCTCTGTGCAGTGGGGGTGTGATGGGCTCATCAGGGGCTGCCGTGGGGCTGCATGAATGGCACTTCCTGTCTCAGGGTGGACGCTGGATTCACAGTATGTTGGTGACGACCATCCCTCAAGACACCGTTTCACAAATAACAATTCTTCTATTGTAAATAATGCCGCGGGGAATGTCATTATTCGCGAGCCTTGGTATTTCGGATAATTTCCTCAGGAAAATCTCCTCCAAGTGGCATTTCTGGCTCACATCCCAGAGGGCATGTCCCCTACACCCCTGTCTGCGGATGAAACTGCCCCGAGTGTCACTAGCTCTAGGCAGTCACGGCTTTTAAACCTGACCATGCATACAGAATGGCAGCTTACTTTAACTTGCGTGTCTTTGCACAGTAAGGAAGTTACCTTTTTTTTCCAGTTTACACTGCTCAGCTCTGTTTCCTCTTTGGTGAAGTGTCTGTGTGCCCAGAAGTCTTGGTGTTTCCTCGCTTTGCATGTTAGAAACATTACTTGTTATGATACACGTGGCATATACTGTTTTGCTGTTTTTTACTTAACCTATTAATGATTTTTTTCCAAAATGTTACAGAAGTTTGAATTTGTGAGTGTTCAAATCTATTAAGGTTTTCCCTATGCACTGTTTGTGTTTAGCCGTCAAAAACTCCGTGTATATCCAGAAAATACAAGTAACTTATGATTCCTTACAATTCTCTCCTGTATCTCCTCATGTCAAGGAGGGCTTCTGATTCTGACCAAGATGCCCAGGACTAATTGCAGAGTTTTGCTCAGGAGCAAAAAGATTGGGCATGCGGATAGGAAAGAATAAATTTAAAGCTAGGACAAGAGGATTATTCCATTTGAACGAGACTTTTTTTTTTAAAGGGACTTCTGTTTTCGTTGCGGCCTGTAGACTCTCAGTTGCGGCGTGTGGAACCTCATTTCCTGACCAGGGATCAAACGCGGGCCCCTGCACTGGGAGCGTGTAGTCTTAGCGGCTGGGCCACCAGGCAAGTCTCGGTGGTCACCTTCGGAAGGCAGTAACCTCCACAGTTCCTATGCTTGCCCTTATCCCCACAGCTCCGGCAGTTCAGGACATGTACCCATCACCTGCTGCAGGCTCCCACCCTACTGTTCCTCTGCGGCTGTCTCACACACTCAGGGCCGGTGCGTGTGCAGGGTCTGCCCTAGAGGATGCCCCCAACTCCTGCCTCCTCAGGCAGTGACCACGCCCAGCTTGCCAGGCCGAGAGCAAAGGGCAGGAAGGGGCTGTGGACGCAGGCCCGCGCCCCCGCGGCTCCCAGGAGCCAGTCCTCAGATGCTATCGCAGCCTCTTGCTGGCATGCTCAGGCCCTTGGGAACTGGCATCCAGACCAGCACTGGTCCAAAGACGGGGTGAGTCAGAGCTGGACGTCCAGGCCCAGGTTGACCACACCGAGGACGTGGGGCGGTGCTCGCAGCCACAGCCCTTCCCGGGTGGCAGGTGTGGAGGATGTGAATTCATCCTCGGCTGCCCAGGTTGCCCCCTACAGACACCCCCTTCCTCTCACGCTTTCACTGAATATGCATGAGCTGGGGCTGTCCCAGCAGGGCCTCCCTGCAGCAAATGGTGGCCCAGCAGTGTCCACAACAGCCAGGACGCTGCCTCAGACGGCGTCTTCGGCTCTCGTTCCCCACAGACCGTGGGTGGGATGCAGGAGAGCTGAACACAGGTACCTGGCCGGCTGGAGGCTGCGGAGAGGCGCCGCCTCTCACACGCTTAGAGGAAAGAGCCGCTCACCAGGGTGAAGGGGCCATCAAGCGTCCGGGGGGAGGACAGACCCTGGGTGAGGGCAGAGGTGGGCTCTGGAGGGCCCCTGGGAATGAAGCTGGGGAGGAGAGAGGCTGCCACTCCAACAGGCATGTGGTCACGCCTGGCTGAGGGACGGTGAAGTCTGGTCCTGCAGCCGGGCGGCCAGACTCTGCTGAGCCCAGAGCATCGTCTTCCCAGGGGTTAGGCAGGGAGGCACTGGGGCGGGATTCACGGGCCTCAACGCATGTGAGAATTAGCCAGAGTAGCGATTATATAAACGCGTGTCCCTAGATCCCACTGCAAATCCCAACACTTGTGGCCGGGGCCTGGCAGCTGCTCTGAGGGCCCTGTTTAGAAGCGCTGGACCCAGAGACTAAAAAGCAGTGAGTAAGCTGGGAGGCTGTGAGGGTGCCTGGGGAACGGAGCCAAGAGAACCTGGGTAGAGCCAGGGCTCTGCACTTCCCCTGCGGGGTGGGGGTTCCATTCCCGGTCAGGGAACTAAGGCCCCACCTGCTGCCGGGCATGGCAGGAAAGAAAAAGACACAGGTGTGTGTTTTCGAGTTATGGAGGTAAGAACTGGAAACAGTGGGGGAAGCGGCCTCCAGGGAGGACTGGAGCAGGGCAGGCCAACTTGGACTTCATTCTTCACAACCTCAACTTTCTTTTCTTAAACACAGCTGTTACCTTTATTATTAAAACAACAGCAAATACAGACAGAAGCAATGGAGAAGGGAGGAGGGGCAACTGGCCCACAGCCTCCCTTGCCTCCTCGGGGCGTCGGCCAGTGGCCGCACCTGCAGCCTGGCACCCTGCTACAGAGCGGGGCTCCCCTCCTTCAGCACGGACCACGCCCTCGCCACTGCCCTCCAAAGAAGTGGGCACTGGCACCCGAGTGCCCGCACGAGGAGGAGGGCGCTGCGGTATGAGGGAGTCCAGAACCCCCGCTGGGAGTCATACAGCCCTGACCTCTCTGGGCTGCAAGGGACCTTCCCGAGGTCACAGAGTGACCCAGTCCTTCCTGGAACCAGTAGCCTTCGGGGCTTAAAAACATAAGCATAAAATAAAAAGCGAACCTTGCTCGGAAGCTGGCTGTGGGCAGTTGGCTCGGCCTGCACCGTGGACTCAGCAGCCAGCCATTTCAGAGGTCCGGGCGGGGGGCCACCAGACAGGAGGTGCTGGGGAGCCACGTGGAGACGGCTGCTTCTGGGACAGGGACGGGTGATGACAGCCGTGTCCCCGGATAGCCGAGGGCTTGGCTCCCACCGGGGCCCCGGCTCTGTAGGGCTGTTTTCAGGGTGAAGGTTATCGAGTCCAAAGCCAGACAGCCGCTGTCCTGTCCACAAGGTAGACGGGGAGGTATTACTCCTTTCCAAACATCCTGTGCCAGCAAAGGACAGGCTTCTAAACACAGGAGTCCAAAAATCTCCCCTTCCCCACGGAGCAGGAGTGTGGAGGGAGGGCTCGACGTGGGCAGCCTGGGACCTGAGCCTCCGACACCCCAGCCAGGGTGACGCTGTGCTCTGCTGAGCTGGTCGACCAACTGGGGAGTCAGCATTTGGGGGGTCCTTGGGATGCCGTGGGAAGTCAGGGGGCCGCTGCGGTAGAGAGGCTGCTTAGAGGACACAGCACAGGAGCGGGGCCTGGCGGCTGGCAAAGCTCCAGTGCAAGAGGGCGGGGGCATCCCTGTTTTCCTCTAATGGTGCCGCCACGCAGGCCAAGCCTGCCTCGCCCGGGGAACCCCACAGGCAGCACCGGATATGACCCCCTGCCGAGGCCAGCTCCAGCCCACAAAGCTTTCACCCCGGCCTCAGGAGTGGGGCCAGCCAGCTCTGGCTCTTCCACCACGGTCCGTGGCCGGTGGGTCAGTATCTCCCATCTTCAGCTTCTTAACTTACGTGTCAAGTGGCTGATGAGTGTGTTCCAGGTATCGTCAGCATGGCACCAAGACCCACACAACTTGACCAGCCTGTGAGGTAATGACAGCAGCAGCAAGCACACTCACCTGGCACTTGACATGCCCCAAGTGAGATTTAAAAATTTTTTTCTTTTTTGGCCACGCCCGCAATGCAGGAGACCCCACTTGCTTCCTGGGTCGGGAAGATCCCCTGGAGAAGAGATAGGCTACCCACTCCAGTATTCTTGGGCTTCCCTGGTAGCTGAGATGGTAAAGAATCTGCCTGCAATGTGGGAGACCCCCAGTTCGATTCCTGGTTTGAGAAGATCTCTTGGAGGAGGGCATGGCAACCCACTCCAATATTCTTGCCTGGAGAATCCCCATGGACAGAGGAGCCTGGCAGGCTAAAGTCAATGGGGTCACAAAGAGTCAGACATTCCTGAGCGACTAAGCACAGACCAGCTTGATATCTGGGATCTTAGTTCCCTGACCAGGGATCAAACCCATGGCCCCCTGCAATGGAAGCTCAGAGTCCTAACTACTGACCCACCAGGGAAATCCAACATAGCTGCAGAAGTGTGGTCCCTCTTTTCTTGCTGGCTGTGGACAGCTCAGTTTCCAGAGGCTGCCTGTATTCCCTGCCTCACTGTCCCCTCCAGGCCTGAAAGGGCAGCCAAGTCCCTCTGACACTTTGGCTCTCTGACCCTGGGCGCCTCCTTCTTCCACCAAGCCTCTGACAGCTGCCTTCTGCTGTGCTTCTAAGGATTCAGTGATTCCACTGCATCCACCCAAGAAACCCAGGATGGGCTTTCCCCTCCACAGTCGGATGATCACACCCCTCGTTCCACCTGCAGAGGCTTACACAGCTGTGCGGAGAGCAGGGTTTGACTGAGCGACTGCCGGAGAGGAATCTGTGATGTCTGCTGTTAGAGTTCTCCCTACTAGAGCTGGCCTTTGGGAAATTAAACCCAAAGACTGAAAAAGAGGGTAATAAAACTAACACGGGTGGAAACGGCAGAGTGATGGCTCTGTACGAACAAGATGGGGTTAAGTCAAAGTGTTCTTTGTTTTGCTGAAGCTGATGATTAAGTTGCTGAAAGTTCCAAACACCAGATGTCCCCAAAAAGTTACGGTGCATTCCAGTCAGTTAGATACCGCATCCTGAACAACCAATTAAGTACCTACTTGCTTGCGGTTTTTGGCAAATGGGAGGAACCTCTGCCTTACTATAATGATCAGGCCTATCCTCTTAAGAATATGCATGTCCCCCAGGCTTAAAACAGGGCTTCCTAGGTGACTCGGTGGTAAAAATATCCACCTGCCAATACAGGAGAACTGGGTTTAATCTGAGTTGGGAAGATCCCCTGGAGAAGGAAATGACACACACCCCACTCCAGTATTCTTGCCTGGGAAATTCCACGGACGGAGGAGCCTAGTGGGCTACAGTCCATGGGGTCGCAGAGTTGGACATCACTTGAATGACTGAGCACGCACGCACACACACACACACACACACACACACACACACACAGGTTTAACAATTCCCCTGGAGAGTTATCTTCCTGTCTCCCTACCTGTCACAAGTAAGAAATGCTTTAACAGAAAGTACCTGGTATGTTCTGGAGAAGGCAATGGCACCCCACTCCAGTACTCTTGCCTGGAAAATCCCATGGATGGAGGAGCCTGGTGGGCTGCAGTCCATGGGGTCGCTAAGAGTCGGGCATGACTGAGCGACTTCACTTTCACTTTTCACTCTCATGCATTGGAGAAGGAAATGGCAACCCACTCCAGTGTTGTTGCCTGGAGAATCCCAGGGACGGGGGAGCCTGGTGGGCTGCCGTCTATGGGGTCGCACAGAGTCCGACACGACTGAAGCGACTTAGCAGCAGCAGCAGCAACCTGGTGTGTTCACTGGCTAAGCCCTTCAAAGCGACTTATCCATTATGTCTGGTAACAAGAAGAGGTCCAGTACCACCAAGACATGAGAATCCCAGTCGTTCTGCCTCATATTACTTTCCGTGGTGAGTCCTAATTTCGGCCATTTGAGAGGCCGTGTGGCCCAACAGTGCCCGCGGAGCTCCTGTGTCTCTCTGATGAGACAGCAGTGGCCCACCCTCGCTGCGCTTGTCTCCCGTAAGCACATCCTCCCTGAGGAAGCATCTATTCTGCAGTGTCGTGGCAGGGTTAGGGGGGTTCTTTGCGTATTTGGGCTTCCCTGGTGGCTCAGACGGTAAAGAATCCACCTGCAATGCACAAGACCTGGGTTTGATCCTTTTGTCAGGAAGATCCCCTGGAGGGCATGGCAACCCACTCCGGTATTCTTGCCTGGAGAATCCCCATGGACAGAGGAGCCTGGCGGGCTACACTCCATGGGGTTGCAAAGAGTTGGATTCCACTGAGTGACCAACACACTTTGTGAATTTCGGATAGAAGTCCTTTATCAGGTGTGAGTGTTGATTTTCTCCCAGTCTGCGACCTGCCCTTTTTTTATTTTAAAATTTTATGTATTTTTGGCCGCGCTGTGTCTTTATTGCCGCTTCCAGGCTTTCTCTACCGCCGAGGGGGGCTTCTCTTGTCGCAGCCCCAGCTTCAGGAGCTGCGCTCAGGGATCAGTTGCTCCGTGGCACGTGGGGTCTTCCTGGACCAGGGACGGAACTGGTGTCCCCTGCATTGCTGGGCAGACCCTTAGCCCCGGGACCCCCCAGGGAAGCCTAGCTCTATCCTTCATTTTCTTGATGTGGTCTTTTCAAAGTTGATTTTCTCCAGGTTTCCTGAGGGACTATTTACAGAAGTATCCCTCACCCTCTCTGGCCTGGAGCTCCGTGAATTCCACCACCACAGCGAGACGTGGAGAACGGGCTCCTCCCGCCACCCACCGGCACCTCCCCAACGGGCAGGCTGCCCTGGGCCAGGCTCCGGGCCTTCTCCACGCGGGCCGCCGACCGCCTCCGGCCGCCTCCGTGTCCCGCTCGTAAATCGCAGGGCAACAGGAAAAAGCCTATTACACGTCCTGCTAGGCGCACTAATAAAACCAGTAATAATGACACCAAAACGCTCCCGGAACACCCCCCACCCCCGCCCGTTCCCTGATGACAGCCCGGCACCGAGCTCGCCGCACGCCCGCGAGGAGCCGCCGCGACCCTTCTCAGCTGAGGAGATCCCGAGCCCGGGCCTCCGGGAGCCCAGCTGCGGCCCGAACTCCCGGTGCCGCCAGGCGCGCCGGGCTGCCCACCCGGGGAGGCACAGGTGAGCCGGCCCCGGGAGGCCAGCGCTGAGCGACGCGCCCAGCGGCCTTGACGCTCCGCCGCAGGGCTTGGGCGCGTGCCCGAGCCAGGACTGCGCGTGCGTGCGCTGTGCGCGGGGCTGCGTGGGGCTGCGTGACGCGTGCGTGGGGCTGCGTGAGGCCTACTTGTGGCTGCGTGGGGCCTACGGAGGGCAGCGAAGGAGCGTCCAATACGCGGGGACCTGTCCAAGGTGCGCGTTTGCACCACGGAGGAAGCCGCGTTGCTCCGGGGAGCAGTGGGGTCGCGGGCGCCAGCCCTTAGGACTCCGAGGGTGCCCACCGTCGCCCTCAGCGCCAGGCCTCAGCCCGCTGTGGCGAGTGAGGGTCTAACCGACCGGCCGGGGCCCAGCCTGGTCACCTGTAGGACGGCCTCCTGCGTGGGCGGAGCCACCAGCAGCGTTGGTGACTCAGTAGAGGACTGGATGGGGCAGGCCTGAGTCCTGCGTGGAGGAGGGGGCGTCCGCACTGACTCCTCCCGGGGGCAGTCCTCCGAAATGAGCCTTGGGAGGTGGGCCCGGAACGCTCCCAGCAGGGAACCGAGCTGGCCACCACACCAGTACTGGCCCGTCGTGTGGGGAGCAGTGGGCAGGCCTACACGGGGAGGTGGCGAGAGGGCGTGCAGGGCCTCGGAAGCTCCTGTGGGTGGGAAAAGCTGCCGAGGGTCCTCGGGCATGGAACTCACGTCAGACGTGTGCTTCAGTAGCCTACCTCAGGAACCAGACAGGAAGTGTAATTGTACAAGGGGATGTTGGAGGAAGGAAGCCAGCCTCATAGTCCCGGGAGTGATGAGGCCTCGAGCTTGGGTGGGGGGTGTGGAGGCAGATGCAAACAGGATTTCAGAGAGATTGTGGGGATGATAATGGTCAGGTTTCAGCGCCGCCCGGCCCCACCCCCCCCCCCCCCAAAGCTGAGCCTAGGATGACATCTGGGCCTGGACAATCGGGGCACTGAGTCACGAAGACATGTGAGCTGTACCGAGTACAGACCTCGTGCCAGGCACTCGGCCACTGAGAGTTCTAGTCTCTACCCTCCAGGCGTTTGTAGTTGGATGGAGATGAGTGTATCTTTATGCATGTGGGATGGAGCATTCCAGGTGTTTCTGCCTGAGCCTGTGATGGAGGCAAGGAGGGCTTCCTGGGAGGAGGCAGGCCCAAGCTTCAGCGAAGCTAGAATTCCCAGGCACTGTGGGTATCTGAGGCATAGAAGGCGCATGAGCAGGAAGGCCAGGTCATCCGTGAGGTGCTCAGAGCTCTAGAAGCAGGTGCCGGAGCCTAAAGCGAGATGAACTAGTAGAAGGTCATGGTGGAGTCTGAAGTGGGAGGTTGAACCTGAGTTTGATTCCCCAGGCGTGGGGGAGCCATCACAGGGCCTTGTGCGGAGGAGGACTTGTTCACACTTGGCTTGGGGCATCTTGTGTGGGGGTAAACAGCTGCAAAGGGAGAAGCTTGTAGGGAGAAGCTGTGGCAGGAGGTGCCAGGGACTGAGCGGGGGCTGAGCGTGGACAGTGGTGGCCAGGAGCAGGGTCTCCATGGTGAGTGCAGGAAGACAGCTGGTGTGGGCGCAGCGGGGGCTGGGAGGAGAAGGAGGCGAGGTGCGTGGGGCGCCGGGACATCCCAGTGGAGATGCCTGATGACAGTTTAGCCAAGCAGCCTGGCAGGTCACTGAAACCTTAGGGAAGCTTGCCTCTTCGCACGCAGATGGCCGCGGCTGCCCCCACCTCATAACGTCATGTCCTGAGCGCTGGACCACTTCAGTGCGAAATGCATGGGAAACACAGGGGCCCAAGCAGAGGTGCAGGTTTGGCTGTCATTCCCATGAAGCTCCCAGCAGAGGCGGATGAGCAGAGTGCGGTTCCTCCAGCTGCAGGGCAGGACAGAGGCTGTCTGGAGATAGTGCTGGTGGCAAGGGAGCTGAGTGCTGCTGTGTGTCTGGATGGCGTTGGCAAGGCCAGCTTTGAAATAAGAGACTGGGCCTCTAAGCTCTTCTGTGGTGTCGGAACCTGATAGTCACCCGCCTGCCTCTGTCCTGTGCCCAGAGGAGCTGACTCTGAGATTCTCAGACGCTGGCTTAATCTGGGAAGGCTGCGGCCCACGCGCCTCCTGGTGCCCTCTCCTGTCACTCAACAGTCCGGGGCTTGGTCCTGGAGACATGCTCAGCTCCCTGTGTTCCCACTCAGTGTGTCTGGCTGAGGGAGTCTATTGGGAGAAGCTGTGTGATCCGGATGTGTGAAAGCGTGAATGTGTTATTAGTAGTCCCTCACTCGTTTTCGACTCTTTGCAACCCTGTGGACTACAGCCCGCCAGGCTCCTCTGTTCATCGGATGCTGCAGGCAAGAATACTGGAGTAGGTAGCCATTCTTTTCTGCAGCAAGTCTTCCTGAGCCAGGGATTGACAGGTCTCCCGCATTGCAGGCAGATTCTTTCCTGCCTGAGCCATCAGGAAAGCCCAATCTGGATAAGGCATTGGTCCTAATAAATCTCTGAGTGGGTTCTTGGGCTTTAAAAAAAACAAAAACACATTTTCTATGTCTTTAAATATTGACTATTAAAAGAGCTTGTTGCTATAACTTGTTTTCCTTCAGTGTATCTCGGGGGCAGGGGTGTTGGGCTGAGTTGGTGGGGTGTGTGCCCCGAGACCCTGCTACTGCCCCGTGATGGCTGCCAGAGCTCACAGCTGGGAAATGATCTGTGACCGCTGAGGATAAACATATTTGTCCCTGTCCATTACAAAACCCGCACGGGCCATCAGCCCCTCCCGGCCACTGCGGCTTAGCCTCCCCACTGGGTCTCCCCACTGTGACCTGTGGACGCTGGGCCTGTGGCTTCGCTTGTATCCTCTGGGGTCCCAGTTTCAAGTCTGGGCCCTGTGCTCAGCCACGGCTGCTCAGGCCCTGCAGGACCGGGCTTTCCTGTTTTCGTCATTCCCCCTTTACTCTGTGGGCGCCCTTTGTGTAGCGGAGAAAAAATACCCATGAAGGAAGCTCCCCGGAGGGTGAGCAGGTGCGCAGGTCAGCCAAGTAGGCGACTCGATGGGGTGCGTCTCTTTGTGTTCGTCCGGGTCGGGAAGGGTGTGACGGTGTGCTGTGCTCAGAGCGATGCGGCTCACAGCCAAATAACTTTACCACCTGAGCGGCGAGGCAGCCCTGCCGGGGCTCCAGCCGCGGCCTCCGGGACTCAGAGCAGGCAGGCCTGGCGCTCATGGTGGCTGGGATGCTCGCTCGTTGTGTGCTCCGGGCGCCCCGTGAGTGTCTACACACAGCTCCTCAGCACGCACACGCGTGTGTGTGAAGGCGCATCCGTGCACACGTTCGTGGGAGCGGGTAGACAGATGGCTGCGGCGGAGCTACTGCAGCTGGGTGACCGCCACCTGGGCGTTCATGTACTCCCTCCTCTGCTTTTGTGTACATATGAAAATTCCAAAATAAAAAGGTTGAAAAATATTGTTATCGTTCAGCCACTCAGTCCTGTCTGATTCTTTGCGACCCCACGGACTGTAGCACGCCAGGCTTCCCTGTCCTTCACAATCTCCGGGAGTTTGCTCAAACCCATGTCTATTGAGTCGGTGATGCTATCCAACCATCTCATCCTCTGTTGTCCCCTTCTCCTCCCATCTTCCATCCTCCCAGCATCAGGGTTTTTTCCACTGAGTCGGTTCTTCCCATCAGGTGGTCAAAGTATCGGAGTTTCAGCTTTAGCATCAGTCCTTCCAATGAATATCCAGGACTGATTTCCTTCAGGATGAACTGGTTGGATCTCCTTGCAGTCCAAGGGACTCTCAAGAGTCTTCTCCAACCCCACAGTTCGAAAGCATCGATTCTTCTGCGCTCAGCTTTAGTAGTCCAACTCTCACATCCATACATGACTATTGGAAAAACCATAGCTTTGACTAGATGGACCTTTGTGGGCAAAGTAATGCCTCTGCTTTTTAATATGCTGTCTAGTTTGGTCATAGCTTTTCTTCCAAGGAGCAAACGTCTTTTAATTTCATGGCTGCAGTCACTGTCCACAGTGATTTTGGAGCCCAAGAAAATAGAATCTGTCACTGTTTCCTTTTATTCCCCATCTATTTGCCAGGAAGTGATGGGACTGGATGCCACGGCCTTAGTTTTTTGAATGTTGAGTTTCAAGCCAGGTTTTTCACTCTGCTCTTCACCTTCATCAGGAGGCTCTGGAGATGTGTGCAGAGCTACGTGCGGAGCCCAGGTGGGAGGTGAGGGCGTTGCGAAAGGGGCCACGTGGTGCAGAGGAGCTGCAGTGCAGCCCTTCGTCTTGGGCAGGAAGGGGAGGCTCACAGAGGGAGGCTGGGAGGCCTCCAACACACATCCTGCAACAGCGAAGCCAAGACTGGGGAGGCGTCCCCACCCGCCCTTCTCTGCACACGCGCTTTAGGAGCGCATCGGGGCACGTGGCTTCGTGCCAAGTGCGCGCAAAGAGCCTCCTGTAACCACCTGAATGGCACGCCAAGCCCGTGAAGACTCCGCAGGGGCCCGGCTGCGACCTGAGCGCGGGAGCCCCGCAGCTGGACTCCTCAGGATGGCCTTCCGCAGTTCAGGGGCCGAGGTCACAGGATGCCCACGTTCTGTCAAGATCCTTGAGTGGCGCCCGGCCCCAGGGAGAGCTCTGCCTTCCCTGGCGCCATCACCTCGTCCGTGCTCTCCCTGCAGGCTGGTTCAGCGTGGAGACCCCGGCCTGTTCCTGGGATGGAGAAAACCCTCAAATGTTAGACCTCCACGTCCAGAGCTCTGTAGATTTCTGCTTTCTTTAAATTGACATTTCCCCTTCACTAAACCTTCTGTGGCCATCACGTGATGGTGTATAGAAATGAATGCATTACACTGTACACTTTGAACTGACATAGTGCTGCGTGTTAATATGTCAGTAAAATGGGAGGAAGAATAAATAAATCAGGCATTTACTAGGTGAAAATGCGTGTGCAGAGCTGGGGGCCTGCTGCGCGCTGTCGCAGCTCTTCAACCCCAGTGTGCAGTCCTTTTCAGTTCCCCTGAGTTCCCGCCTGGCACACAGGAAGTCTGCCAGGAAAAACTCTGCCCTCGCCCGCCCTCGTGGGAGCTGGCGGGTCACTTCCTTGTTCTTTCCTATTATTATTGTTTGTTAAGTTTGAATGGTGCTGATGACCGGGCATTAAGGTAGTTTCTCTAAAACATCCTTTTTAATTATTAAAGATTTATTACAGCAACATCTGAAAAACAACAACAGAAAGAGACCCTCACTCATATTCCCTCCATCCTTCCGTAAGAGCTGCCTTCATTCCCCAGATTTTCCTCTCGTTTTTGCACTCACGCTGATGCACATTTTACATCATTGGAATCACTACATTTGGACAATTTAGTCTGCTCAGCTCATACACTTTTTTCCATGTGACATTATTCTTAATAATTATATGATAATCTGTCAGGTTAATATATATAATTTATCCAGACATTCTTCTACAATTGACAATTTTGCCTAATTTTTCACCATCATGAATTTCATCTTATTCAACTCTTCTTGGCTAAAGGGCTTCCCAGGTGGCGCTAGTGATAAAGAAGCCACCTGCCAATAGAGGAGCCATGAGACACCGGTTCAGTCCCTGGGTCGGGAAGGTCCCCTGAAGGAAGAAATGGCAACCCACTCCAGTATCCTTGCCTGGAGAATCCCATGGACGGAGGAGCCTGGTGGGCTACAGTGCATGGAGTGGGGTCACAAAGAGTGGAACACAGACTGAAGGGACTTGGCACACACACGATTCCTGGTTATGTGCAGTTTGTAAAAAATACAGGTGTAAGGTTGAGTTTAATTAAAGCTAGCACTGGACTCAATCAACTCAAATCGCTGGAGTGATTCCGCTGCTTTATTACTGAACTCCTCTTCGTCACTCTCCTCGGAGCTTTCCCGGGCGCGTCAGGCTCAGGGCTCTAGCCCAGGTGCTGCCATCTGCCTTTGTCCCTCACACCCGGCTTCTGGGAGGGCCCAGCAAGAACGCTGGCAGCCGCCTTCCAGAACCACAAGCCTGCCAGAGCTGGACACGCGGCTCTCCAGGGTGGTATCCCCCTGAGGCTGGGCGAGTGTAGGTCTTGACTGGATGGCCTGAGGTGGACCATGTCAGGGCCGAGTGAGTGGCAGTGGGTGAGGGAGCCGTGTGGCACACCCTCTGCTACCCAAGCAGCCGCAACCTGGTGAAATACAAGAATCAAGTGTTTTCAGACACAGAACAGCACACAGCACAGAGCTGTGGTCCCTGAGGAAAAGGGCCCCTGAGCATTTGGGGGTTGCTGAGCTGTGCATACCTCTGAGTGAGACCCAGGGGAGCTGGACCAAGAATGGCCGCAGGAGCTGCCAGGGGGCGCCCCCAAGAGCTCAGCCACAGTGGACGACGCTCACTGACCCCCAGGCGCGCTGAAGAGCCCCCCAGGGGTCCCCTTAGGTCACTGCAGATGAACCCCTGTAGAGTGAGGGCGTGTTCGACTCTCCCCAGCGAAGCCTGGAAACAAGACTCAGAAGATTACGCTAGCCTGAAGGTCATGCGAATGCCTGCCTAATTGGACTCAGAGGAAAGGAAAACCATGGATGGGCCTGCGGAGACCTGACGAGAAAACCCTCCACAAAATCTCTCACGTCTGTTCGGCCAGGAATACAGACAGCACATCGTGAGCAGTAGGGTTTGTCCCAGGAGCAGAGGGTGGCCCCACATCCGACAGTCAGTCAAACGGCTTTCCTCAAGGAGGAAATGTTACGATCAATTCAACAGATGGAGAAAGCTATGTGCTAGCAAAGAACTGCTGGAAACTGAAATTTAAAACATTTGCATTTACAATAGAACAACAGCAAAAACATAAAATGCTCAGGAACAAATCCTGAAAAAGAGGTAGAAGGTCTTTGTTTTGCTGAAACTCCAAACACCAATGAAAGAAAGAAGAGAGTTCCTAAGTAAACAGAGATGGGTATCGTGTCTGTGGACTGCAGTAGTATCAGTGAAATGTCAGTTCTCCCCCAATGGATGCAGAGTTTAAACTCAGTCCCAATCGCTGAGGGACGGATCAGCCAATCAGAAAGTCCCAGCAGGCCTTTTTGTAGAAATTCTCTGTTGTTTTAGTCGCCAAGTCGTGTCCGAATCTCTGCGACCCCATGGACTGTAGCCCTCCAGGCTCCTCTGTCCGTGGGATTTCCCAGGCAAGAAGCCTGGAGTGAGTTACCATTTCCTTCACAAGCTGATTCTAAAATTCCCATGGAGAAACAAAGGTGAAGAATCCACAGGACATCAGAGGAGGGTGAGGCCTAAAGACACACACCATCTGGTTCCACGACAGACTTCAAAGCTGCAGCCACCGAGACAAGGTGGTACCGTGGGGGGCTGGACACGAGGTCGGGTGGGATGGAGCAGAGCCCAGAGACTGGGCCCCACGTGTGCGCACCATCGACTGTGACCCTGTGAGGCTGCCTCAGTGGGGAGCCAGTGGACTGCGTGGGGTTGGAAGTCCTTGCAGGATGAGGGGCAGTCAGAAGGACAGGGGGCTGGAAACTCGGGGAGGGAGAGTGGACCCCCAGACACAGTTTGGGTTGCTACTGAGGACTGGGGAAACAGAGGCAGGGGGGGCTGTGTCCTGCTGGGTGGGCGGGTGGGATGGAGGAGGCACAGATGGTGGCCTGTGTCTGGAGAAGGGTCGGAGGCAGACACAGATGTCTACTTGATGGGGAGCAGCCGCCCAATCGCAGGAGTGGGTCCAGGTTTAAGGGGTCGGGAGTCCATCTGGGTCCCGGCGGCTCAGAGGGAAAGACCACTACCCTCCGGTCGGCACGGAAGGAACCGGGTCACATCGGCAGCCTGAGGTCTCCCTCACGAGTGGCTCTTTTGAAGACCCAGTGGTTTGGGGTGGTCTCCCGGTGCCCAGCGCTACTGTGAACACTTCCAAAGTGCTGCATGTCTTCCCCTCATACGCTCTCAGGGGGGCCTGGTGACCCCATTTCACTGATGGGGAAAAGAAGGCACCAGACCAAGTGTGGGTTGGAATCATAGGCTTGAATTTACAAGGAAAAAAGACTCTGAACGTTGAGGCCTATCCTTCTGGATGACTTCCTCTTCCACCCGAAAGAAGCACGGAGTTATTTCCAAGTTATTTTGAACAGGGCGACCTCTTTAAAATCTGCATACACAGCGTCTTGGGATGCGTGGTCAGGGAGGCACTGGGGGATTTTCTGCTGACAAACAGACCGGCTCCCGCTTTTCAAAGTCACCTGGTATTTTTGATCGTCTGTACCTTTTGTAACTTCCTCTGAATAAGAGGAAATATGGTTGCCAGTTGTGTTTAATTTATTTTAAACAAATCAAAGCACTGATTTCTGCTTCCTGCCTGTGTAATACTTGAGCTGCAGGCGGCTTCAAAGGGCAGAGGGAGTGTTGCTGAGCGATTGTGGGTCTGTTGTATCATAGCATAAACAGTCCAAAGCTCTCATTGTATAGGGCCAAGGGCGCAGCCCAGAGATACCGCTTTCTAGGCGGGTGGGGAGAGCTCCAGGGGACATTTTGATTGGCCCTGTGCTAGTTAGTAGATTAAATTTGGATTTTGCTAGAATATATATTTATGCAGAGACTCGGAGTTTGTTGTTCCTGTTTTCTCTAGCCCTGCACAACATTTTGTGAAACCTTTATCTCCAATGCCAGGTTGTTGCAAAGGCCCTGCAGAAAGAAAACTAAACACTTACTCATTACTTGGTTTTCTTACAGGTTCGTGAAGTTTAGGAAACGCCACCTACATTAGCTGTTTGTCTCCTTCGGACAGGCCTCCCCCAGAACCTCTCTCTCCTTGGGCCGAAGGCTCTGGGGCTTCAGAATCCAACATTCCCAGAGCCACACAGGGCAGGTGCTGGGCAGGCAGGTGTTTACAGCAAAAATGGTGCACACCCCCGCTCCCTGGATTCCTGAAGCAAGTTGACTTGTTGTAAAAACATTCCCAAGGCTCTGGTGCTCAGTCTCCCCGACTCCCCCGCACCCCCACCAGCCGCGACAGCATCCAGGCTTTCTGCTCGTGGACCTCAGGACGTGCCAGGGCCTCCGGGCTGCATGGGAGCCCCGTGGGAGCTGCCCTCTCTCCCGCCTGACACGCGGGAACAACACGTGTGAGGGCCTCGGGGGACACTTGGGGTGGCCGCACCCGCTCAGGGCCTGGGCTGCCGGGCACACGCAGGTCCAGCCTGCAGCCTGCATCCTGGCCTGGGGGTCTCCCACCACCATCCCCCGTGTGCAGACTGGCAAGCGCGTGTGCAGCCGCCACTCGGGAGTGAGCTAGGGCGGGCGTGAGACCCGGCCCACAGGAAGCCCTGGTGCTGGGCCCGCCAGCCCCTGCCCCTTGGCCCTGCGGTGTGAGAGCTCCAGTGCTCTGTTCGCACTTCTTGGGAAGTGCTGATAAGACAGGAACAAAATAAATCAAGCGCAAAGTTACATGTTTCCTGGCTGAGGAAGCAAAAATCCAAGTGTGGCCTTGGACGTCCTCCTGGACACGACATTAAAATTTTTTTTTCCCCATGGTGACTTTTTCTTCTTCTTGTTTTTAAATTGTGGTAAAATTTATATAACGTAGAAGTGACCGTCCTCGCCATTGCTAAGGACACTAAGCACGTGGCGCTCAACGCGCCCGGCACCTCCGCAGCGTCCGCGGCCCCGGCCCGCCCGCCCGTTACCCCGGAAGTGGCTCCCGCGCCCCGCCTCCCGGGCGCCAAGAGGCAGGCAGGGCGGCCAGCTTTTCATCCGGCCGGAGTGGAGCTGCCTGAGGAGAGCCGTCCTCCTTCCGAGGAGGGGTCTGTCGACGGCCGTCTTCTCTGTAGTGTCGCAGGTGGTGCAGCTGGAGCCCCGGGTGCCAGGCACGGCCCTCAAGCCCACTGGGGCTGGCGCTGGCGCGCGGCTGTTGGCCTTCAGGAACCTTGTCTCACAGGAGAGGCGGGGGTAGCTGATTAACCTGATGGGTGGGTGGGGGTGAGAGTGGGGGGTGGGGGGTGAGAGTGTGGGTGAGTGGGGGTGAGAGTGTGGGGTGGGGGTGAGAGTGGGGGTGGGGGGTGGGGGGTGAGAGTGGAGGTGGGTGGGGGTGAGAGTGAGGGTGAGTGGGGGTGAGAGTGTGGGGTGGGGGTGAGAGTGGGGGTGGGGGGTGAGAGTGTGGGTGAGTGGGGGTGAGAGTGTGGGGTGGGGGTGAGAGTGGGGGTGAGTGGGGGTGAGAGTGTGGGGTGGGGGTGAGAGTGGGGGTGAGTGGGGGTGAGAGTGTGGGTGGGGGTGAGAGTGGGGGGTGGGGGGTGAGAGTGGAGGTGGGTGGGGGGTGAGAGTGTGGGGTGGGGGGTGAGAGTGTGGGTGGGGGGTGAGAGTGGGGGTGGGGGGTGAGAGTGTGGTGGGGGATAGGGAGTGGTTCCCAAGCTGTTTTGTCTCCACCCCTGAGAGTACCATGAGGGCCTAGACATTTCATCCCCATTCTGCAGATGTGAAAACAGGCATAGAGAAGTTGAATCAAGGGTGTCTTTCTGGATCCCAAGGGATGGAGGGCAGGTGGCAGACTGGCTGCCCAGTGCCTGTGGACGTGGCTGAGTGTCCAAGCCTTTGTCACCAACATCATGGAGGGAGGGGGCATCTGTGTGTCCTCCTTCCCCAGGCCCAGGGTATGCTGAGCGTGGCCTTGGCCTTCCCTCCTGGGGACAGTGGCCGGCTGGGGCCATCTCTGGGTTAATTTTCTCATGCCAGGGTCCAGTGTGGGTCTGTGGAAGGTGAACCACTTCTCATGTGTTTGGGGCAGCTCTCCGAAGGACGACGTCAGTCCAGGCACGGGGCCAGGCTGTGCGCGCGTGGCCACTGACCCTTGGCCCTGCGGCCTCCCGCTTGTCCACACTGTTTCCTCCACAGCTGATGTCACTGTGGCTTCACCCTCTGCCCAGGCTGCTCCCTGGGGGGGAGTTAGGCCGGACCCCACCCGCCTGACCCCGCCTCAGGCGCTCAGAGTGGCCACTGCCGCATTCCATGGTGGGAGGAAGCTGAAAGGAGATTTCACCACTCTGTCGTAAGGGTCTGTACACAGATCTGCTGGGACATGGTCGTCACTGAGGCAGGTCTCCAGCCACACCTGGGGCCACGTGGCCTGCAGAGCCGGAAATGCTTCCTGTCTGGCCCTTCCCAACCCCGGCTGGGGGGCCTCCTCCCCGCCGCGACAGAGATCAGGCGGGTGGTGGCAGCTCACGTGGTCAGCTCTCTGGACGGCTACGGGGACTTCCTCAGAAGCTGAGCACATAAGGAGGGGCCACTCTCTGCCCCCAGCGAGCTCTGGGTGAAAAGTGAGGATGAGGACAGGGTGGGTTTGGATAGACTCTCTGCCCCCTCACTGTGTGACTTTAAAAAACTGTGGTAAAGTATTCGTAACATAAAATATATCACCTTAAACATTTTTCCCTTTGGCAGATGTTTACCGATTGCCTCTCATGTGATACCGATTTCATGGTCAGCCATGAGACAGTTCAGTTCAGTTCAGTCGCTCAGTCGTGTCCGACTCTTTGCGACCCCATGAATTACAGCACACCAGACCTCCCTGTCCATCACCAACTCCCGGAGTTCACTCAGACTCACGTCCATTGAGTCACTGATGCCAACCAGCCATCTCATCCTCTGTTGTCCCCTTCTCCTCCTGCCCCCAGTCCCTCCCAGCATCAGTCTTTTCCAATGAGTCAACTCTTCGCATGACGTGGCCAAAGTACTGGAGTTTCAGCTTCAGCATCATTCCCTCCAAAGAAATCCCAGGGCTGATCTCCTCCAGAATGGACTGGTTGGATCTCCTTGCAGTCCAAGGGATAAGACAGTTAGTACATGTTTATTTTAAAAGCTGGGGGTAAGTCTGGAGTCTGCTCGTCTACAACTCTGAAAGCCAGGAAACTCCTTTTTGTTCAAGCTCAGAAGATCTGAAAGCTTACATGTAATAAAACATCGTGATGCAAGTTTTATTAATTTGCAGGGAGCCCAGGTCAGTTGCAATTTCATTTTCTTAGGCTCCAAAATCAATGTAGCTGGCAACTGTGGCCATGAAATTAAAAGATGCTTGCTCTTTGGAAGGAAAGCTATGACACACCTAGACAGCGTATTAAAAAGCAGAGACATTTCTTTGCCAACAAAGGTCCATATAGTCAAAGGTATGGTTTTTCCAGTGGTCATGTACGGATGTGAGGGTTGGACCATAAAGAAGTCTGAGTGCCAAAGAATTGATGCTTTTGGATTGTGGTGTTGGAGAAGACTCTTGAGGGTCCCTTGGACTGCAAGGAGATCCAACCAGTCAGTCCTAAAGGAGATCAATCCTGAATATTCATTAGAATAGGACTGATGCTGAAGCTGAAGCTCCAATACTTTGGCCACCCAATGCGAAGAGCTGACTCATTATAAAAGACCCTGATGCTGGGAAAGATTGAGGGCAGGAGGAGAAGGGGACGACAGAGGACGAGACGGTTGGATGGCACCACCGACTCAATGGACATGACTTTGAGCAAGCTCTGGGAGATGATGAAGGACAGGGAGGCCTGATGTGCTGCAGTTCATGGGGTTGCAAAGAGTCAGACACAACGGAGTGACTGAACAACAACAACAGCATGTACGGACGTGAGTTGGCCCATAAAGAAGGCTGAGCACCAAAGAATCGATGCTCTCGAACTGTGGTGCTGGAGAAGACGCGAGAGTCCCTCAGACTGCAAGGAGGTCAAACCGGTCAATCCTAAAGGAAATCAACCCTGAGTATTCATTGGAAGGACTGATGCTGAAGCTGAAGCTCCAGTACTTGGGCCACCTGATGCAAAGAAGCGACTCATTGGAGAAGACCCTGATGCTGGGAAAGACCGAGGGCAGGAGGAGAAGGGGGTGACAGAGGATGAGATGGTCGGATGGCATCACCAACTGAATGGAGATGAGTTTGAGTAAGCTCCAGGAGTTAGTGATGGACGGGAAGCCTGGCCTGCTGCCGTCCGTCGGGTCACAAAGAGTCAGACACAACTTAGGGACAAAACAGTAACAGCAAGTTGGCGATGGGATGACCACCTTGGTATAAAAGTCCAGTTAAAAGAGTATTATCAGAAGTTGCAGTGGTGGCTGACTGCATGAAGACTGTACAGGATCCAGCCAGAAGTCTGAAGCTGCAGCCCTGCTGGCTCTCTGCCTGGACACTAGTCCATTAAAATATCCTTTCTTCAAACAGGCCCACACGTTTAGGAACCACGGTTCCCAGGGGCCGCTGCGGTACTGCTCAGAGACCTCGATTTGCCACCACTATGGTTTTCTTTGGTTTGGGGCTTTCTTTTTTTTTTTTTTCAATTTTTATTGTAAAATACACATACCATAAAATTTACTGTCTTAGGTATTTTTAAGCATATGGCTCAGTGGCATCAAGTACGTTCATATTGTTGTGCAGCCATTGCCACCAACATCTCCAGAACCTTCCATCTTCCCAGACTGACACTCTGTCCCCATCAAACGCTAACCCCGCCTCCCCTCCCCAACCGCTGGCCCCCACTGTCCACTTTCTGTCTCTGTGAGTCTCATGGCTCCAGGGACCTCCTATACGTGGGATGACACAGGTTTGGCTTTCACTGAGGGTCATGTCCTCAGGGATCATTCATATTGTAGCGGGTGTCAAGATTTCCTCCCTCTTTAGGGCTGAGTGATATTCCATCATGCATTTATTTGACTAGCTCTGTTGCCACATTTGGCTTCGTCATCCCCCCAGCAATGCACACTGGGGCTGCTTCCACCTTAGCTGTTAGCTGTTGTGGCTGAAGGGGCTGTGAAGGTGGGGGTACAAATGTCCCTCCAGGACGCTGCTCTGGTTACTCAGGCTGCACACAAAGCTGAGCAAGGGGTTCAAGTTTCTCCACACCCCCCCATGGAGCACTTGTATTTTCTGTTTTTTTAAATACTAGCCATCATAATGGGTGGGGGGTGGTTTCAGTTTTGCTTTTAAATAAGGCATCATCTTCACCCAGTGAAATCACAGACCTTGTTTCCCACCAGAGGAGCTGTGACAGTTGAACACTGTCCAGAGAGAACTTTTCCAGCCCCGGGAAGTTCCACGGGCTCTTTCCCATCGGTCCCTCCCACCCTCCACTCACCACCGTGGCCAGGGCAGGCCTGGCCCCTCCTCACTCTCCACATGGCTGCCCCTCAGGCGGAGCCTGTAGCAGGTGTTCCGTGACCTGAGTCGGCCTCCCCGGCCCAGCGGGGTCAGGGCCTCTCCCCGCCGGAAGCGACGTGCCATCAGGGCGGGAGAGAGGCTGCCTGCAGCAGAGCTTCTCTGTTTGCTTTTGCAGGACGCGATACAGGATGCCCCATCCTCCTGGATGACCGGAAAGTGATCTCAGCCCAGGTGCTTCCGAGCCCAGGGGTGGAGGGGTGGGGGGAAGTTTCTCGAAGCGAGGGTCAGGCCTGGGCTGATGACACTTTCCCCAAATGTGCTCAACTTGGAAAACAGTGCCATTGGCTTCATGGGCAGCAGGTTCCTGGAAAGCTGGATCCAGCCCAGTGCCTGGGTGACCTGGGTCTCCTTGCCTTCGCCAAGTATTTGCTGAGTGACCACGGATGAGCCTTCTCTGTCAGAGCCTCGCTTTTCATTTATCTGTGATTAGTTCTTCCAGGCGCTTGGGAGAAGAACACGTGGGCCCGAGGTGACGGGAACCCCTCCGGCAGATGATGCCGTGTCACATCAAGCCTGCCAGACCTTGGTGGGGGGCAAATCCAGGTGGGGGAGGGTCTGGATGAGTCCCTCTGAGGCAGTCACCCCTAAAGGACGGGCAGGATTTACCCATGCCCCACGCTGAGGCGGCTGAGTATCAGGGACTCTGGTTGCACGATCTCCAAGGCGTATGCAGGGGCTCCGTGGTGGCCCCTCGGCACGAGGATACAGCCCAGGTGGGTACCAGCCTGTACTGGTCACTCCCCAGCTCGGGGTGCTGGGGGAGTTCCTGGGGCCACAGCCATCCTTCCGAGCCTCCATGGCTTCCAGGGCCTTCGACAGCCTGGGTGAGAAGAGGCCCGAGTTTCCACTTCAGTTCTCTTTCCTAACACCAGCTTTTCTAATAGTGGCCCTGATGATTTGGCAGTCTTGGGCGCTGGGTCCCGCTCTCTGGCAGTGGGCTACCCCGTCATCACGTGGGGACTCACAGTGTCCACGTGTCACGTACCTGCATCTGCGGGGAGTCAGTGAATCGACGTTTTCCGGGAAGAAGCAAAAACCGAGCAGGACGCAGAGGACCAGCGGGCTTCCCCCGCCTGGCTCCAACCGCAGGGTCTCTGCTTTCTTCTCTCTTCAGTGGTAGGGAATGTACATGATGGGAACGTAGTGTCTGAACCGTGTCTACGTGCCCAGCCCGGGAGCAGGTGTTGTGCAAGCAGCCTCAGCTCTCCACCCAGTGCAGACCCGGGACCACCACCCCCGGACCCCCCACCCGCCCCCCGACCCCCTGACCGCACCCCGACCCCCCGCCCGCACCCCGACCCCCCGACTGCACCCCGACCCCCCGACCGCCCTCCGCCCACTCCCCGACCCCCTGACCGCACCCCGACCGCCGCCCGACCGCCCCCCGACCCCCTGACCGCACCCGGACCACCCCCCGACCCCCCGACCGCCCCAGACCCCCCGACTGCCCCCTGGCCCCCCAACACCCCCAACCCCCCGACTCCCTGACTGCCCCCCGACCCCCCGACCCCCTGACCGCCCCCACCCCCGACCCCCAGACCCCCTGACTGCCCCCCGACCCCCCGACTGCCCCTCACCCCCCACAACTGCCCCCCACGCCCCAACCCCCCGACTCCCCCGACCCCCCAACCTTGGCGTTGCAGGCGGGGTTAGGGGCACCTCCGGGCTGAGCACGGACGGAACGGGCACCTCACGCTGGGCCGCCTGCCCGGGCAGCTGAGGAGGACTCAGCGCTTATGTGCTGAATGTGGGGATGTCAGGGCCCCAGGTCGCGCTCTGAGCTCCCAATAAGAAGTGGCTGCCCCACACCAGCAGACGGCCACCTCGATCGCAATGCTTTGGGGGTGAATTCTTCTGCTGACTTTGCATTCCCAGAGGAGTGTGGTTTCATTTCGGAGAAGGCATCACTGACTCGATGGACATGAGTTTGAGCAAACTCCAGGAGATGGTGGTGGACGGGGAAGCCTGGCGTGCCGCAGTCCATGGGGTCGCAGAGTCAGACACAACTGCAGCTGAACGACGTGTTTTTAAGAAGCCTCCATGTGGCTTTCCATAACGGCTGTTGTAATTCACAAACCCACTGATACTGCACAAGGGTTCCCCTGCTCCCCCACATTCTCACCAACACTTGTTTTCTTAAAAAAAAAAAAATCATAGCCGTCTTTGGGGCTTCCCTGGTGGTCCAGTGGCTAAGACTTCATGCTCCCAATCCAGGGGCCCGGGTTCCACCCCTGCTCAGGGAACTAGATCCCACACGCTCAACTAAGGCCTGGAGCAACCAGATCAATAAATAAAAATGAGCATTAAACAGTGACCACGGCCAGCCTAGCAGGTGTCGGAGTGCCTCACTGTGGTTCCGATTTGCCTTTCCCCGATCGTCAGCAACGCCGAGTCTCTCCAAGTGCTTAGCTCAGCTGGGCTCTGGCTTTGTTGTCGCTGAGCTCTCAGCGCTCTCTGTGCGTTCTGGATGGTGACACCTTATTAGATACGTCACTCGAACACTTGCTCTCCTTCCACGGGTTCTGTTTTCCCTGTTGAACGTGGCCTGTGATGGACAGGGTGTCACTTGATGTCGTCCTGTGGTTTGATTTTTGTTAAGCAGTTGCCTGTGGGACCCCCACCCGAGAGGCTCCCCTCCACCTGCTGACGCGTGGCCGAGCTAGGCCACACTGTCATCACAGGGCCTGGCTTTCCGAGCCAGAGCGTGGAGGGTGGCAGGGAGTTGGGTACTGTCCGCTTCTTTCACAGCAGCAGAAAGATGCCAGCATCTTCCTTTGCCCCCTTGTCATGCGCTGAATTGCCCCCATCTCCCGCCAAGTTCATATGTCCTAACGGTGTCTCAGAATGTGCCTGTATTTGGAGATGCAGCTTTAAAGAGATGATTAGGTTAAAATGAGGACTTCCCAGGTGGCGCTCGTGGTAAAGAACCCTCCTGCCAGTGCAGGAGACATAAGAGACGCAGGTTCGATCCCTGGATCGGGAAGATACCCCTGTGGGAGGGCAGGGCAACCCACTCCAGTATTCCTGCCTGGAGAATCTCCAGGAACAGAGGAGCCTGGCGGGCTCCATGGGGTTGCAAAGAGTCAGGCACAACTGAAGCGACTTAGCAGGCCAGTTAAATAAAGTGAAAATCAGGGTGGGGTGTAATGCAGCCTGACCGGCATCCTTACATGAAGGACTCAGACACGGGGGTCCGACCACGTGAGGCTGCACACCCAGGTGAGGGGGATCAGAAGGAGCCGGCCCACCGACACCTCGCCCTCGGCCACCCCTTCTGTGCCAGCCCCCCTGGCTGGTGTGACGCAGGCTCACAGCGGCCGCCTCCCACCCCGTCTCCCGTGGGCATTCCCCTTGACGGTGCCCACGTCCGGCTTGTGGCTCTGGCAGGTGCCCGGGGGCCGGGAGCCCGTGTCGGGCCGTGAACTGCGGACGGTACCGGCCTCCTTGGCTTGCCACACGGAGCCCTGTTTCCCGGAGCCCTTGGCCGCAGCCCAGCTTTATGTTCCAAAGAGGAAAAGGCGGGTGATTTAGAGGCTCAGCCGTCATTAGGCGTTACCTTGATTTATGTAAAAATAATATTCCATGGTTGAATAACAATGGCCCAGCGTTCACCTGCGGCCTGGGAGCCTCATAAAATGGGCACATTCATCTCCATTGCGATGACATCAATTTGTACCAGCCGTTCTTCCAGAGAAATGTGTCATGTTGTTCCAAGCGTACCTTCACTCGGTCGTGTTAAGTGGTTCCAACAGACCGGAGTGTATATTTTCTCTGGGGAAACTCTTGTCTATTATTTCAGCTGAAAACATTCCTCGCACACAATGACTAATCAGGACTGCAGATCAGCGCTGGCCAGGCCGGCCCACCTGCTGCTCCGCGGCCGGGGGGCGGGCGCCCAGGTTCCGCTGGCCCGGTGGTGCTGGGAGGAAGCAGGCGGGGGGCCGTTCCTGTTTCCTTTCCCTGAAACTCAAGGGTATTTTGTCAGCCTTTCCCCAACTTGACTCGGAGAGGGTCTGGCCTACCGGCTCACACGCTGCCGCGGAGGGCTGGCTCCCAGGGCGGCCGCTCCAAGGGGTGACCTCATGCGAGGGGAGGCCGTGTTGGCTGTTGCTCCTTTTCTTCTCGGTTCCCGGGGGAAGGCTAATCTCCAGGAACACAGAGCCTCTGGAGGCCCGTAAAGCCGAGCCCAGGAGGAGCGGGATTGTTTCATTGTTGCCGCCCCGAAGCAGAGTTTGTTTTCCTAGCAGCTCTCTTCCCTTCAGGAAAGCGCTGGCTTGCGAGCCTGGTGGGTTATTCTTGCGCCCCTAGTCCCGGCTTTCCCCCCATTGTTCCCGCTGCTTTTTATCGCGGAGATCTCGGTCAAGTTCAATGCCCTTCTCGGGTCTTGTGCTGGTTCCCGCCGCTGGAATGCCCACCCACCGGTTCCCCGGGCTCCGAGAGTGAACGCGCAGGGTCCAGTCACCACTTCTCAGGTTGTGACCCATGCTGAGCAGCCCCGAAACCCGCCCTGGGCGTCAGCAGGACGCTCAGCTGTTTCGACGGCTTGGTGTCCCCCAGCCCAGCATCCGGGCGGCTCCCACCTCTGGTGAAAGCCCGCAGTGGCCGCCTCGACGGTAGGGCTGGAGGGTCAGGAGAAGCGGCAGAGGCCCCTTCCTGACTGACCGCCGGGGTGACTGGCCGTGACCCCACGGCTTGGCCGAGTCGCCCCCTTCCCCAAGCCTCTCTGGAAGCTGTGCTGTGTCAGTTCCCGCGATCGGCCTCCGGGACGCGGGGACCGTCCAGTGTGCGGCCCACAGGAGCCTCTCCCCACACCGAGGACGGGGGGGGGCCGGCGCATCCTGGAGGTGCTGGGTCACCTGCTGTTTCAGTGAGGCCGCAGGATGCCGAGGAGGGAGAGTCACCTCCAAGTTAAAAACACGTGCACCCCAGTGTGCGTGGCAGCAAAGCGTGGAAGTGACTTAAGTGTTACTGACAGATGGGTGGACAAAGTGTGGGACGCACATACAGTGGAGCACGGCTCAGGCGCAAAAGCAGTGAAGCGATGCCGCAGGCTGCCACTGGACTGCGCTGGAGACAGCCATACTGGGCAAAGCGAGACAGGGAGACAGACGCCACGTGCTGTCACTGACGTGTGAACCTGAAACAGCACACAAGTGAACGCGTCCACGAAAGAGAAACAGACTCGGAGGCGTGGGCAACATGCTGGTGGCTGCTGGGAGGTGACAGAGGGCAGGACTGGGCGTCGGGAATCAGCAGAAGCAAACACATCCTGGCCATCCGAGCACGGGGCTGGGAAAGAATTTCCAGACACACGGGATTTCAGAAGGGAGTGAGTTTATTCAGAGCAAAGAGCAGAGATAATGAGTGCAGCCGGCCAGGAGCCAATGCTTTCCATGGGTTGTGTGTGTGAAAGTGTTAACTCAGTCGTGTCCGACTCTGCAACCCCGTGGACTGTAGCCCGCCAGGCTCCTCTGTCCGTGGGATTCTCCAGGCAAGAACGTTGGAGTAGGTTGCCGTGCCCTCCTTCAGGGGATCTTTGAAAGCCAGGGATCCAACCCTGGTCTCCCACATTGCAGGCAGATTCTTTACCGTCTGAGCCACCCGGGGAGCCCCAGCCTTGATATGGGACTCCACAAGACTATTACATACGAGATGGGTAAACACAAGGCCCTACTGCAGAGCACAGGGAGCTATAATGTATTCAATGTCTTGTGATGAGCCGCAATGGATACGGATATTTTAAAAAGAATCATCTGTATGTGTAACCGCGCCACTTGACTGTACAGCAGGGACGGGCACGATGTTGTGAATCAACGCTAAAGCGGAAAACAGTGAACGTGAGGTCGCTCAGTCGCGTCCGACTCAGTGCAACCCCTTGGACTGTAGCCCACCAGGCTCCTCCGTCCATGGAATTTTCCAGGCAAGAGTACTGGAGTGGGGTGCCATTGCCTTCTCCAGGGGATCTTCCCAACTCAGGGATTGAACCCAGGTCTCCCACACTGCAGGCAGACGCTTTACCATCTGAGCCAGCAGGGACAATTTTTTAAAATTAAAAAGGAAGAAGGTGGCATGTGCTGTTGGCTGAGCTGGTCTGGCCCGATGGGTGGGCATGCACTGCCCTCTAGTGGCGACCCGTGGCAGGACACGGGGGCTTTCTGGGAAGCTGGTGACCCCGCCGTGGGTATTACCCGCTGGCTCAGCTCCACGCGTGTTTGCGCGTGTTCTGTGTCTCGCGCTGCAGGCGGGCCAGATGAAAGACACAGCGTTACGGGCTGTGCTGTGTCTGGATAGTCATCCTTGCCGCCCCCGGATGCCCAGCACGTCGGCCCCTGGAGTCGGGCCCTGGTCTTGTGTGGCTGGTTCTTTCTGAGAAGAGCGAGGAGGACTCAGATGCACACAGGGATGACCGTGTGAGGACACGCAAGAAGGCGCGTCTCACGAGGGGACGGTCATCTTCCCAGGCTTCACCCCAGACCCGTGTCCCTGGGGGCTGGGCTGCCCCGCGGCCCCTTTGGTGCTGGGACTGAAATTCAGGCCTGCCCACCCCCGACCCCACTCTCAGGTCAGGCGCTGCTCTGCACCCTGGGAGTGTCTGAGGACGCCCCCTGCTCTGGGGCCTGGTGAGGGCACCCCTAGGGCCTCTCCCCATCCCCTGGCCGGCCCACCACGCACCTAGGGCTTGCCCAGGCCTGCCAGCCAGGAGTCAGACCCCAGCTGCTTGGGGCTGAGCCCCACCCACGTGGTTCTCTCACGCTGGAGCACGTCCGAGAAAGCCCACAGGCCCCCAAGCAAGGCTGGTCCTCAGCTCAGGTGAAACCAAATCTCATCAGGCAGGCCTGGGGGATCTGTCTTCACAATACATGGAGAACTGCAACTCAGGAATAAGAAGATAAACAACCCAATTTAAACAGAGGCAAAGGACTTGAATAGACGTTTCTCCAAAAGATACAAAAATGGCCAATAAGCACGTGAAAAGATGGTCCATGTCATTAACCATCAGGGAGATGCAAGTCAGAGCGCCAGTGAGATGTCGCTTCACAGCTACCAGGACGGCTTTTGTCGAAAAGATACACAATGATGAGGATTGGCAGGAATGTTGGGACACGGGAACCCTCAAACACCACCAGTGAGAATGTAAAACAGCACAGCTGCTGGGGAAAGCAATCGGACAGCTGCTCAAAAAGGGAAACACAGTTGCTGTGAAACGCAGCAATTCCATACCCAAGCACACACCCAAGAAAACTGGAAGTGCGACCACTCACACACATTTGTACACAAATGTTCACACCTTGCTCCTAGCAGCCAAAAATGGAAACGACACAAATGTGAGTAAACAGTCACATACATATGTGTGCAATGCATGTGCACATACACGTATGTGCGTGTACATGTATGCACACACACATACATACAATGGGGTATCCAGCAGTCATATAAAGGAACAAAGCCCTGATTCATGGGCAGCACAGTGGACCTCGAGACCCCGACGCTGAGCGAGAAGGAGCCAGACGCCGAAGCCCAGGTATCGGCCTGTGTCTGCTTACATGACTGAGACGGCAAGTGAGTCAGAAGTTGCCAGGGGCTGGGGGAAGGGGAGAACGGGAGTGACAGCTGATGGGCGCAGAGCTTTTTTGGGAGGTGGTGAAGACACTCTGGAGTCAGGTAGTTTATGGTATTGCATAACTTTAAAAATATACCTGTTGTTTAATTATTCAGGCGTGTCTGACTCTTGCAACCCCATGGACTATATAGCCCGCCAGGCTCCTCTGTCCATGGGGATTCTCCAGGCAAGAATACTGGAGTGGGTGGCCGTGCCGGCCCCCAGGGGATCTTCCCCACCCAGGCATTGACTCATGTCCCTAATGTCTCCTGCATTGGCAGGCGGGTTCACCATTAGAGCTGCCTGGGAAGCCAAATAAGAGATCAGTAATGTAAAAATCACTTTGGCTAAAATAATTTGTATTTCTTTCTAAACTCTTCTTCCAAAGTAAAATAAGCGTCTTTTTGGTTATGAATAGGTTCTGCCGTAATATCTGTTCGGGTGGGGCTGAGGTCGCCCCCTTCCGCACAGCCCAGCAGGAGCCACACGGGGGCGCTGTGGCCCTCACTCTGCTCAGGGCTGAGGCCGTGGGGCCGGGTCCCCAAGCCAGCTGCGGTGGGGACCTGGAATCCTTGCACCTCAAGGCAGAGGGCGCCCGGGGAACCCTCGGGGAAAAGCCGGGGTGAGCTGACTGGGCGGCTGAAAGGAATCATGTTTCCCTGTGTTTTATGTTGTCAGATGTGATGAGGATGTGGTGATCATATTTTAGAATTTGCATCTTTTAATGTCTCCCAGAATATTTAAGAGTGAAAATATGCCTGGTCCATGCTGGAAAATACTTTAGCAGAGGCATGAAAGAAACGAAACAGATATGAACCAAATGTTAATAATTTTAAAGTTTCACTGATGGGCGTCGTTGTTGTTTAGCCACTAAGTCACGTCCAACTCTCTTGCTCCTCGTGAACTGTAGCCCACCAGGCCCCTCCATCCATGGGATCTCCAGGCAAGAATACTGGAGTGGGCCGCAATTTCCTTATCCAACGTGTACCGAAGATCTTTATCTATGTATCTATATCTATCTATGGATGAGATAATATTAAATGAAACCCTATATATCCATCAACTGATGAGTATATAGGGGTGCATTTAATATTATTTTACTGTAATATTATCTCATGCGTGGATAGGTGGTGCTCGTGGTAAAGAAGAAGCTGCCTGCCAACGCAGGAGGTGGAGGGTTCGATCCCTGAGTCAGGAAGATCCCCTGGAGGAGGAAATGACAGCCCACTCCAGTATTCTTGCCTGGAGAATCCCATGGACAGAGGAGCCTGGTGGGATACAATCCATAGGTCCCAAAGAGTCGGACACGACTGAGTGACTAACACTCTCACTTTTTCACAGATTGCTGAGATGAACACACATGGAACATCATCCCCGAGATGCCCCAGCGCTCTGTCCAGTGGCCAGGGGTGACGGCCAAGCTGGTGACAGGCTGGGAGTGAGGCTTTCAGTGGTGGCCACTTGGGGACCCTCTCAGGAGGGGACTGGCGGAGTGCCTGAGGTGGGCAGGCCAAGAGTGTCTGGGGGACCGGGATCCGTCAGCACCCAGCCAGGCAGGACGGCTTGTTTGGCCCTGTGTGATGCAGTGAAGTCTCGCAGAGCGGCTTGTGGGAGGACCTGCTTGGTGTCTGGTCAGCCGCCTCCCCCAGGTGAAGACAGGTCGGGCAGGTTGCTGGATGGCCTGGCCTGGGACACACCCCTCCCAGGAGAGGCTCGTTTATCTGATGAACGGGTGAAGGGGCAGAGAACCACTGGGGATTTCCATTTTCTTCTTTATGTTTTCCTTTTAAGTTTTCAAGTTTTCTACAGAGACATTTTACACTAAGAAAAATAAGCGAACGGCACTAAAACTAACATGACGTTGTGAATCAGCTTTACTCCAATATAGAATTTAAGAATTTAAATAATAGTGAGTGGTACTTTCAAAAGCCAATGTGTGCGGAGCTGCAGGAGGGTTCACTTGCGGCTGGTGAGGGTGGAAAACGGCCTGGTCGCATAGGAGGACCGTTAGGCAGGGCCTGGCACAGCTGGACACACTCCTGCTCCACGATCCGCAGTCGTGCTCCTTGGGGTTTATTTAGTCAGAGGAGCTGGAGATGTCTGTCCACACAACTATCGGCATGTGGGCGTGTGTAGCTGCTGCTTTATGGATAATTGCCCAAACTTGGAAGTACCGTTCCAGGAGGTGAATGGATAAAGAAAATGTACAGACGACGGAATGTTATTCTGCCCTAAAAATAAATGAGCTATCAAACCATGAAAAGAGGGACTTCCCTGGTAGTCCATGGTTAAAACCTCAGCTTCCAGTGCAGGGGGTACTGGTTTGATCCCTGGTTGGAGAGCTAAGATCCCATATGCCTCCAGGCCAGAAAATGAAAGCATAAACGATATTGTAATAAATTCAATAAAAACTTTAAAAATGCTCCACATCAAGAAAAAAAACAAAAAAAACACATGAAAAGACAGAAAGGTCTTAGGTGTAAACTGCTGAGTGGAGGAAGCCAGCCTACACAGGCGGCACGCCGTGACTGCCAGTATATGAGCTTCTGGAGAGGACAAGGCCAGGGAGACAGGGAAAGGGCTTCTAGGGGCTGGGGGAGGGAGCGCTGAGGAGGGGGAGAAGGAGGGTGCTCAGGGCGGAGACACTGCTCTGCACCTACTGTAGCGGGGGCACGCCATCACACTGCTGCCCGCCTGTGGCTGGGCAGGAGGGGCCCAGATGCAGACCCAGGACCCTGCGTGAGGCAGACACGTGGGCGGAGTCTTGTCGATTGTCGGCGACGAGTGCCGATGGGGGGGGAGGGGGCGTGGGAAACCGCTCTGCTTCCTGCTCAGTCGTGCAGTGACCCTCAGCTGCTCTAAAAATAAAGCCTATTAAAACGTTTTAAAAATAAAAGTGAATGTGAGCCCGCGGAGGCCGGGTCTCAGTGCGGCGGCGGCTCCAGGCCCAGCACGAGAGCCCGGGGGCCCTGGGCGTGGGCAGAGTCCGCTCCCGGCCCGCCCCGCGGCGGGACCCCGCTCGGTCGCACAGCGTGTTTGAGTCTTGAGTGTTTTTCTTGGCTTGGATGGACAGGGTAGGTTGCGCTCTTTGTCAGTTTTGGAATTGAAGGTATTTCTAAGAAACGCAGCCAGGATCGTGGGAACATCCTGAAGCCGTTGGCGTGTCTGGAGTCTGTAGTCAGCCCCTCCCGCCCCCTCTAACCTCCCCCCTCAGCCTCTGCCCTCCAGCCTCCTCCCCCCACCCCAACTCGGACAGCAGCTCAGTGCCTGGCCTGTCTGGAGTCTGCAGTGGGCCCTGTCCCGCCCCCCAGCCTACCCCCCACCCCAATGCACCCCCACCCCTGGGCAGCTCAGTGGATGTCCTTCACTTAGGTTTCAAACTCAGGCGTGGACAGTCGAGGAGACTGCCCGCACCCTCGCCCACCCCCGACCACGGTCACTTCTTCTTTCTTCTGATCCTGACCTGTGCCAGCAGAGTGGACAGTTGAAGGGGCCAGGCCACCTGGCGTGTTCCAGGCCACTCCTGGCCGCCCCCCCCCCCCCACCCGGAGTTAATTGCAGCTCTAGTGGAGCACAAGCTGAACAAACCGGAACCCCCCTCAGCAGCCATTACATTAGGAAAGAGGGGTGCTCCCTGGTGGCCCGGTGGTTAGGACTCCCCACTCCCACTGCAGGGGGCCCGGGTTCGGTCCCTGGTTGGGGAACTCAGATCCTGCTAAGGAAGGCGAGTTAGTAACTGCTGCTTTGCAATGAACTCCGCATCTTAAACAGCACAGTATCCTCAAGTCAGGGGCCTCTCTGCTCAGCATCTCTCTCGAGTCACCGTCAAGCTGTCCGTCTGGCTGTGGTCTCTTTGGAAGGTCCCACCAGGAAGCAAAGGTCCTCCATGGACTCTGCTCCCCAGATGTAAGATGAACTTTCCAAAAATTAATTACATTTTCTATATGTTAGAATGAAACACACAGGCTTCCTCAGTGGCTCAACAGTCCACCTGCAACACAGGAGATGCGGGTTCGATCCCTGGGTTGGGAAGATCTCCTGGAGGAGGGCATGGCTACCCACTCCAATATTTTTGCAGGGGAAATCCCATGGACCGAGGAGCCTGGTGGGCTACAGTCCATGGGGTCGCAGAAGTCGGACACGAATGCGGCAACTGAGCATGCTCCCGCAGAATGAAGCACATACCATTTGAAATTCTTCACAAAATGAGATACATGCAAATCTGACAGAACATGGACACAGAAGACTGAACAGGACTGCTGGGAGAAACAAGGGATGGGCTATCGCTAAGCACAGCCACCTGGACGAGTCAGCAGAGAAATACGTGAAAAACAGTCCCAAAAGGTCGGATGACGCAGCAGACCTCCCAGGGACTGAGGGTTTGGTTCCAGACCATGAAATAAAGAGAATGCTGCAGCAAAGCACCTCACACGGAGCTCTTGTTTCCTCAGTGCCAATAAAAGTGGCGTTTACACCAGACTGTAGTCTATTGCGTATGCAACAGCATTATGTCTTAAAAAAAATGTACAGGCCATAATTCAAGAACATTGCTGAAAACTTCTAACCATCATCTGAGCCTTCAGTGAGTCAAAGTAGCAACATCACAGATCACTGACCACAGATCCCCCTGCAAATACAGTAACGACTAGAAAGTTCGAAATCTGGTGAGAATTACCAAAACATGACACGAAGACATGACGTGAGGAAGTGCTGTTGGAAAAACGGCCCAACAGACTTAATCCACTCGGGGTTGCACAAACCTTCACTTTGTGAAGAAGAAAAACAAACAGAAAAAATGCCGTTTATCTGTGAAGCTAATAAATCAAGGTGCGCCTGCATACACGTCCATTTTCATTCATATAACTGTTGAAAAAAAATGATGAGAATGGAGAGCCGATTAGTGGTTGCAGGAGGTAGGGAGGGGGTGGGGCAGGAGGGAAGTGGGCGTGGCTAAGAAGAAACAGCACGTGTCCCTTTGGGCGGAGACGTCACCGCGGTTCTGCAAAATGTAACCGCTGGAGGAGCTGAGCGAAGGCCACCAGGGCTGGCGCCAGGGGCGGCGCCGCTCGGGGGTCCTCACTTTGCGTGGGGGGGGGGGGGCGCTGTGGGGCCAGCCGCGTGCTGGCGTCCCTTCCGGAGACGGGGTGTCTTCTGCTCTCGGGGCAGGCCAGGCTCCCTGTGGGCTTACAGTTGCCAAAGAAGTGCATTGCACCACAGCGCGGCCTCTGCCCGCGAGCAGCGGGGCCCCAGGACCTGCTGGGGGTGGGACGAGGTCCCCGAATCCCCCCCACCACGCTCGCGACACGCCCTGTGCAGAGACCGCCCCCCCCCGCGCGCCGGCCCGTGTGCTCGGTGGACCGCGTGGGGGTCGGCGGGGGACACCTGGGCCCGGAGGAAGGCGGAGGAGCGGGGCTTCGCGGCCGCCGCACCCTCGCGCCTGCAGTTTGCCGTTCGGTTTGTGGCCGCAGCCGGCGAGTGTGGAAACCTTAGCGGGGCGGGCTCCAGTGGCGAGGCCGCGGGGTTGCTTCACATCCGTGTCCTCACTCCGCGTCTCGTCTCGCCATCCTTCCGGCCCGCCCCTCTCCCCCGTCCCCGCCCGATGACCCGGCCTACAGCGCCTCCTGCCTCCGGGAATCTAGGTGCCCACTGACCGCACGTTACTCCCCAAGAACACCGGCCTGGCCACGCCTTCCCAGAACCACCCTGGTCTGTCTCAACGTCGCAGTGGAGCCCTGGACCCCTCCAGACCAGCTCCCCCGACCCCACCTGGCAGCTCTGCGCTGGGACTTGGTGCCGTTTACAGCCGCTGCAAAGCCCTAGGCCACTAGCCCTCTAGCCTGCCCTTCTTCCGGGCTCGAGGGCCACATGCTATGTCCTGACCTTGACCCTGACTCCCACCCCTCCCTTTTTGGTGGCAGGGTTTGCAGGCCTGTCTTATCCCAGCTTCCCAGATGACTCAGTTGGTTAAGAACCCACCTGCCAATGCAGGAGACCCTGGTTTGATCCCTGGGTCAGGAAGATCCCCTGGAGAAAGAAATGGCAACCCACTCCAGTATTCTTGCCTGGGAAATCCCACGGACTGAGGAGCCTGGTGGGCTACAGTCCATGGGGTCCCAAGAGTCAGACACGGCTGAGACAACCATCAGCTTATTCCACAGAACAGAGCCTTCTGGCACCCACTCCCGCAGGGCTACTGTGCTGTGGTTCCGGATTGTTCCAGGCTCGCGATGCCTGCTGACGAGGACGACTGCCCACATGTCTTCCCACTGCTGGACGTGAGCCTCAGGGCACGTTCCCAGAGGGGATCGCAGGTCCCAGGGGAAAGGGATGTCCCGTCTCTTCAGACGCCACCCGACCAATCTGGGCTGCCCCAATGTGTGAGCGTGTGAGCCCAGCCTGTGCCCGCCTCTGGCCTTCTGTCCGCCTGGCATGGCCACTTGCTTGGCCTCTCCCTGGCGTGAGTGTGTGTGAGTGTGCATGAGTGTGTGTGCATGAGTGCATGCGCACACACGTGTGTATATGTGTTTGTGAGTGTGCATGAGTGTGCGTGTGCATGTGTTGCGTGAGTGTGCGCGTGTGTGTGCATGAGTGTGTGTGCGTGTGTATGCACGCGAGTGTGTGTATGTTCGTGAGTGTGCATGAGTGTGAGCATGCATGTGTGTGAGCGTGCGTGTGAGTGCGTGCGTGTGTGCATGAGTGTGCGTGAGTGTGTAAGTGTGAGTGTGCATGAGTGTGCGTGTGTGTGCATGAGTGTGCGTGTGTGTGTGCGTGAGTGTGTGAGTGTGCGTGAGTATGCGTGTGTGAGTGTGCATGAGTGTGTGTGTGTGTGTGAGTGTGCGTGAGTGTGTGTGGCCCGTTCTCGTGCTGCGTGTTGACCATCATCTGCATTTTGCACAGCCTCCTGTCTCCCCACCCGGCTTGCTGGGCGTCCTTAAATGTTCCCAGTGTTGGCACATCAGCCTGTGGGTGCACCCCGCCCCGTCATTTTCACCTCTCCCGCTCCCTTTCAGGCGGGCGGGGATGTGATTTTCTGTCGCTGAATCTGTGTCTTTTATCATGTGTGGAGTTTCGCGTGCTCAGGCCCCATCTGTGAAGGCATTGGCTTGGGTTTCAGAGTCCGGGGCTTCTGTGGTTCCGCTCATCAGTGTTGGTGCTTGCGCCACCGTGCTTCCGTTTTGTGGCGGTGGGTGGCGTGCAGCCCGCGCTCCCTGCTTCTGCGTGACCTCCAGCTGTGTCCCTGTCATTTTATTTTCAGAAAGCCCACCGCTCCCCTGCCTTCATCATGTACTGAATCTCCAGATGAGCTTGGCTCTGCTCCTGAATTTTCTATCAATGCAAGTCACGTTCGTAATTTAAAATTTTCTAGGAACCATAGTAAAAAATAAATAAAGAGAAACAGGTGAGACTAATTTTAATTTTTTTTAATATTTTTAGTCATTTGGCTGCATCAGGTCTTGGTTGCGGCCCATGGGATCTGGTTCCCCAACCAGGGATCGAACCCAGGCCCCTGCATTGGTAGCGCAGAGTGTTAGCCTCTGGACCACCAGGGAAGCCCCTGACTGTAATATTTTCACCTGAATCTACCCAAACATCACTTGAGGTGCGGTTGGTATAGGCACGTGATTACTGGAGCGTCGGCCGCTTCGGGTCAGGAGACGGCATGTGCGGCTCTGTGTCGGGACATCACACCCCAGGGCCAGCGGCCGCTGGGACACATGCCAGCCTGTCCCCCCAGCCCGTCCTCTCGGGGCTGCCCTCGCTGTGGCCACGGTGTGGCCCAGGGTGCGTGTGTCCAGCGGGCCTTCTCCTCGCTGAGCCGGGGCTGCCGTCTTCCTCCCCAGAGAACAGTCTCCCCTCCAGTGGAAACTGTCCCATGGGGGTAGCTGGCATTTTGGTGAGAAAGCAGGAGAAATCCGTTTGTTCGGGAGCTTGTCCTAGGAGAATTTGTCTCTCTCGTTTGGCTGATTGGAGGTCTGTTCATCTGCCAGGGATCGGGAGACGATTCTTCACTGAATATGAAATTTTCTTCTGCTTCTACCAACCAGCTTTGACATAGCTTCTTAGAAAATGACAAACTGGGAAAATAAAAATGAAACCAGTGATGAACCGTCTTGTCTCTGGTTCATCCGCTGAGTGCCGGGCTCCCCCAGCAGCGGGGATGTGGATTCCGAAGGAAAAGGGACTCTGTCTGTGCTCGCATCTCTGGCTTCATGCTCAGAAGACGTAATTGCTTTTCTGCAAACCTGGCTCTTTCTGTTTGCTCCAGTCACTCTTTCCACCCCAGGACGATTCCCGGCCAAGCTGCAGATGGGCCTTCTGGGCGGGACTCTGTGCTCTGGGCCCGGAGTCCGCCTGGGGGGCCCAGTGCTTCCTGTCGGAATTCCAGACTCTGGGCTGGCCGCTGGGGAGACCGCATGGCTGGCCCTCAGTGCGAGGGGGGCTGGGAGCCCAGCAGGCGGGGCTGGGGACACCGTGAGTCAGCTATGAGTCAGCCCGCGTGGAACGGGCCCTGCAGGTTCTCACGGTGCGCGGGGCAGGGCCGCAGCGTCTGCATAGGAGCCGGTCTGGGGCAGGGCCGCCTGGCCCTCCCTGCCCAGCGGACGCCCCTGGCCGGGTGGGGCCGCCAGCACCGTGGTTCCTGCCCTTTCCTCAGCTTGGCCTCCAAAGGCAGCCCTAACCCAACCCCAAGCCTGACCCTGACCCTAAACCATAATCATAACTCCTCAGTTCAGTTCAGTTCAGTAGCTCAGTCATGTCCAACTCTTTGCGGCCCCATGAATCTCAGCACGCCAGGCCTCCCTGTCCATCACCAACTCCCGGAGATCACTCAGACTCATATCCATCAAGTCGGTGATGCCATCCAGCCATCTCATCCTCTGTCGTCCCCTTTTCCTCCTGCCCCCAATCTCTCCCAGCATCAGAGTCTTTTCCAATGAGTCAACTCTTCGCATGAGGTGGCCTGGAGTTTCAGCTTTAGCATCATTCCTTCCAAAGAACACCCAGGGCTGATCTCCTTTAGAATGGACTGGTTGGATCTCCTTGCAGTCCAAGGGACTCTCAAGAGTCTTCTCCAACACCACAGTTCAAAAGCATCAATTCCTCGGCACTTATCTTTCTTCACAGTCCAACTCTCACATCCATACGTGACCACTGAAAAAACCATAGCCTTGACTAGACGGACCTTTGTTGGCAAAGTAATGTCTCTGCTTTTCAATATGCTATCTAGGTTGGTTATAACTTTCCTTCCAAGGAGTAAGTGTCTTTTAATTTCATGGCTGCAGTCACCATCTGCAGTGATTTTGGAGCCCCCAAAATAAAGTCTGATTCTGCTTCCACTGTTTCCCCATCTATTTCCCATGAAGTGATGGGACCAGATGCCATGATCTTTGTTTTCTGAATGTTGAGCTTTAAGCCAACTTTTTCACTCTCCTCTTTCACCTTCATCAACAGGCTTTTTAGTTCCTCTTCACTTTCTGCCATAAGGGTGGTGTCATCTGCATATCTGAGGTTATTGATGTTTCTCCCGGCAATCTTGATTCCAGCTTGTGCTTCTTCCAGCCCAGAGTTTCTCATGATGTACTCTGCATAGAAGTTAAATAAGCAGGGTGACAATATACAGCCTTGACATACTCCTTTTCCTATTTGGAACCAGTCTGTTGTTCCATGTCCAGTTCTAACTGTTGCTTCCTGGCCTGCATACAGATTTCTCAAGAGGCAGGTCAGGTGGTCTGGTATTCCCATCTTTTTCAGAATTTTCCACAGTTTATTGTGATCCACACAGTCAAAGGCCTTGGCATAGTCAATAAAGCAGAAATAGATGTTTTTCTGGAACTCTCTTGCTTTTTCGATGATTCAGCGGATGTTGGCAATTTGATCTCTGGTTCCTCTGCCTTTTCTAAAACCAGCTTGAACAACTGGAAGTTCGCGGTTCACGTATTGCTGAAGCCTGGCTTGGAGAATTTTGAGCATTACTTTACTAGTGTGTGAGATGAGTGCAATTGTGTGATAGTTTGAGCATTCTTTGGCATTGCCTTTCTTTGGGATTGGAATAAAAACTGACCTTTTCCAGTCCTGTGGCCACTGCTGAGTTTTCCAAATTGGCTGGCACATTGAATGCAGCACTTTCACAGCATCATCTTTCAGGATTTGAAATAGCTCAACTGGAATTCTATCACCTCCACTAGCTTTGTTCGTAGTGATGCTTCCTAAGGCCCACTTGACTTCACATTCCAGGATGTCTGGCTCTAGGTGAGTGATCACACCATCGTCATTATCTTGGTCGTGAAGATCTTTTTTGTACAGTTCTTCTGTGTATTCTTGCCACCTCTTCTTAATATCTTCTGCTTCTGTTAGGTCCATACCATTTCTGTCCTTTATCGAGCCCATCTTTGCATGAAATGTTCCCTTGGTATCTCTAATTTTCTTGAAGAGATCTCTAGTCTTTCCCATTCTGTTGTTTTCCTTTATTTCTTTGCATTGATCGCTGAAGAAGGCTTTCTTATCTCTTCTTGCTATTCTTTGGAACTCTGCATTCAGATGCTTATATCTTTCCTTTTCTCCTTTGCTTTTCGCTTCTCTTCTTTTCACAGCTATTTGTAAGGCCTAACCCTAACTCCTAGCCTGACCCTAAACTCTAACACTAACCCCTAGCCTGACCCTGACCCTGAAACTAAATACTAACCCCTGCCAGAGCCTGACTCTAAACCCTAACCCTAACTCCTAGCCTGACCCTGAGTCCCAGGATGCTCCCAGAAATTTCTCGTGTGGAGAGCTCCTCCGGTCGCGCACTGAGCGGCAGCTCCTGGGTGTCCCACCGGGCACCTTATGCATGTGCCAGCCTGTATGTATCCTCTCAGGAGCTTCATGCGTGTGCAAGCACACATGTGTGCAGAAGTGCGTCTTCCCCGGGGCTGCCTTCCACACACAGGCAGTGCCTGTGCCCACAGGCCGGCGACTTTTTCCTCATTGTTATTATTATGATAAACCACATCGTGGGCTCTGCTCTCATACGTGTCCCACAGTTATGTTAATTCCGGGGGCTTCATACAGCAGATCCTAGAGCAAAACTGAGACTTTATACTGGACTATTTTTATTACTTATATTCAAAAGGAGTTACAGTAAAATGTTCATAACGTGGGCTTCCCAGGTGGCTCAGTCAGTAATGAATTCGCCTGCAATTCAAGAGACTCGGGTTCAATCTTTGGGTTGGGAAGAGATCCCCTTGGAGTAGGGACTGGCAACCCACTCCAGTATTCCTGCCCGGAGAATCCCATGGACACAGGAGCCTGGGGGCTGCAGTCCATGGGGTCGCCAGGAGGCAGACACGACTGGGCGTGCACGCACACACCATAACACAGAGGCCACCATTGCAGCCACTTCTAAATGCACAGTTCGGTGGCGTTGAGTCCATGCACGTTGTTGGGCAACCCTTCCCACCATTATCTCCAGAACTCGCCGTCTTCCCAAACTGATGCTCCGCTCTCTCCCCGCCCCCCACCCCGGCCCCCACCGTCTACTTCCCGTCTCTGTGAAGCTGACGACCCCGGGACCTCGTGCAGGGTTTGTCCGGGGTCTGCCCTTTCCACGGGCATCGGGTCCTCAGGGCTCATCCTTGTCGCAGCCTGAGTCACGCGTCCTTCCTGCAGAGGCGCACGTGTCCCACCGCAAGCCCTGACCACGAGCTCACGGTGCTCCCTACAGCACCCGGAGGGCAAGAGGAGGGGCCACTGAAGCTGTCGGAAGAGCTGTCGGAAGCCGACTCCGTGGCACTAAGGGGTGTGCCTAGGCACGCCCGTCCTCATTCCACACACGTTGGCCACAGCCCTGCCCTGGTGCCTCCTCCCTCCCGGACGGAGGAGCCCGACGATGAGCCCAGGTGATCAGGGACGCAGAGCGGCCTCAGGGTCCAGTGGCTCCACTCCCTGGACACCTAACTCCATGGGGCGGAAACGTGTCCACTCAGGGCTTCATCCCGACCGCTCATTCCAGCCTGTGCACGCAGACCAAGAGGGGAAGCACCCACATGGCATCAACACACGGGCGGACAACACGTGGCCCATTCAGTCAATGCAACGAGGTTCCGACACAGGCTGCCGCGTGGCGGGCCTCGAGAGCTGCTTCTCAGAGAGGGCTGTGTATTGTGTGATTCCGCCTGTAGGCACCACCCAGAGCGGGCAGATGTGCAGACCCGGGATGACCAGGGCCCAGGGCGGGGGGCGGGTGGTGGTGGTGCCCGCGAACAGGTTTCCTTTGGGTGATGGAGACACAGGTTTGGAAGGTCCTGAAGCCCTCGGAATGACACCCTGTGTAAGGGAGGGTCTCCTGGCCTGTGAACTGTGCCTCTACAGGACGCGTCCTCATCGTGGCCTGTGGCAATGGCTCCCCAGCCCTGTGTGCGCGCCCTGGAAACCTCTGAACGCACAGGCTAGGTGGTGAGTTGTGTGGTGATGAGTTGTCTCAATAAAGCGCGTGGCCAGGGGCCCGGGCCGAGCTTGGTGTTTCCGAGGGAGGCGAGGCAGCCTGTTGGCTGGGGTTGCCTTGGGAGGCAGGGCTCAACTCCCGGGTGGGGCTGTGTGTACGGCAAGGGTGCAGCCTGAGGCCTGAACCACACGGGGTCTCAGGGGTCCCCGCTGTGGAGGTGAGGTCAGTGTGGCCAGACCCAGGTCCGAGCCCGAGGGGCGCAGAGCAGGTGGCCGTGGGTGGTGTCACAGGCTGAGCCGTGTCCCCGGGTCCATGTGTTGAAGCCCCGACCCCAGTGCTCAGAACGTGACCATGTTTGCAGTCAGGCCTTGAAAGGGGTGGCTGAGTGAAAAGAGGTCATTAGGGTGACCCCACTAGGGTGGGGCCCCAGCCCAACAGAACCCAGGACCTTTTGAGACAGGAGGTCGGGATGCAGACACACAGAGGTGAGGGTGCGGGGAGATCATGGTGGACACTCGCCAAGGAGACGGAACTGCCCCAGCCTCGGGCTTGCAGCTCCCAGACCCTGGGGAAGGGACTCCCGCCGCTGAAGCCCAGGGCGGGGGTGCTAGGTGCTGGGGGAGCCCTGTGAGGAACTGCGGGCGCATTGCTGAAGCAGAATCCACACTGGATGTGGAGCAAGAGGGGAGGGGACGACCAGAGTGGTTTGGGATTCAGATCCGAGCTGCTGGTGGGTGGGGACCCCGCACGTTAGAAGGTAAACCGGGCCGGAGCGGAGTGGTCCGCTGGGGGCTGTCCAGGGACCCCCAAGACCGTCCCCAGCCTCTGCCAGGGGGGTTGAGGACCCAGCAGCCCTGGGCGGCCCCCAGCTCCTTCCGCGCCCCCTTCACGGGCTCCAGCACCAGGCACTGTCTGCACGGGCAAGTGAAAACGAAAGCCAGAGGCGCCCGGGCTCAGCGAGGACCCCGAGGTGGGAGGGGGAGAAGGCGGAAGCCCAAGGTCCCCAGAGCACCTCCGCCATCATGGGGAGGACCCAAGGGGCCAGCAGTTTGCTGCAGGCGGCGCGGCCCCTCTGAGGAGGATCCTGCCCCTTGCTGCCCGCCAGCAGGGGCTCGGAAGGGTCTCCTTGGATCCATGAGTGGGGAAGCGGAGGGGGTCATGAACGCAGGGAGCATGGAGATGGTGCCAGATTCTCTGAGCCCTGGAGAGGGGGCGGGGTGTCAACGCCCCAGATAAAACCCCCAAAACACGGCCGGGTGCCCCACCCCAGCTGCTCTGACAGCGTGCGCTGGGCTGGTCCTCAGCGGCCAGGCTCTTGGGTGGCCCTGCCCGGGAGCGTACCCCCTCACTCAGCGCCCGCCCCGGAGCCTGAGACATCGCCCTCGGCTCTGACGTCCTCCCCGGAAACCCCTGCCAAGCCAAACACGCCCGTGTGGGGCTCTGTCCTGAGTCAGAGCCGTGTGGCCACGGGCTGGGCTGGGCTCTCCTGTCCCTGAGCCCGGCCACCCACCCCCGATGCATCCCCGTGGGTCCCAGGCCGCACCCAGCGCGAGGTCTCAGAGGCACGTGGGGGTCTACAGGTCCCACGCCCACCCCCACGCCCGACCATGCGCCTCGGACGGCCACCCCTCCCTGCTGTCCCGCAGGCCTCAGGGTAACTCACCTCGATGGGGCCGTCCCCCACCTCCTGCCCTAGTCCACCCCCAGCTGCTGGCCAGAGACAGGTCAGTGTCCATCATCCAGGCTGTGAACAGAGAGAGAACTGGCCAGGAAAGAGAAGCGTTGGCAGATTTTATTTTTCAAAGATGGGCCTGAGAAGTCTTCCAGGCCACACCTTCTCCTGGAGCTGTGACGCCCCGTGAACGTGAGGGGTTACAGGACAGGGACGCTGCACAACCTCCCCGGGGGCTCGAGGCCCCCGTGTGATCAGGATGTGGGCCAGCCCCCCCAGATATGGTGGGGAGAAGCCCCAGGGCTTAAGGGAGGTGTCCAGCTGGCGGCCACAGTGGCAGACGCTGAAATCACATGGCCGACCCAGCTGAGCCTTCCTGAGGTTCTGACCCACAGGAACCACAAGAGATTAAAAAATGACTACATCGATGTTGGACTATAAAGCAAGCTGAGCACCAAAGAATTGACGCTTTTGAACTGTGGTGTTGGAGAAGACTCTTGAGAGTCCCTTGGACTGCAAGGAGATCCAACCAGTCCATCCTAAAGGAAATCAGTCCTGAATATTCATTGGAAGGACTGATGCTGAAGCTGAAACTCCAATACTTTGGCCACTGGATGCGAAGAACTGACTCACTGGAAAAGACCCTGATGCTGAGAAAGATTAAAGGCAGGAGGAGAAGGGAACGACAGAAGATAAGGTAGTTGGATGGTATCACCGACTCAATGGACACGAGTTTGAGTAAACTCTGGGAGTTGGTAATGGACAGGGAGGCCTGGTATGCTGCGGTTCATGGGGTCTCAAAGAGTTGGACACGACTGCGCGCCTGAACTGAACTGAAATTGATATGTTAAGTCACTAAGTTTCAAATTGTTGCGCAGCAACAGATAGTCATTTCAAAACAGACTAGAATTCAGAACGAGATCTGCGAGAAAGCTAAAATCTTGAGTTTCATCAGCGGTGTCACGGCAGTTGGATGGGGAAGGTTAAATTGTTTCAACAAACGGCGCTAGAACAATTGGATAAACTTTGATCTCTACCAACACCATACACGCAGATGAGTTCACGAGGGGTCACAGACCTAAAGACAGTGCTATAAATACAAAGCTTAGGGAAGAAACAGAGAGAATATGGGTCATGACCTTGGAGTAAGTAGGCAAAGATTTCTTGGAAAGAACAAAAGAAGCTTGAGGTAGAGAATGAAAAATCAATAAATTGGAACTTACCCAAATCACAAACATCTCTTTCTTTTCTTCTTAATTTTTTTTTTTTTGCCGCATGGGATCTGTTTCTGAACCTGGGATTGAACCCAGGTCTCCTGCGCTGCAAGGCAGAATGTGAGCCACCGGGGAGTCCCCCAACCAAGTTCAAGAGCAATTCAACAAGGAAGGAGCCAGCAAATGCTTTGGGAGCGAGTGGACGCTCACAAGCCATCAAAAACGGCAGCCGACCTCTTGTACCTCATACAAGAACAAGCTCAAAGTAAAATCACGGACTTAGACTTAAAACATAAAATTGAAAATTTGGGGGGAAAAGAGAAATGCTTTAGTGCGCAGAGCTCAGCAGCAAATTCTTAGACTTGGCATTCCTCTCCCTGCGCTGCTGCGTGACGCCCCCGCAGGGTGCCCACTGGGAGGACCGGGTTAGCTATCAGCTGCACACCCTGCCCAGGAGGCCGGGCCCAGCTGTCCACAGGGTGAGCACTCTGGGGTGAGATGCTCCAGGACCCCTCAGGGTGTGCTGGCACCCGAGGGTGCTCGTGCAGAGTTGTGGCCGCAAAAACCAGCCTTTGGCAAGAGCTCGCGGGAGGGGAGGGAGTCCTGGCAACACCTGACCCCTGGTGGTCCTGCTCGGGGGCCTCAGGCCCGGCTCCCAGCGCACCCCGGGCCCGGCTCGCTCAGCCCAGTGGGTCAGTGGCCAGAAGCGCTCAGACTGGGCTCTCCCCGACTCCGAGCCACTGGTGACGGAGGCGCAGGGACTCCTGCTTCCTCCACTAGAGGAGCTCAGCGTGGCTCCCCTCATTCGGCTGCCTGGGGCAGGCAGAGCTCTGCAGAGGAGCTCCCCGCGGTCTGTGGCCAGAACGAGGGGCATGAGGGACTGAGCCGAGACCCCAGGCCTTCCTGCCCTTCCTTGGATGCCCAGGGCCGGCCACCCGCGGCCATGTCCACGCTGTTCACTCCCGGGGGGTTTTCTCACCCGTCCCTGGCCTGATGACCCCAGGACGGACATGGGGCTGGGATATAGCGGGGCACGGGGGCCAGCCTTTGGAACCCCAACACCTAGCCTTCCCTGGAGGGCAGAGGTGGTCACGGGGGAGGGCGGGCCTGGGTCTGGGTCACCGTGAAGCCCCAGACCTGCCTGCACTTGGTGAGGGGCCCTGGCCCTGGTCAGCAGTGCCCACTGGCTGAGTTACTCTGCACTCCGTCGTCTTCCAGACCCCGTCTCATCATGAAGGCGTGGAGGCCCCGCGCCACCGGCCCTCGCCAGGGAGGGGCACTGCTGCTGCTCCGGGTCCCCAGGCTGGGCTCCTGGGGCTGAGCACAGGCGTCCTCTGTCCCTCAGTCCAGCTGTCCAGGGAACGGGGCCACGGCGTGGACCAAGGCTCTGTCTCTGGCGGCATGCGGCGGTGCTGGCGGTGCCCTCCTGGTCGGGCAGCTGCCGTGGGCGGTGTGTCCCTTGGACGGGGCTGCTGCCCACTGGACGTGAGACCCGCTCGCCCTGACTGTCACAGTGATCTAAGGGGAGGTGAGGGCAGGGCTCTCCACGGGCCCTGGCTGCACATACGAGCCCCTCGCCCTCCTTATTGGGGGCAGCTGTCCCCACGAGCCCCTTGCTGGCCTGTCTGGGCAGAGGGCACCCCGGGGTCTGGGGCAGGTGGGCGGGGCTGCGGCCCACAGCGCAGGACGGCCACACCCCCACCCGGGCCGAGGCCTGCCTGCTGCCCCAGGGCCCTCGCTCAGGCCTTTGTCCTCCTTGCTTTGAACCCCACTTCCCGGTCTGTGCCCAGGCACGGTGCGCGCCCCCCAGGAGGGCTGAGCAGGCAGAGGCCCGCAAAGCACACTGTCCCCCTCACCCTCAGGGTTTGGGGTTGGGGGAGGATGACTCACCTTCCTGCACACCAGGAAGCCCCTGGGAGAAGAGGACCCCTGGACCCCAGTCTGGGCACCCCCCACAATGGCCCCAGCATCACACTGAGAAGCGGGGACCTCAGAGGGGGACAGTCCTGAGCCAGAAGCCGGCAGGCACAGCACAGCCCACTGGGCGGGATGCGGGAGGTGGCCGGACAGTGGCGGAGGGGCGGGGCGAGGGGGTGCCCACCGTTGGGGCCTGAGCAGCGTGCCCCCATCTGTCAGCGAGGCGGGTTCTTCTCTTGCGCCAGCACTGAGCCTGACCGGGGCCTGCTCCTCAGGGCGGCCCCACACCCGGGCACAGACTGCATGAGTGAGTGACCCAGGGCACCACCTTGGGCCAGTGGGGATGGGCTGCGGGAATCACAGCCCCTGTGTGCCGAGCTGGGGGGGGTGGGGTCTGTCTTCAGCCCCATGCTCTCACCAAGGACGGGGACCCCAGCCTCAAAGGGTCTGAAGCTCTGAGCGGGCTGGGATGCAGGGAAGGGGGCGTCCTGCGCGCCACGAAGGTGCTCTCGGTGGGTTAGCTCCACTCGAGCTGACTACGGTCCTTCTGTGTCCCCGTGAAGGGCAGTGTGGTTCTCCTCCTCTCCTCTGAAGCGGGGTTCAGAGCAGGTAGCCCTTTCTTCAAAGAGGCGGTCTGACCCCCGCAGCCCAGAGACGGCGTGTGGATGGCCACGCTGTGTCCAGCTCGGCTTCTGCCCTCGAACCTGGCCTCAGATGGACCGAACGCTCTGGAGTGTGTTGCCAGCGGCCCCCAGTCCCCTGGACAGGCTGCCCTGTCTCGAACCCGACACCTCCGGGCTTAGGGCTTACACAGAGGCACCAACGCCCACGTGACCACAGATGCCCACGCGTCTATGTTGACAGGAAGGACGATTCGGCACCAGCTAAATGCGGCCTCTGGAGAACTTCCGAAATAAAAAGAGTTTTTTTGTTTTGTTTTTCTGAAAAGCGTCAAGCTATTTGTAGCCCAAGCTGGTTGAGCAGATTTTTCTGGGTGTAGCTTATTTTTTCACTCATTACCTTCTTTTTCTTGTGAATTAGAAAGTAGCGTTCTTCCCACCCGGGAGCATCGCTCTGACTTCTCCCTGTACCACTGCCAGCTTTCCTGCTCCGGTGGTGGGGGCGGGCTCAGACCTGCTCCCCCCAGCCCAGGAGGCTGGGTTTTCCTTTAACCACAGCCCCGCAGTGGGAGGCAGGCTGGCCAGGCCCGGGCTCTCCTACCCAAGGTCACCCGCCCGCAGGGTCGTGACCTGCGGTGGGCAGGGGCCGTGGAAGGGTTGCACCAGGTGGTCAGTTGGCAGCATCCAGGCTGGAGAAACTGGAAGAGGCCCCCCTGCCATCCCACCTGGCAGAGCAGAAGACGGGCCTGTGAATCACTGGCCGGAGCCTACACGCTTGCTCAGGCAGCGGAGCTGTGATCTGTCGCTCAGAGTCTCTCAGCTGGAGCGGCAGCCCCTGCATCTGTGGCAGGATTTGGGGTGTCCCCTGGACTCACGGCCGGGTTAGAGGGGAGCAGACCCTACCCGCTTCCCACCCCGCAGCCCGGGGTGTTTCGCTCACCCCTGGGCGTTTCACCAGAGGCCTGACCCAGGCCTGCCCTCGGGAGTCCTCTGCCATCAGCTCCAGGCCCAAGACTGGGCTGCAGCCCACCTTTGCTGACCCCACCCTCCCCTGGAGCACACATAGATGAGAAAAGAGCTGCCTCTGTGGTGTCCCACCCCTCCCTGCCTCTTGTCTACAAGATTGTTTTAAAACCTGTAATCTGCCAAGCTAGGCCCTTCCAGCAGTCTGGTCCCCTCAGGGCTGAGTTCCAACTCCCTGACCTGGGGCTGCCTGGAGCCCCTCCCAGACCCCCAGGACAGGGCAGCTTAGCCCGTTCTCCACGTCTCAGGCTTGCCTGGGCCAGTTGGTGCTGACTTTTGAAGTGTCCTTTCTCACTGCCATGGAGGCCATGTCCTTTCTCTCTACCCCATGGACAGAGGAGCTTGGTGGGCTATAGTCCACGGGTCGCAAAGAGTCGGACTCGACTGAGCAACTTCACTTTCACCTTCTCACTGGCGGACGGGACCGCTTTGCTAAGCTCCAGGTGCCCTGAGATGGGGTTTCCACAGAGGCCCCCAGGGCTGGTGAAGGCTCAGAAGTCCTGCCTCGCACTCCAAGTGTCCCCTCTGGCCCCACGCCTTTATCCACAATCCCGAACTCCCTAAAACTCTGAAAGAAAGGTTGTCAAACTCTGGTGACAAAGCCAGTCCTAAACCAACATACACGTTTACCGTGGTCTTTATTTATTCCAGTTCATGGGAACAGTTGCGTTTCACTACCAAAATCTTAAAAACATTTTTTTCGTATGTCTTTTGGCGGCGTGGCATGGGGGGACCTTAGCTTCAAACCAGGGATGGAACCCGAGCCCCCTGCAGTGAAAGCACGGTGTCTCGACCTCGGGCCACTGGGAAGTCCCTCAGCACGAGAATTTCAAGGCACAGCCCCGGGGCCCCGTGAGGCGTCAGGTCATCTGTGAGCGGGTGAAAGTCCTGAATTCCAAACCCGCTGGCCCCACACCTCGTGCTGGACTGGGCGGGGGCCCGGGGAGGGGACCCCGACCAGCGGGCAGCAGTGAAGGTACTGCCCCCCTGACTTTCACACTGAGAGGGGACACAGTCTGCCCAGTGCCGGCGCTCAGAGATGGCAGAGCCAACAGGCCAGCAGAGGGCCCAAGGGCGCAGGAGGGTGGGACAGGATGGGGCTTCCTGCCTGTGGAGGGGCCCTCACCTGGGGGGCTGCTGACCACAGGCCTGACGTCCCTCCCTGAGGGACTGAGAGCCCCAGACGTGCCTCCTGGGGGGGCGCTCCCGGGGGGGGTCCAGGCTGAGGGCACCTGGGAGTGTCGCTAGGAGTGTGGCAGTGACCGAAAGAGACAGGAGGCACCCCGCCTGGGGAGACCTCAGCCTACGTAGGGTGCAGACCCTGGCCCGCCTTCACAGCGCCCGGGGGCCCCTTCTCAGGGTGGTCTCAGCGGGTCCACCTGCGGGTGTGCAGAGCACAGGGCACTGGGGTGGCAGCTCACCCTCACCCCTTACCAAGGATCCCAGAACTGGGGCGGACCGGCTGCCCAGGTGTGTGCACTCGCAGAGCCAGGTACAGCCACCAGCAGCTGCCGGAGAGGAGCCGGGCTGGCCTCGCGCCAGGCATCAGGCTTTCTGCCCGGACAGGGCTAGGAGTGGGGCTCTGCAGGCCAAAGCCCCTGGCATCCATCCTGATGAGTTGGGGGGGGGGGCATGCCCTGACCTCAGCTGGGCAGAGCCTGCCAGGCCAGCGCGGTGGTGGAGCATGTATGAGGCCCGAGCCTCTGGGGCGGGCTTTACGGGGGGCACACCAAGGATGATCAGAGGTCAGGTGTGGACGGGGGTCCCATGAGGGGGGAGGAGTCAGAGCCGGGGTCTGGGTAAGGGGCCGGGGATCGGGCAGGGACGGTGTTGTGGGGCCGGGGGCCCTGGGCAGGGAGGAGGCGGGGTGGACAGCGACCGCGGTCACGGGGGCCGGGCGCAGTGCGGGTCTCGGGTGCCCCGGCGCCCGGCCGGCGGGAAGGGAGGGCGTCGCCCCAGGCCGCGGGCGCGGGGCGGTGGGGCGCCCGGGTCCCCGCCCCCGCCGGCCGCGCCGGGTCGCGCGTGGGCGCGGCGGGCGCCGATTGGCTGGCGGGCGCGCGGGCGGGGCGGGCGGCGGCGCGGAGGGGCCGGTCACCCCGCAGCCCGGCCTTGGCCTCGGCTCGTCGCCGCCCCGCCCGCGCGCACGTCCCCCCGGCGGCCACCATGAGCACAGGCCTGCGGTACAAGAGCAAGCTGGCGACCCCAGGTGAGCCCGGCGCCCGCCCGCCCGCGCGCGCGCGCGCCTTTGTCCCCGCCGCCCGCGCGCCTCTCATCGCGTGTCTCGGTCTCTCTCCCGCCCGCCGGCCGGCCCTGGACCCCGACCCGACCCCCGACCCGACCCGCACCCGCAGAGGACAAGCAGGTACGCGTGCGCCGCCGCTCACTCGGCCCGCAGTCACCCATTGTGCCAACAACCCGCGGCGCCCCGGCGCGACCCCGCCCCCGCCCGCCGTCATCCCGCCCTGTCGCGATAGCCGATCGTCAGCCCGGGTGCCGCCGGGGCCGTGCCGGGGTCCTGGATCCTGACCCTGGCTTGCGCGGCGTGGGCCCCTCCCCGATGGGGGATGGGCCGGGTGCCCCCTCCCACTGGTCCAGCGCCGGCCTCTCCTTGTTGAACTGGCCCGAGACCGCGTGCTGGGGGTCCTGAGGGAGCCCCTGGTCATGGAAGGCCAGGGGCGGGGGGAGGGGTCTGTGTCCAGCAGCCAGGGCCGTCCCAGAGCGGCCCCACACAGAGAGGGTGGGCGGCTGCTCGGGCCACCCCACCCAGCTTCTCTGCATCCTCTTCCCACTGAGCGATGTGAGTGGGCTGACCTGGTGCCTCTCCCCCAGACTGGGAGCCTCCAGGGCCTGGTCTGAGTCATCCCCCTGCCCAGCACGGATCTTCAGACCTAGGGGGTACAAAGTGGTTCACCCAAGGGCCGGCCTGGACCCCCACCCTCCAAGTGCACAGGGCTGGACAGGAGGCCACCTGGACACCCACTGCTAACCTGGCTGAGGTCAGGTTTAAATATCGAGGTGACCCAATGGAGAGGGGCGCATCTGGGGAGCTTGGGGCCCTGGGGCAGCCCCACTGGCTGAGGTCTCTCTGCTCAAGCGCAGCCGTGTTTTGGGCAGAACAGGAAGGCCGACTCAGGCACCAGGGTGGCCTTGGCAACCCTCGTCAGGGATGGGGGTTCACACCCTGGGTGGAACCCCGCAGTATTGGCCCAGGTGCAGCAGGCGGGCGGAGCAGCCTGGCAGGTGGGGCTGGGGCTGGAAGTCGAGGGCTGTGCCCTGGGCTGGGTGAGGCTTGTGGGGAGGGGCCTCTCATCCTCACCCTGCCAGCGAGGGGCTCCCCGGGGAGCCGGGGCCGGGAGCTGCCTGCCCGTGCTGCGGATCGAACAATGCAGGAGATGCAGGGCCAGCCCGCCAGCCTGCCATTGTTCAGGGAGAGACAGGGGAAGCCCCGGGAGACCAGCCCCCCTGCTCCAGGGCCTGCAGACGCTTGGGGTCCTCTGCTGGGGCTCCAGCCCCGCTAGGCCGGTGTCTGCCCCACCTGGAGCTCAGCTAGGACCGGCCTCACCCATGCCTGCCCCTGGGGCACGAGTCAGAGGCCGTGATGTGGGTGGGGTGTAGCTTCCCCCCGGGATCGGGGCCAGGAGCCAGGCGTTTGGGGCAGGCTCCCCGTGGGTCTTCACTGTTCCACTGTTGGTGTTCTGAGCCTCAGCCTGTTGCCCCTCCAGGAAAGAGGGGGACTCTATGGACCCCTCCGTGCCCACCACCTTAGGCACTGGGTGGGGGGCTCTGGTGGTCCCCTGTGCCCTCCCCCACTGCACCCCCTCTCAGCGAAAGTGGTGGCTCCACTGGCTCTGGCTCCTGTTCCCAGAGCTGACGGGGAGATTCTAAGAATGAAAACGCCTCGAGAGCATCAGGCACCAGGCGGTGGGGAGGAGGTGGGCGCGGCACGTCTGCGGCTCCAGGAGTCCTCAGCAGTGTCTGAGGACCAGACAAAGCGGGCGGCAGGGCCCTCTGCTTGGGGACCCCCAGGGAATCCCCAGCCCTGTGCAGGTGAGGTGGGACGCGGGCTGGGCTGGCAGGGGCTGGGCTTGGCCCTGGTCCCGGGCCTCCCGAGGCTGTGCCTTACCAGCGGGCAAACCGAGGCCGTCTGGGCAGTGCACCCTTCAGGCCCCAGGCTGTGGGGAGATGCGGCCAGGCCCGCTCTGTCCTCGGAGGTGCCCTAGGCCCGAGACATCAGCTTATCCGCCCGGCAGGAGCTGGTCCTAGCAGCCATGTCTAAGGCGGCGCCTGGGGTTGGAGGCTGGGGGATACTCAGCCCTGAGGCCCCCCACAGGTCCACGTGGCGGGTGCTTTCTTGGAGCCAGGGCGGGGGGCCGGGCTGTGGCCTGTGCACCACCCCCCCCATCCTCTTGGATGAAAGGCGCTCCTGTTCCCAGAAGTGGACCCACCCCTCCTCCCCAGGTGCCAGAGGCCTCCAGGCCCCATGGCAGCAGCTCCGGCCTGGCCGGGGGTACAGAGGCTTCTTAAGCAGGGAGCTAGGAAGGGAGGGTGGGTGGGGGTGTGGGGGCCTCCCAGCCCTACTGACGGAGTTCACAGCGGGTCCACCTCTTTGGATGCTCAGCTCCTTCCCATTGGTCTGGCCTATTCAGACTCCGGTGGGGGCCTGTGGGGTTGGGGAGAGGCTGGGTTTGGGGGCTCACAGGCGAGAGGGCGGAGCTAGCCAGAGCCCCCCAGGCCCCCTATTGCCCAATCCTGGGGGGTGAGGGCAGGGTGGAAGCTAAGACAGAGTGCCCCCCGGGAAGGGGTCCGCTCCATCAGCCCCCCTCGGCTGGCAGTAGCTGTCTGGCCAGCAGGGCTGGCCGGCGGGTTTGGGGAGCTACGCACGGGCCACAGCTTCCGCGTTTGCAGAGGGGATGGGGGGCGGCATCTAGGGCTCTGACCGCCCCCTCCCGCCCGACGCGGGCCTGGGTGGGGAGCGGGTCTCTGCCCTCGCAGGTTCCCCGCTGGTCTCGGCGGCCGCGGCGGTAAACATTCTCCGGACACATGCGGGGGGCGGGGCGCGCAGGGAGGGGTGCGTCTGTGGGGAGTTTCGGGGGGCCGGGCTGGAGCGCGTGGATGGGGCTCCCTCTGGCGGCGGGCGCGGCGGCGCGGACCCGCCGTGGACCAGCCCCCGCCGTGCAGTCGCGGGGCTGACGGCCCGAGCCGCGCCGCTCCGCGCGCAGCCGCCTGCCTGCCGAGCTGGGCCCTGCCCTCCTCCGCTCCCATGGCTCCGCCCGCGCGGCCTCATTTCCAGGCGACTGTCTCCCGGAGACCGCGCGCTCCCGTCCGGCGCAGGGACCCACTTGTGCCCGGGGCTGGCCGTCTGGGGCCGGACCCGCGGCTCGAGGGGGACCTCGGGGTCGCGCATCGCGTGAGCACTGCCCCGCCCTGGGCCCCGGTGCCCGCGTCCGTGCGCCCCGGGGGCGAGAACACGCCTGGCGGCGGGCGGGCCTGACCCTCTGGGCCCCAGCGTGGCCCGCACGGTCCCAGGCTGGCGGGGATGGACTCGCTGGCAGCACCCCAGGACCGCCTGGTGGAGCCGCTGCTGTCGCCGCGGACCCAGGCCCAGAGGCGGCTCAAGGTGTGTGTGGAGTGGGGCGCGGAAAGTGGGTCAGCGCGCGCCCACCCCGGTGCCCGGACTGGGGATATGACGGGGGCCGCAGGGTCCTGGGGTCCTGGGCTGTGCACGGGGCCACAGGGAGGCCGGGGGCTGCTGTCTATAAATAGCCGCAGCCCCGCAGTCGCTGCCGCCAGCCGCCCCCGCGGCTGGATCGAGGCCAGATGGGGCCTCCCACCCTCTACTTTCGCGGAGGGGTGAGTATTGAGGTGGGGGCTTCTCCAGCTTCGGAGGTCCTTGGGCACGTCTGAGGGGTCCGGGTCCTGGTGCCCTCTGCCCCCCACCCAAGGACACTGGCCTCGCTGGATGTGCCTGTTGCCCCTGCTCCAGGCACTGACTTGGCGTCTGTGAAGCCCTTGAGGGCACCACCACCCTCCAGGCCCACCTGCCTCCCACCTCAGGGGGGGCCTTTGCCCACAGACCCTCGCCTGCTGCTGCCACTGAGATGCCACTCTCCCGGGGGACTCTGCCCTGCTGCCCCCCTGGCCTGAGCCCGGTAGGGGCAGGGGCCGGGGCTGCTCCAGGAACAGGAGCGTGCCCCTGACCTGCCCCACCCCCGCCAGGACGTCGACAAGCAGTACGTGGGCTTCGCCACGCTGCCCAACCAGGTGCACCGCAAGTCTGTGAAGAAGGGCTTCGACTTCACGCTCATGGTGGCCGGTGAGTGGCCCAGGCCCCAGGGCGGGCAGGGGCACGGGCAGCCATGCTCTGTCTGGGGCCTGGGACCTGACCTCCCCACTGCATCTGTGGGCAGGGGAGTCAGGCCTGGGGAAGTCCACACTGGTCCACAGCCTCTTCCTGACCGACCTCTACAAGGAGCGGAAACTGCTGAGTGCCGAGGGTGAGTGGGCCCCACACCCCCTGCTGGGTGAGCCTTTCAAGGGCTCCTTCCAGGTCCAGCCCCGATCCTCTGTCCCTGAAGCGTGGGTCCAGACCACCACCAGGCCACGTAACCTGGGAGTGTCTGGGGTGCCCGGGCGTAGGAGTCAGGGCTGCAGAGGCCACTCTAAACCATCCCTGCCCCAGAACGCATCAGCCAGACGGTTGAGATCCTAAAGCATACGGTGGACATTGAAGAGAAGGGGGTGAAGCTGAAGCTCACCATCGTGGACACACCGGGCTTCGGGGACGCCGTCAACAACTCTGAGTGGTGAGGAAGGCTTGCCTGGGCTGGCCTAGCCTCCGGCTCCCAGCCCGGCTGGCCTCACGTGCCCCCTGCCCCCAGCTGGAAGCCCATCACCGACTATGTGGACCAGCAGTTCGAGCAGTACTTCCGGGACGAGAGCGGCCTCAACCGCAAGAACATCCAGGACAACCGGGTGCACTGCTGCTTGTACTTCATCTCCCCTTTCGGGCACGGGTAGGTGGCTGCCCGGGCCAGGGGGCCTGGCCCGCCCGTTCCTCAGGCACCCCCTCCCGCCACCCCACCCCTCAAGCCCCTCACCCCGGCCCCTCACAGGCTGCGGCCGGTGGACGTGGGCTTCATGAAGGCCCTGCACGAGAAGGTGAACATCGTGCCCCTCATCGCCAAGGCCGACTGTCTCGTCCCAGGGGAGATCCGGAAGCTGAAAGAGCGGGTGAGCCTGCAGGCCTGGGGGGTCTGTGCGGGGCTCAGAGGGGACTGAGGCTGCTGGCCCCTCCCCTGACAGTCCTCGCTGGCTGCAGATCCGGGAAGAGATCGACAAGTTTGGGATCCACGTGTACCAGTTTCCTGAGTGCGACTCGGACGAGGATGAAGACTTCAAGCAGCAGGACCGGGAACTGAAGGTGAGCCTGCAGCGCTTGGGGGACCCCAGAGGCCACGCTACAGCGGGTCTAGAGGAGCGCTAGGGCCCTGGTCTGACCTGGGGCGGGGGGCGGGGCTGGGGGGGGTGGCGTGAGACTTTCATCCAGGCTGTAGAGTCTTAGCTGGGGGTGGCTCAGGTCCCAGCTGGCCAGTGTGGTTTGGGTCCCGTGTGGTTCATGGGTCATGGAGTGCTTGCCAGAATATGAGGGCACAGTCATTGGCCAGGCCCCACCCTGGCCCTGCGCTCAGCCCCCTTCTCGTACCCCAGGCCTGTGCATGCCCCGACTCACAGAGTCCTGAGCTCTGGGGGAGGGAGGTGGCTTTGAGTGGTGATGGAGAAGCCAAGCTGGGGACAAGTGGCCACTAGGCCAGGACCAGGGTGGGCCCTTCACCCCAAAGTCAGCAGGGGTATCACTAACAGCCGGCACAGGCTCCGCTCTGGGGAAGGAGGGGGAGGGTGCCAGGCGGGGAGGGTACATCTGATTGGGCACATCCTGGCAAAAGCTCTCCATGTAAGGGGCACCAGCTCTGGCTTCAGCTGGCAACAGAGAGGCCCAAGGTGGGGATAACAGGATCTCTTTGGGGAGAGGTTATTGTTGGGGACACTGGAGGCGTGCCCATGCCCCTCTTGTACTGTGGACCTCACACCTATGCTAACTGGGCATGAGCCCTTGCACCTGCCCCCCCCCCCCCAGGAGAGCGCACCCTTCGCTGTTATCGGCAGCAACACGGTGGTGGAGGCCAAGGGGCAGCGGGTCCGGGGGCGTCTGTACCCCTGGGGGATCGTGGAGGGTGAGTCCAGGCCTGGGGCACAGCCTTTGGGTGGGAAGGCTCCCGTGGGCCGGTGGCCCACTCACCGGCCACCCCTGCCCGCAGTGGAGAACCAGGCGCACTGCGACTTCGTGAAGCTTCGCAACATGCTAATCCGCACGCACATGCATGACCTCAAGGACGTGACCTGCGATGTGCACTACGAGAACTACCGCGCGCACTGCATCCAGCAGATGACCAGGTGCGCGCCCCCGCCCCGCCCGCCCCCAGTCCCCGCCTGGAGGTGCGGGAGTCGCAGGGCCGTGCTGGTGGCGAGGGTCAGCCCGGCCTCCAGCAGCCTTGTCCCCGGTGTCCACCCTGCAGCAAGCTGACGCAGGACAGCCGCATGGAGAGCCCCATACCCATCCTGCCACTGCCCACGCCAGACGCTGAGACTGAAAAGCTCATCAGGATGAAAGATGAGGAGGTGGGCGGGGAGTGGGGGGGCGGAGCCAGGCTGGGTGGGCGGGGTGGGGCGGAGCCAGGCTGGGCTAGGGGGGCAGGCCCCGCCCACCGCTCCCTCACACCGCCCCCTGCCGCTCCTGCCCCGCCCCCAGCTAAGGCGGATGCAAGAGATGCTGCAGAAAATGAAGCAGCAGATGCAGGACCAGTGACCCCGCCGCAGCCCCACGTGCCATAACTATACTGCCGGCTTCCGGGCTGGCCCTTCCCACCCCCGGACCCCGACGGGCCTGGACTCGACGCCGGATTCATCTGGATCGCCCATAGGCCCGGGCGCGACCCCCAACCCCAGAGTGGCCCAGACCTGGTTTTTTTTCCCTCCTGTTCTCAGAGACGCTGGGTCACAGCCCCCAGCCAACCCTAATTTATTCTCAGCATCGACCCCTCCCCTCGTTTGTATCTGCTTCCCAGGGGCGTGGACGTTGGCCCCCCCACATCCAGACCTCTCTGGCTTTGGGGCGCTGGATCTAAGTTGGGTGGTCACTTGTGAGGTCTGCCCCCAACCGGAAGGTCACTGAATTGACTCCAGGCCCCATTTTCATGGGCGGGAGAGCCGAGGCAGAGTGGGGGTGGGGGGCCGATCCCCGGGACCCTGGCCTGTTTCCCGACTCCGGAGCCTCCCTTTGGGCCCCCGTGGGTCCTTCTTACCCCTTACCCCACTCACCAGGCACCTCTGTGCACAGGTTGGGAGCGGAAGTGATTAGGCTCCCTCCTGACCTAAGGAGGTCAGCTGGCTGCAGGCGACCGTAATGTGGCTGGGCTTCGCAGTGAATGCCCGCGACCCTCCCCCATAGCCTGGCCTGGTCCCGGGCGGGGGAGGGGGGGGGCTCCAGTAGCAGCGGGTGGTCGGCAAACTGGCTTCCCCCGCCCCTGGCCCACCCTTTGCCCATCAGGGGCGGGAGGCCCGCTCTGCCCAGCAGCACTGTCGCTCTGGGTTCCTGAGTCCCTGGTCCCCGTCCCTCCACCCGCATGATCCCTGGCCCCGAGCCCCATTCTCCAGTGTGTTCTGTTGTGAATGCTGCACCCTGTCCTGGTGACAGGAGAACAATGTTGGTGAACGTCGAAGAGGGTGTCCGCATGGTCTGTGCGCCCCGGGAGCGAGGGGCCGGAAGCTCGGTCGGCCGGCAACCTGGCGATAGCGCTCTATCTGTGCTGGCGGCTCGACCTCTGGGTTATTTCTGGCGGGGTGGCCGCGTTGTGGTCGGTTCGGCAGGCGCACCAGGGCCGGGGAGGGGAGGGGCGGGGAGGCCTTATCGCCCGGTCCTGCGACCACCGCCCGGAGCTCCAGAGCTCGCCCGGTCGCCGACCTCTCGCCATGGGCTTCGGTGAGTCTAGGGTCTGCCCAGGCCGCGCGCTCCCCGAGGACATCTGGCAGGGAGGCTCTCAATCCTCTGGGCTGCAGTCAGAGCAGTTCGGGCCAGACCCGGAGGACCCTTCCAGCCGGCGGGCGGGTGGAAAGGCTCGCGGGCGGTGGCGATGCCGCCCGGGACCCCGCGGGCCGGGCTCACCGCGGCGCTTCCCTTCCAGGGCTGCGCGGGGCGCTGAGCCTGCTGCTTCTGCTGCTCGCGCCGCCGGGCCGCTCGGCCGCGGGCTGTCCCGCCCCGTGTCGCTGCGCGGGTACGCGCGTGGACTGCGGGCGCCGCGGGCTGACGTGGGCCTCGCTGCCGGCCGTCTTCCCGCCGGACACGACCGAGCTGGTGCTGACCGGCAACAACTTGACGGCGCTGCCGCCCGGGCTGCTGGACGCGCTGCCGGTGCTGCGCGCCGCGCACCTGGGCGCCAACCCTTGGCGCTGCGACTGCCACCTGGTGCCGCTGCGGGCCTGGCTCGCCGGCCGGCCCGAGCGCGAGCCCTACCGCGACCTGCGCTGCGCCGCGCCCCCCGCGCTGCGGGGCCGCCTGCTACCCTACCTGGCGGAGGACGAGCTGCGCGCCACCTGCGCGCCCGGTGCGCTCTGCCGCGGGGCGCTGGCGGCGCAGCTCCTGCTGCTGGTCCTCGGGCTGTTGCACGCGCTGCTGCTGGCGCTGCTGCTGTGCCGCCTGCGGAGCCTGCGCGCCCGCGCCACGCGCCGGAGGCCGCTGAGCGAGCCGCTGGCCGCCGAGCGCGCGACCCCCGAGCCGAGCGACTGGCGCTGAACCGTGCGGCTGGGCCCCCTCCCCCGTCCTCAAGATCTCCCAGACCTGCCTCCCCGGCGGCCCCGCGCAGGGGCCCGACTGCTGCGCCGCCGCTGGCCACACGCACCCATGCCTGGACTTGGACCGAGGACCACCCCCCCCCCCACGCTGTCTACGCTGCCAATAAACCCTGCTCCCCACCCGACCGATCTTCACCGTGTGCCGCGGAATCCCCTTCCCAAACCCAGAAAGAGCTCCGAGGAGGGAGGAGTTCCCACATGGCAGTTCATACACCTCCATATCACCTCCTGGTCGGGGAACATGGGGTGGGGGCAGTGAGCGAACTTGCCCCCCACCCCCCGACTCTCCCCAAAGTTCAAGTGGGGAGGTGTGGAAGGGCTGGAAGGACAGTGCCCACCTGGGGGGGGGTGGGGGTGAGGACAGTGTGGGGACAGTAGGAGCCCCACGGGCGGAGCATGTGCCGAAAGCACGTGCTTGGAGTGGAGGTTTCTGGCTGCCAGGGCGGGTCTGCCAGGTGGCTCCAAGGATGGTTCAGGGTGTGAGGCTCCCCAAAGCATCAGGAGTGCTTTGGACCAGGGATGGTGAGGGCAGTCAGGGGCCCCAGCAGGACCTTCCTGGGCATTTGAGTGAGAAGATCTGGAGAGCAGGTAAGGACAGGGTGAGCCTTGTGAGCTGGGGTCCACAGAAGCTCCCTGCAGGAGTGAGGAGGCACAGGGGGTTGCAGGGTCTCTGAATCGTGTCCTCCAGCTGGCTGCCACCTCCTGCAGGAGACCACTCCTGACTGCTTCTCAGGCCCTGGTCTCCCCCATCCCAGCCCTGGGTCCAGGCCGAGCCACCAGGGCCTGGAAAATCCTGAGTATGTGCCCCAGCGTGGCTCAGGCTGCCAAGCTGGACCTGGCGGCCCCAGAGAGACAGCGATGCTTTCCCCACTTCCGCTCTAGGTGTGGCCCCCACCTGTCTGGCCCTGTGAACAATGTAGGCCGCTGATGAGGAGCCTGGGGCCTGAGCCCCGGCTCCCAGGCCCAGGAAGGCCCCTGGCCCCACTGACCCGGTCGGGGAGGCTGCCACTGACACGGTCTTTGTCTCAGCCTTTGTGGGACAAGACGGATGGCCCTCCGGCCGGGCCGATGCTATCTCGGGGCTGCCGGTGGGACGTGAGGTGGGAGCCATCCCCTCCTTTGTGGGCAGGTGCGTGGCATCCGGCCCATTGTGGGCTGCAGCTGACTGTCCGCTGTCCATCCAGGCTTATCACCAGATCTGGGATAGCGGCCCCTTCTGCACAAAGAAATGCCCCCTGCCCCCCAGGGAGTGGCCCGGAGCCCTGGTGGGGGTCAGAGGTAATAGTCATCGTGCAAGGTACACAAGCCACCCCCTAAACTCAGCCCCATTGCAGTGCAGGGATGGGGTGTCACCCCTTCTTTCCACAGCAAGAAACCCGACTCTGAGGGGGGCGGGTTCTCCCTGTTGGGCCGCAGAGCTTTCTCCGTAGCTGCCCTGGGAGCAGAGCTGAGACCAGGCCCCAGGGATCCCCTCTCCTCCTCGCTGAGGCCTCTGTGGGGCAAATGCAGGGCCCAGAGAAAGGGGCCTGGGGGCTCCTAGGTGACCTCAAGCTAAGACAGGGAGGCCTCCCTGGGCTATGGGACAGGTCCCAGCAGGAGCTGGGAGTGACCAGTGGTGAGCAGGAGCCCAGCTTCCCAGCCAGTGTCCTGTTGAGGGGGTGGGTGTGGTGGTCCCGGGGGCCGGGGGCTGCGGAAGCCTGGATCTTCTGACAGAGGAAAAGGCCAGCATCATGGTGTGGTCAGATCCGAGGAAGAACTTCCCCCTCAGACAACAGGGCAGCAGAACCTCGTGGTTACTCCAGGCTCGCCCTGCCCTCCTGCCAATTCCCCGTGATTTCTAGGGGCTCCGGCCATGGTACTGACCACCAAGGGCTGCCGGCCCTTACCCTAAGCTGACACTCCACACACAGACCCTGGGGCCTCAGCCTCTGGGGTGTGGCGAAGGGGCGTGGTCCCAGCTGGGGGCCCTGACCAGCCCAGAGCATGGGGGGAGCACAGCCCCTCTGCCAGCCCCGGGCCTCTGTGTCCCTTTCTCCGTCTCAGGGAGGATACCCTGCCCCAGGGTGCCTTCCCCACTGACAGGTTGGTCCCCCCAGGGCTCAGACTCCATCCAGATGGGAACAGCCCTGCTGGCCCCTCATGCCTGCAGCCCCCAGGTGGGCAATTACGGGCCCCTTTGCCCTGCAGCTCCAGTCCTCTGACCACACTGGTCCCCAGTTTCTTGGGGTGGTGGGCAGCCTCAGAGCAAGGCCGGGCTCTTCCCGGGGCAGGCACGAGCTTCCTGCTGCCACTCTTTCCAGAGTATCCAAGGCCTCCCTGCCCTGCATCCTGGCCTACTCTGCCCAGACACGTGGCGCACCACCCCGGGCCGCCCCGACGCTCAAGCCACATCCTGGCGACTGGAGGACGACCGAGGGGGTGCCTAGAGCGCTGAGTCCCTGCGAGGCCAGGCGGCGGCCCAGCCGGACACAGCCCTGAGAAGCGCGCGGAACCTCGGTGTTTTCGTCCCTGAAAAGGGCAGATGCCACGGCCGGTCCTCCCCGGAGCGCGGCCTCAGCCCGGCAGCAGAGGGCGCTCGCGACCCGCCGAATGGCCCCCGCGGGGCACACTGGGCGGAGGACGGCGCGGGGCGCAGGAGCCCAGGGGCGCGGGGGATGGAGAGGTTGCGGGGGGATGGAGGGGCGCGGGGGATTGGAGGGGCGCGGGGGGTTGGAGGGGTTGCGGGGGGATGGAGGGGCGCGAGGGATGGAGGGGCGCGGGGGATTGGAGGGGCGCGGGGGGATGGAGGGGCGCGGGGGATTGGAGGGGCGCGAGGGATGGAGGGGCGCGGGGGATTGGAGGGGCGCGGGGGATGAAGGGGCGCGGGGGATTGGAGGGGCGTGGGGGGATGAAGGGGCGCGCGGGGATGGAGGGGTTGCGGGGGGAATGGAGGGGTGCGGGGGGATGGAGGGGTTGCGGGGGGATGGAGGGGTGCGGGGGGATGGAGGGGTTGCGGGGGGATGGAGGGGTGCGGGGGGATGGAGGGGCGCGGGGGATTGGAGGGGCGCGAGGGATGGAGGGGCGCGGGGGATTGGAGGGGCGCGGGGGATGAAGGGGCGCGGGGGATTGGAGGGGCGTGGGGGATGAAGGGGCGCGGGGGATTGGAGGGGCGTGGGGGATGAAGGGGCGCGGGGGATTGGAGGGGCGTGGGGGGATGAAGGGGCGCGGGGGATTGGAGGGGCGCGGGGGATGAAGGGGCGCGGGGGATTGGAGGGGCGTGGGGGATGAAGGGGCGCGGGGGATTGGAGGGGCGTGGGGGGATGAAGGGGCGCGCGGGGATGGAGGGGTTGCGGGGGGAATGGAGGGGTGCGGGGGGATGGAGGGGCGCGGGACGCAGAGCAGGACTGGGCGGCCTCAGGGTCCGCAGGGCGCTCCGGTGGGGGCGGGGCAGGGCGAGGGCGCCCCCCACACACATCGACAGCCGGTCGCGGTTGCGGGAAGATAAGGGGCTTCTTCCGCCGGCGGCAGTGGCCCGGGACTCAGCCCAGTGAGCCTGCGGCGCGGCCGTCCGCCGCTCTTTGGCTCGGTGAGCACTTACTGAGTCCCTGCTGTGTGCGCCCGCAGGCGGGGGCTGCGGGGGCGTGCGGAGGGGACCGTAAAAGGCTGGCTTCGCCGCCCGCCGGGTGCCCACGGATAGGGGCACCTCTCGACCAGGCCGGCGGCGGAGCGCGGTCCCCGCGGCCCTCCAGCCTGCGGAGGGACCCGCCGCCCGCTGGGCGCGAGCTCCGAGGGTCCCGCGGACGAGGCCCCGGGAAGGGCTGGGGGCCAGGCCCTGGTCGTGCTGGGGGTGGGCCCGCCGCCCAGACGGAGCAACAACATTGGTGTGGGTGGCGGGGCCCTGGGGGCCCATAGCTCAGCGCACCGTCTGCGCCCACCCCCGGCGTTTCCGATGGAGGACAGGCAGCGGGTGATAAATCACCAGAGCCCAGCCCCCCACCGGGGCGGTCGTCGGGAAGGGGGCTCCGTGTGACAGAGACGGGCCTAGAGCCGTGAGACGACCGACCGCAGAGACAAAGCAGGGTCCCTTTACCGACCCCCCACCCTGGGCGCCCCTCCAGACACCTCTCCACCGGCCCATCTGGAAACCAGCTGAGAACCGCGCACCCCAGCCTGCTGACCCCCAACGAGGGGGAGGGGGCAAGAACAAGGCTTCCGCAGCCACAGCTCCCTCCCAGGGGCCGCCGTAAATCAGTGGGGGGCTCTTGCCAGCACCCCCAGGCTGAGGGGATCTGTGGGGTCCCTGGCCCTGGTGACTGGGCCCAGCCCTGGCTGTGTCCCTCTGTCCTTGAATTGTCCTTGGCAGATTCCCCCACCCAGCTCTCTGCAATACAGTCACCAGCCCTGGGCTGTCTATACCCGGTGCTATCTACACTGGGCCTGTATATATCTGGTGCTGTCTACACCAGGGCCGTGTACACCAGGGCCGTGTACACTGGTGCTGTCTACACTGGGGCTGTCTACACCCGGTGCTGGCTACAGCAGGGCTGTGTACACCCGGTGCCGTCTACACCCGGCGCCGTGTACACCCGGTGCTGGCTACAGCCTCACTGCCCTCATCGTCTCTGTCTGCAGACAGGAAATGTCTGCAGGGAGACATCCTGTTGCACCAGGAGACCCCTGGCTGGCCCGCAGGAACTGGGGGTCAGCGGCCTCCCCAGCACAGCCTCCAGGGGTCCCCTCTGCCCCAGGGGAAATGCTGTCTGTCCCTCCCTCCATCTGGGTTTCCTGTCCCTGCGCGCCAGCTGCTGAGGGCCAGCAAGACAAAGAGTGCTGAGAGACGGGCCAGGTGGGCCCCGCCACAGGTGTGAGCACCCTCTGGGGTCAGGATGCTCCTGGGACCTGCAGGGGGAACCAGAGCCTGATCTTGGCAGTGCCCGCCCTGGGCATCTGTCCTTCAGATGCCCCACCGGGCACAGGCGGCAGAGATAAGGCCACCTGGTCACAGGTAAGCCTGCAGACGTCCACCATGACACCTTCCCTGGCTTGTCTCAAAGGGATGGGCATGGGGATGGGGGCTTCCTTGTCTCAAAATACCTTTGGCGCTCTGGGAATTCTGTGCCTGAGACAGGCCCCGAGTGTCCCGGGGGCTGGCCTGGGCCTTGTCACGCAGATGGTCCCCTGGATGCTCAGAACCAGCCCCCTGAGCCCCAAGCCAGTGTATGGAGGCGGGGACAGGGAGGGTCTCGGTCCAGAGGAGAGTGTGGGGGTGCCAGGTGCCCTGGTCTCAGCTTGGGGGAGGAGGGGAGGGCCTCCCCCTCATTCATTCTCGCGCACGTTCCCACTCGTGGGCACCCCTGCCCGGAGGCCGCCAGCAGCACGGTGCAGGCTGGGCTGCAGCACCTTGGTCCTCGGACCTCCGCCCAGCGGGGACCAGTCCCCCTGGCTGCCGAGGCGCTGCTGTCTGTGCCTCGTGCCAGTGTCCCAGGCCCATGGGGACCTTCACAGGTGGGGGGCTGGAGGGGCTCCCCCAAGCTTTGCCTGCTGGCTTCCCCGGGGAGCGGGGATGCAGACCCCAGGGGAGGTAAAGGGTTCCCATGGTGCTCCGTCTCCCGCCCAGTGTGGCCTGGCCTGGCATGCCCACCCTGAGAGGGGGCTGCAGCCTGGGGCTGGGGGTCCCGGCAGCGTACACGTCACCCGGGCAGTCGTGCCCCCTTGGCCTCTGTGGGCCCCCTCAAGAGACGGTGCGTCTACGCAGACGTCTATTTTGATGTGGTTTGTGTTGGGGCGTTTGCTTTTCTCTGGGCTTTGTTTGTTTAAAGATGCTCTTGAAGAATTCCAACCCGTCTGCAGGTCCTGAGGACCGGCTTCTGTCTGGGCGGGGCTGGGGACAGGGCCCTGAGAGCCGCCTGTCCCAGCATGCCCGCCCGTGCCCCGTGCCCACCGGAGGGGCGCCCGCGACAGACCTGGAGCAGGTGGGGCCTGCGACGCCACCGCCGAGAGATGTCACCCCAGCGGGGCCGTGCGCCTCTGTGTGAGGAAAGCAGGACCACCTGTGTGTCGGGGCTCTGGGTCTGCTGGTGCTAAATGCTGTGTATGGCCCTACTGTGTGCAGTCCTACCGTGTGGGGCCCTACTGTGTGCGGTCCCACCGTGTCGGATCCTGCTGTGCGTGTCCCTACTGTGCGTGGTCCTACTGTGCAGCCCTACCATGTGCAGTCCTACTGTGTGGGGTCCCTAGTGTGTCAGATTCTGCTGTGCAGGGTCTCAACCTGCTCTGCAGGTCTCTTCTCTGTGGGTCCCTGGTGTGGGAACGTCTTTGAGGGGCTCAGGGCTGCCTCTCTTTACTTGGGGTGACATGGCTCAGACACTGTGACGTCTGGGTCATCCGTCAGTCCCTCTCCCTGGGCTGAGGGTCTACTGGTACCAGACTCTCCCAGGCCGCACTCCCGAGCCTCCGCGGCGAAGCTGTCAGGAGGGGTGGCATCGTCTGTAGACAGTGGGGGCTGTGGACACCGCAGGCAGCCTTCTGCGCGACGTGCCTGAGGCCTGATCTGTCAGCAGTGATGCCGTCAGGAGCCCACGGCATCCTCCCCACGTGCTCCGGGCCCCCTGCGTCCCCTCTGAGTGCCCCTGGGTCTCCCTGGGCCCGTCTGTGTCTCCGGCTGCGGTGGCTGAACCTGCAACGGTCCCAGCAGGTAACTGAGGTTGGTGCCGGTGGGCCTGGAGCCTGGCCTACCCTCCAGGGCCCTGTGGGCAAGGGCGGCGGGCACGGCCATCTCTGGCGTGGTGGCAGGATTGTGAAGGGTCTTCCTACATGGTTTCCCTCAACTCCCTGAGCACCAGTGTCCAGGGTGTGTCGTGCTGCCCCCAGGCCTCCGAGACACTGGAGCAGGTGGGCCTGGTGGGACAGAGGCAACCCAGCCCAGCCCCGTTCATCTCCCAGCCCCCGGGCGCCCTGCGTCCTCCTGGTCCACCCTGCCTCTGCCTCTGTGTGCAGCGGCCGTGGCCCCGCGGCCAAGACCTGCCTTGAGGGCACAGAGCCCGGCGGCCACCTCCCCACGAGGGAGCGCATGTGGGGGGCAGGACGGTCCTCACGCCTCCTGTGGGCGCACGTCCCGCCGCTGGCCGTGCCCCCGCATGCCCTCAGCCGCTGCCCCTCCCCACCCGCCCGTCTGTGTGTACACAGGCTTGTTTTCCCTGCCTCACGGGCCAGGGCTGTGCTCGTAAATCGTGCGGCCGATGACACATTTATCCCGCGGGCGGCCGGTGGTGTGAATTTATGGCTGCCCGTCCCTCCCGGCCGAGGTGGGACAGGGGCCTGGACACCGCACGGGCGGCCACCTCCGGGGGCCGTGGGGTTCAGGAGCGCCCCCAGGCCCAGCCGCTCAGGAGACCTGCAGTGCCCAGGGCAGATGGGCTCTGCCGGGCACGGGCTGGGTCGCGGGCTGCTAAAGTGCCCACTTCGGTCTCCTAGTGACCCGGGCAGGACGGAGGGGCCACTCCCTCGGCCGTGGACTTGGCCCACTGCTGCCAGGCCGGTGGGAGGCGCAGCGGGCAGGGAGGACTCTCGGGGAGGGCGGGAACCCCACGGGACCCCCCTCCTCCTGCCCCCAGTAAAGATGGGGAAACAGAGGCCCGGGGCGGCACAGGGCGCGGGGGTCCCGGGGCAGCCCCCTCCCACCCCGGACAGTCCTTCTGTGCTCCCCAGTTTGCGGGCTGGCGGAGATCACGGGAGCCGGGCCCCCTCGGGCTGTCGTGGGGGAGGGGAGGGGGGCTGTCCGTCTGTCCGTCCATCCGTCGTCTGCGTGCGGGCCGGGCCTCCAGGGGACCTTCTGTGGGCTCTCGTGCTCGCCGCCCCGGCCCCCAGCCCCCCGCCCCGCCCGCCCGCCTGTCAGGATGAGCGATGGTGGCGGCCCCCCCGGGCCTCGGCCCCAGGCCGGTTCCCGCTCATTAGCCGCTGACACTGTTTGCTTTCCCGCCTGGGACGCCCACCTCGTCACAGGCCATTTCTCGCGGCGCCCCCCACCCCTGTGGGCCGGCCCGGGGGTCCAGGGTGCCGGGCAGGACCTGCCTTCAGCTCCCAGGGACGGACAGGCATGGCACAGTCCCGCCCCAGCCCCTCACCCCCACCCCCTCACCTGTGGGCCGAGCACACAGTCAGGCCACAGCGAGAGTGAGGCTGGTTTCGCGGGGACACTCAGGGGGCTCGTGACGGTGCCAGCTCACACCCCGCCTCTGCCCATCTTGGCCACTGCCCCCCTGGAGTGGCCCCGGAGCCCCCAGCCCCATAGAGAAGGTGCCTCTGTCCCCCCAGCAGCCCTGGCCCACGGCATGTGGACCAGACATTGAGTCTCTGATGCCAAGGCTCTGGGGAGAAGGCAGGCGGAGGGGTGCCCCGGGCAGAGCGGGGGTGCCCCGGGCCCTGCACCCTAGCTCCGAGCAGGGGAGGCGTCACGTGGACGTGGGGGCTTGGCGTGGGCTCAGCCTGCAGGCAGGGCAGTGCGTGGGCACGGCGGAGGTGCCCATCTCTCCTGCCGCAGGCCACCCGCTGCCCCCACACCCGTCCACCCATCCCCCACCCCCACCCCCACCCCCACGCAGAATGGCCACAGCTGGGCGGCATCAAGGCCCACAGGCCGGTGGCAGCCAGTCCTTCACTTAAAAATGTGTTTGTGATTTGGCGGCCGGGCAGATAACGGTGACGAATGGCCCGCCTGCCCCTCGGGGCCCCCAGCCCATCTGGTTTGATTTTGGCCCATCCCTGCCCTCGGGCACTGCCCTCCAGGGGAAGCCGGGCTTCATGGGCAGCCTCTGCAGACTCCGCCCCTCCGGCGCAGGGCCCCACGGGGCGGCCTTGCTGCCCACTGGGCACCGGCTGGTGCTGTAGGGAGGCTGCACCCCGAGCAGGCTGTCCCCTCTGCCGATGCAGAGCTGTGGGCACCGGGCAGAGGGCGGCGGAGGGGTCTGTGGGGGCCGGTGGAGCCCGCAGGCAGTGCATGTGGCCCTCGTCAGGAGGGGTTTCTGACAGGCCTGCCAAGCCTCTCGAGCCCCCAGACCATCGATTATCCCTGCACGGCGGCTTCCGGGTCCAGCCCCAGGCTCGGCTGGGGCAGCAAGGTCAGCGAGCCCCTCCGCCCTCGCCCCGCCCTTCCGCTTCTCTCTGGGTGCCTGGAAGTGGGCAGAGATGGGTGGGGGGTCTGCTCGCCCCCCGGGAGTACCCTGTCCCAGCCCAGGCCCTTGGAAGCGGCCGCCCGCGTGGTCACAGTCTGCTCGGTTGGTGCTGCCCAGGGACCCGGGCTGCTGGGTGGCCCGGGTCACAGACAGGGTGGGGCCCCATCCTCAGTAGGACCAGGGTGGGCTTGGGGGTCCCCCCCACCATCTCAGGGGCCAGGGGTGGGGTGTGGGGAGGGCACTCCAGGCCCAGGAGCAGAGTTGGGGGTCCACCTTCACCCTGGACATGCAGCCTGGACCCCTTTGTCCCCAGGAGCTGTGTCCTCAGGGTGGCCAAGCCTGTGCTGGGGGAGGGGGTGGCTGGGGGAGGGGCCTCCAGGGAGAGGGGCCGGAGGGGGGAGGGGGTGTTGCTGCACCAGGACTCCAGCCCCCTCCCCCAGGCAGTGAAACCCCGCTCCCTCAGTATCACATTGTTGAGAATTAACTTTGTTGAAATAAAAATTGGTCTTGGTATTAACTTGGCCTCCAGGATTTTCTCCGGGGCCCTGGGGGCTGCAAAGGGGTCAGACGTCCATTCCCAGAGCTGGTGCCGGCTTGGGTTTCAGGGGCACCAACGACCTCCTCATCCTCTCCAGGCGGTAACTACCCACTGACTCAGTTCCCGGGGTTGTAGGGGGAGCCGCTTCCTCTGGCCCTGCCCTGAGGCAGAACCACGCGGGCAGCGAGGATCTGGGCGTCGAGCCCTGGTCCCTTCCAATCCCTCCCCCTCCCCCATCTGTCCGCCTCCCTTGGCAGCTCTGCCTAACGTCCACGGGACTCCTCCAGCTTGCAGTTCTGCGCAGCCTCAGTTTCTCCATCTGTAAAATGGGAGGCTTGGCCCGGCCCGGGTACAGGAGGCCCTGCTAACAGATAGGCAGCCAGGCATCCAGAGGGTAGAGCCGGCCCTTCTGGGAGGCACTGCCCGCCCGAGTGGCCGCAGCCAGTCCTCTGGGGGGACGCGGTGGGGCCTTCACCATGGTAGTGGGCGCCCAGACCATGGGTGGCGGTGGGGGTGAGGACAGAGACGTGGGGTCCCCGAGACCCGCTCCCAGGGAGGCAGGCAGAGGCAGGCGCCCCCCCGCAGCCACCAAAATGGCGTCTGTCTGCACCTGCACAGGCCTGCCTGAGAGGGCTGGGGGCCTCTGCCTGCACTGTGCCCCGCCACCTGCCACGCCCCCCGGGCCTGCCGTGGGTCCCAGCGGGCTGTGTGCCCGCGGGGAGGCTGAGCCTGGGGCTGTGGCAGGGACGGGGCAGGTCGGGAGGGCGGGTGGCAGTTCGTCACCCGCTGCCCCAGGAGTACTCTCTGGCCCAAGGGCGGGTCTGTGCCCAGGTCGCCAGGGGGTAGGCAAGAGGTCCCAGCTGGTGGTCCTCCCGCAGCCTAGGCCGCCCAGGTCCTGAGCAGGGTTTTGGGGGGTGGGGTGCAGCCTGGGAACAGGCTGGGATGGGGGCCTGGGAATGGAGGCGGGGGCCCCGGGGGACGCTCGAGTGGGCCCAGCTGTTGCTGCCTGGCTCCAATTCCCGCTCTGTGCCGAGGCGGGTCCCCTGGGCCGAGGCCGGTGGTCTGCCGGGGGCGGGCTGGGCGGGCGGGCTATGGGGCCTGAGCCTTCCTCAGGCGGTGGTCCCTGGGGCTGCGGCAGGAGAGGCAGCCACCTTTACTCTGCTGCAGTCACCCAGGAGGACTCTCCTGTCCCCTGCGCCTGCCGGGCCCTGGAGCCTGGCTCACCTGAACGCCCGAGTCACCCGCTGCCTGCGTCCAGCCCCACCAGCCCAGCCCCAGCCCAGACCCCCCAGTCTGATCCTTCTGTGCGGGGAGCCCGACAACCAGAACCAGGCCCAGCCCAGAACTCTCCTACTCATCCTTCAGGACCCCAAGCGAGCGCCCCTGTCCCTGAGAGCCACCCGGATGTGGGCCCAGCACTCACCTGACGCCACCTTCTGTCCAGGGCTCCTCCCGCCTGGCCCTGAGGCGGGTCAGGCTCCGCAGCCCAGAGGACGAGGCTGGTTCCCGGGCCCCTCTCCCCATCTGGCCCGTCCTTGGCTGCACCCTTCCCGGGGCCCTGCTGCAGGGAGTTTGTCCTCGAGGGGACTGTGGGGCTGCCAGGACCCACGCTTCCCCCAGGGAAGGGTTCTGAAGCGTAGAGGAGCCCAGAGAGGCGGGGTTTGCTGTGGGCACCCTGGGGGCTTCCCCCGCAGGCCCTCCCCCCAAAAGGCCGACCCCCAGTGCTCGGCTGGCTTCGGCCGAGGGCCTGACAGAGAGGCTGCTGGGGTGAGGCCTGGGGGATGTGGGGGGATCCTCTCACTCCTCAGTCCCTCCTGCCTGCCCGGTGGGCCCCAGGGAATCCCGTGATGCGGGAACCTGATATTTTAAGACTTAAAGCAAATGTTTCTGGAACCCAAGCTGAGCTGAGGCGCCCGCCCGGGCCTCGTGGAGGGGGAGCGGCCTCAGAGGTCACCCCCGCCCACAAGCCAACCTTAGCCCCCCGGGCCACAGCTCCCGGTGATGGGGGTCACTGAGCCTGGAGCCCCCTTGAGGGGCCAGAGTCAGGGCAGCTTCAGGACATGGGGGGCTGGTATGGGCCCCCAGCCTGCTGGCCCCTCTCGCTGGCCTCTGGAGCCTTGCGAGGCCTGCCAGAAGCTCCGGATCCCCAAGGACTAGCATCTCCTGACCTGGGAGTGGGGGGTGCCCGCGGTCTGCCCTGCCTGCTTGCCGTCAGGGTGGCGGGTCCGTGGGCTGCTCTGACCCCTGGATAGAGCCCAGGGCTTGAGGAACCCCAGGCTTCGTGGCCTGCGGGGCGGGGAGATCTGGGATGGATGGCCGTGCCGGCCTGGGTTGCAGGCACGAGAACAGGGCATCCGGGGCGGGTGGGGGGAGCAGCCGGGGCTTCCCCGGGGGCCTGCTGGTTAAAGAACCTGCCTTGCAACGCGAGGGATGTGGGCAAGTCAATCCCTTTCTTCTTAACCTCAGCACAAGAAGGGGCCCCCCAGGGCCTGGATGCTGAGGGGTCCAGGCCCCAGGCCCTCTGAGCTCAGAGGGGCCGTCTTCTTCCCGAGTCCCCAGTGCCTGGAGTGCCCAGGGGCGGGGGTGGGACACTGCAGGGTGGAGGGCTTGGGCCCTGCTAGGGAGGACGGGTGTTAAGGTACAGCTGGGCTCCCAGCCTTCCAGGCACCTGTGCTGAATCCCTGGTCTGGTCCCAGCGGGTGGGGCTCGGCCACACCCCCAACCCTACGCCCAGGGACCCATCGGGCACAGAAGCACCCCCGGGCCGGGCCCCACCCCCTCCCCACCCCCTCCCCACCCTGTCAGGCGGCCCCCACTGCCAGGCCCAGGCCCCAGCTGTGCGGGCAGACATACGCCGCCTGCTTTGGCTACGCTGGCCCTGAGGTGCAAAGTCCGTGGTGATGAGCCCCGGTGTCCTGAGTGCTGAGGAGATCTGGTTGGGCTGCCTGGAAGAAGGGTCGCCAGCTGTTCAGGGCTCCCACTTCTTACCAGGCCCAGTGGGCAGACCCTGCCTGACGGCCCCACCAGGCTGTGGCTGGGGGGCTGTGCCCACCAGGGCTGAAGCCCACAGGCCAGCCCCTCCCTGGAAGCCACTGGCTCCGGATGGTCAGAGCCGGTGCCCACCACCGCTCCAGGAGCCCCTAGGAGCCCTCGGATGCCGTGTGGGTGGGAGGCCCCCAGTGGTAGCTCCACACTCCAGGGCCCTGAGGCACTGCCCCCTGCCTGCCGTCCCCGAGGGACCAAGACCCAAGCGCCTGCTTTCTGCAACCTGCCGGTTCTCCTGACCCCGTGACCCGGAAGCCCCCTGGAGACGGGGTCCAGGGCCTCTGTGCACTCAGGCCAGTGGGTGGACGGGGGTGGGCGCGGACGGGGAGGGGGGCGGGCTGAGCCCGGGGATGCCCACGCGGTGGCCGTCTGCAGGTGACGTGGGTGCAGACGGGGAGGGCGAGGTGGGCGGGGCTCGGGGGTGGCTCTGCCCCCGGGCCCACCCTTTCCCTCGCTGCTTGGCTGCGGGGCCCCCTCCTTCCCTACCTCCCTGTCCCCAGGCCCCCGACCCTGCCTGGGCTCCCAGGCTCCAAACCAGAAAAACGAGATGCAGAATAAACAAGCAGGGCCGGGCGCAGCCTCACCTCCAGCGTGTCCAGCCACCAGCGCAGGTCTGGCCGTGGGGCTGGGTCCTGCCCTCCTGGGACCCCGAGGGTCAGGGTGGACGAGTCACCCCTGGGAATGCAGAATGCTGAGCCCCTGATCGGCCCCCTTCCACCAGCTCCAGGGGGTCCGGAGCTTGCCCGGCGCAGGGATGTGGTGCTGGGCTCGGGACCGGGCCGGGGCAGGGCCTGGGGCCCAGGACGTCCTGAGGGGCTGGGGAGGGCAGCGGAGAGGTGGGGGGCGCACCGTGGACTCTGGGGTTGGGCTCCGGCCATGGACCAGGCCCCTGCCTCCCTGGGAGCCCTGACCCCCGGGTGTGGGGCCAGGACCCCCCCCGGCCGTCTGGAACAGCTCGAGGCTGAGGCAGGGGGTGAGGTCCAGAGGGGTCCAGCTCAGAAGAGCCTGGAGGAGTTGGGGGAAGTGGGCAGACACACGGGTGGGCCCAGGGTGGAGGGCATGGGAACCCTGCAGGCTCCGAGCGACCACGCGCGGCCGGGCGGGCGGTCTGTCACCATGTGGGGCCAGAAGGTGCCAGGCCCCAGGGGCAGAGCCCCGTGTGCTGGGCCGTCATCCACATGCCAGGGGGTGCCCTAGCCTTCCTGGGGCCTGTACCTCGGCTGTGGGGCACGGGAGAGGGCAGTGGCCGGCCAGCCCCAGGCAGCACAGGCCGGGCACCCAGCTGTCCCAGGAGGACACGCCGCCCCGCCGCAGCCTCACCACCGGACACTCACATGACCCACCTCGGGCAGCCCGCCCACCGGGCACCCCGCCCGTCACGCTGACCTTCTCCCCACCAGCACCTGCTGGGGGCTGACGGAGGTCTCTATTCCCGGGCAGGCGCCGGCCCGGGTTATATTTAGGCCGTGGACGGGGGGCAGTGGAGGGCGGGCTGCCGACCCCCACCCGGGGCCCGGAGCAGGGCAGCAGGCTGGGCTGCCTGCCCGGGCTCCGCTGCTGCCCGCGGGCTCTCTGGCCACTCCTGGCTGGGGGAAGCCCGGCCCGCCTCCCAGATCCAGGGCTCAGCTGGCCACGAGGCCATTCTCTGCCTGGACCCCCCAGGGCCCCGCCCGAGGGGACGCCCAGCCCCGGGCCCTTCCTGCCGCCCGGACTGAGCCATCCTCCCTCCTGCCGCCTGCCTGGCAGGATGTTCCTGAGGAGGAAACGGCCCCGCGGAGCCCACCCCATCCACGCTGGAGCCCAGGGCCCCACTTCCTGCCCCAGACCCAGCGGGAACAGACCAGATTCCCCAGCCCACGGGCCTGAGCACCCCAGCTCTGGCACCACCTGCTGCCACTCAGCCTGCCTCCCGGGGCGGCTCTGACCTCGGCGGTCCCTGGCCCGGCCCCGGGGGTTGCCCGCTGCTTCAGACCATCTCCCTGGACACGGTGGAGGTCGGCCCGCCTGGCACTCACTGGGCTGGCCCTGAAACAGTGGGCCTGCCTGGGTCTCAAGGGCACGAAGGAAAAGGTCACGACCCTGCCCTGTGGGCAGCCTCACCCGGGGGGAAGGCAGCTTGGCCCAGCCCTCTCTCTCTCTCTGCCCAGGACCCTCACGCCCTGTCCAAAGGGGTTTCCTGCCCCTGCTGACCCCAGATCAGGGCAAGTCGCCAGGCCACCCTGCCCGCCTCCGCCCCAGGAAGCAATGCAGCTAGAGGTGCGGGGCCTTCAGGCCGGCTTGGAGGCATTGAGGGCAGGGCTGGGGGCTCTGGAGGGAAGTGGGTGGCCCCAGCCCTGCCCGCCCTGAGGTTCAGGAAACGGGGGGTCTCAGAAACTTCCTCTTGGCCAGACGAGCTCCCGGTGGGCTGGGCGGCTGGGGGTCAGAGGCCTGGCCTCAGCTGCCCCTTCCTCTCTGGCCGGTCATCAGCTGGGTGGCCTGGACTGCGGCAGGCTTCAGGCCGGGGGTCTGGGTGTCCCTCGGGCCCTGCAGGTGGCTGGCGGTCAGTGCCGGAAGGTCCCTGGGCCGCCCAGACTGGAGGCGTGTCATCCACGGTCTCTGCGAGGCCCTGCCCACGGGGTTACCATCAGAGGGAGTGGTCACCATCAGCTGTGCCCACGGGGCCCCACCCGGGCCTGGCCTGTGGTCCCTTCTGCTGGAACCCCCAAGCCTTGGTTCCCCTGTCTGTAAGACGAGGTGACCATCCCGCCCGGACACAGACACGGGGGCTGCCAGGGAAGCTGGAGCCGGACCAACGCGGGCAGACGCCCCGGGGCGTTGTGGGCAGCACCTGGACCCGGCCCGGTCTCACCCCGAAACCCGGGCCTCTGCCGTCCCCCGTCAGCGTGCATGCTGCACCTGCCCTGAGTGGGCTCTAGGAGCGGACGCCGGGCCCCGTGGCCACCCTCTGGCACACAGAGAGGCTGACCATGGCCTTGGGGGGCCAGCCCGGCCAGGCCTGAGTGCAGAAGGCTGGGGAGGCAGCCCTGGCGCTCTCGGAGAGGCCATGAGGACCCTGCCAGCGGACACCTTGCCTTGTGCTGGGCGCACGTTGGGGGACTGCAGCTGGGCACTGACCGGCCCGGGACTCAGACCGTCGGGTCGTCCGGCCCCAGAGGGTCTCAGGGTGGGGTGAGGCCAGCACCCAGCTCGCGAGAGTGCATCTGTGTCCGCAGCCTCACAGGCCCCCGCCCCGGCCCACACATGATGGGCGGCCGTCCGTCAGCACGGCCAGTCCCTCCAGCCATCAGTCAGCGGCCGCGGCTGCGGGAGCAGCGGCCTGTTTGTTTTGCCGGCTCCGTGTCGCTCCCTGGGGCGTGAGCCGGAGGAAATGGCCGTTCTGCCTGGGCGGGCGGTGGGCAGCTGGGGCCACCGTGGGCAGGGCCTCGCCCGCTTTGAGGGCGAGGGGCGCTGGGCGTCTCTGCCAGCCCCCACGGCAGCCGTGGCCAGTCAGGTCGCTCACCCCTGCCCTTCCTCTGGGCGGGGGCTCAGGTGTCAGCTGCCCCCAGGTGGGGGGTCCCCTGCTCAGAAGCCCAAGAGGCCCGACGCTGGACGTCTGCGCCGGCTGCTGCAACCGCGCTGGGCCTGGGTTCAGGCCACAGGCCAACCGGCAGGGAGCGGGGGGGTGGGACGGGCTGGTCTGGGGGCACCTAGGCAGCTCTCTGGAGACGTCCGGCAAGATCAGAGCCAGGAGCCGGGGCCACTTCGGAAGAGACTGCACACGTGGACTGGAGGCGGTGACACGCTGCACCAAGAGGGCGGGTGCAGCCCCCGCAGCCCCTCAGGGGTGACCGCCGCGGCCCAGCGGAGAGCTCATGCCAGTGCCCAGGGCCCTTGGTCAGCCATCGGTTCTCAACGACCCCCGAGGGCCCCCCAGGCCGAGCGGGGACACGTCCGTCCCCAGTGCTGCCTGAGGCTGCCCTCATCCGCCGTCTATACCGCGGTCACTCCCCTCCGCCCGGGCCTGGGTCTGCGGATGAGGGAGGCAGGCTTGGGAGGCCACAGCGTTGGGGCCACATGTCGCGGGGCAGGCCTCTCGCAGAGAACAGGCTGTGTCTGCGAAGCCAGAAGCTGAAAGTTGGAGTTGGGAGAGACCCCCTCCAGACCCCACGTCCCCCTGGCCATCCGGACGCGTCTCCACTGGGAGCAGCACCTCCCTCCAGTGCACTCCTCCCTGTGCCCGGGGTGCCCACCTGCCCGGGGCAGTCTCTGCAGGACACCTCCTCCTTCTGTTGCTGGAGGCAAAGGTTGAGAAAGAATCTGCAAGATCCCCTCCACGGTGAGGTGAGCATGACTAATAGCGTCCCATCTTGAGCGCACAGGGAAGGCGAGGCACTCGGGGCAGCCACGTCCGCGGCCACGTGAGGGGATGGCCAGGGCACTGAGCCCGGGGTTCCGGGCGGGCAGGGCCTGGGGACGCAGGGCGGGGACCCTGCCAGGCAGGCGCTCTGGAGAGGGGCAGGCCAGGGCCGCAGACGCCCGCATGCCACATGGGCTTGGCCAGGGCTGCCTCGGTCTCCTCAGGCGGCACCTCGGAGGCTCCCACTGGCCCCGGGGCCCGGCCGATCCCAGCCGGGCCTGAGACAGCCCGGCGCCCGCTGACACCCCACCCAGCGCGGGCGGCCCGTGCTCTGGGTTCTGGCAGGCACCCCGGCAGGAGGGGCTGGTGAAAGCTTGCGTCTGTCTGTCTGTCTGTCTGCACAGCTGGTGCCAAGCACCCGCTTCGCTGGATGGGGCATCCACCCGGCCCTGCCCGGGCCCTCGGGCTCAGGGTGCCCACCTGGCAGGCCCGCCCCGTGCCCTGCACGCGGACGAGGACCCCCGAGGGGCCCGATGGCTTTGGTGAGGCCGGACGGCCCGAGTGGGGGGCTTCAGGGGAGACCGCGGGAAGGGCCGGCCCTGGGGGTAGCCCAGAGCCTCTCAGCCTCGTGGGCCGCAGGGTCGGTCGTGCGGGGGGAGCAGACGCCCGCGCCTGTGGGAGTGGGCCCGCGCGCAGGGCCCCAGGCCGCCCCCTCCCCGCAGCTGTCTCCTGCCCCTCAGGCGCCCGCCGCCCCCGCCCACCCCGACTCCTATTTCACTGAGGAGATTACGACCACCTGGCGAGAGCCCCCTCCCCCCTCGCCCAGCCCGCGGGCCCCTCGAGGTGCTCTCCGGGGGGGCCCCCACCCCCATGTTCCCACGCACCCAGCCTTGGCGCCATGAGCCCCGCCCCCCGGTGCTCACCCACGGAGCCGGCGGCCCGCGGGCGGCCCCGCAGCAGGCTGTGTCCACATCTGGGGTCCTCTCTGCCCAAGCGCGGGCTGCAGCCCCGGGCCGGTCCTCGTGGGGTCCCAGGGGCTCGGCCGTGGGCCCCGTCCAGCCTGCCTGATGCTGCCTCAGACAAGACAGGAGGAATCTCGGCTCCCAAAACCACAGCTCTGAGCTGTTTGCTTTTGAGAAATTCCAACCTGGTTCTGCAGAGCTGCGGAGGAGGAAAGGGATTTGTCTGGCTGCGGCGGGGCGGGGCGGCGCCCGCAGACACGGGAGCCCAGGGCCACTGTGGACATCTGGGCCGGGCAGGGAAGCCGGGCGGAGGGGACTCGAGTGGGCCTTGGGGGTAGAGCCAGGCGCCCCCGCCCCGAACTCCTGCCCAGTCCCCAGGCCCACAGACACAGCGGCCGCCCTGCCACGGTCCTGGGGGGCCGGCTGGGCGGTGGTGGGCCTGGGCAGAGCAGCACCACTCGGGAGCCGGGGGAGCTGGCTCAGCCAGGACCGGAGGTGTGGGGAGCACACTGGCTGCAGGCCACACTGTCCGGCCCAGCTCGGCCAGCTTGAGAGGCCCATCCCTTCAAAACGTTGACCCCGCCGTCTCCTGGGCGAGCCCGCGGCCGAGGGGCCTGGCTGCCCCTGCCGCCCCGCCAGGCCCGGCCGCCCAGGGGTCCAGGCCCTGGAGCCTCGCCACCCAGGCCCCTCTGCCTTCACACGACTCCGCCGCGACAGCAGCGTCCCCGCCGCCCGCACGGTGTCCCAGCCGGCCCAGTCGGCCTGCCCGCTGCCGTCAGCCCCCAGGCACCGGGTGAGGCGAGCGTGAGGCAGCCTGCCCGGGGCCGTGGGCACAGTGCTCGGAAGCCAGGCCTCTGTGCCGGTTCAGCTTCTGGGCAAAAGGTCGCTCTGGGGAACGCAGAGGGGGCTCGAGCTTGGAGCCGACCCTTCACCGACTCAGGCCAGACTCCTGCCTGGGGCTGTCGCAGCGAGAACAGCTTGAATTTAAATTACCAACTGGATCAAGCCTCTCATGAAAATTCCCAGTCTGACATATTTGGTTAGTCTAACTGCTCTAAGTTTCGAAACGTAGAGTTACAGCCCTAGGCTACGGCCCTGTAACCAGAGGTGCTGGGCCCAGCCCAGTGGCCACTGTCCATCAGCCCTACCCCCAAGTCTTGCTTCCTGGAGCCCACCTGTCCACCAAGCCCGACTCAGGCCTGCGGCTTGAGCCGGGAGGCTGGCCTCCTGGGGACCTGCCTGGCAAGGTCCCCGGAGAGTGACCCGCTCCTGTCCCGGGTGCCCAGGGCCTTGTCCCTGCCATCGGACCCGCCCTCAAGAAGGGCGGTCTGAGGGCATCACCTTCAGGACATCAACCCGCAAGAGCAGGCCGAGACATTCGGACCTTCCTTCACCTCGGGGTGCCCAGGGCTCCACACGGACCTCATCCAAGCCGGGTGAGGCCGAGGCCCCCCGACTCACTGAGCTGAGCGCCCCGGACAGTGACGATTCCCCACGGGGGCCATGGGGACACCTGCGCGTGCTCCTGTGCGTACGTGTTCTACGAGCCCATGCGCGCGCTCCGGCCCGTGTCGCTATACGCGTGTGTAGCAGAGTGTGCGGTGTGCACGCACGTCTGTGGGTGTGTTACGTGTGTGGCGAGTGTACACTCACCGGCGTGTGCACAGTCAAGGTCCCCCGCCCACCAGAGGGGCCTGAGGAGACGGTCTCAGGCGTCCAGCTCCCTGCCCCTCGCCCCCAGCAGAGACCCCCAGCGGGGCCTGTCCCTCCTCCAATGACAGAGGCGGAAGCCTCAGGGCCTCAATCTAGGTCCCCGGGGCCTCTGAGCCTCGTCTCTGCCTGACAGCACCTGGGGTCGAGGGGCCGGTGTGGCAGTAGAGGACAGACAGATGGACAGCCAGCTCTCCAGGCAGCTGGGTCCTCCCGCCAAGTGGGCAGCTAAATCAACAGGCCCAGAAATCGGAGAGGGCCCAGCCGTGGCGGACTTCCAGCCTGCGGGGGCGGTGGTGACACCGGGTCTGGCCGGCCCAGCCCCTCCTCACTGTCTCCCCGGTTCCGGTTCCGTTCTGTCCTCCTGGGCCTGGAAGGAGCACCCTCAGGGTGGGGGCGGAGGTGCAACCAGCCTCGCAGACCCGACCGACCCTCCCGGCTCCGAGGGGCTGGGGTCACAGCGCTGTGAGCCGCTCGGTGCTGTCTGTCCGCCCCCCAGTCACTGCCCTGTGTTCACACTGCAGTCACCCGCCCCCAGGGGCCAGGAAGAGCTCCAGGTGATGCCGCAGAAGGGGTGGGGGCAGCCCCCCAGACACAGGAGCTCAGCTCACCCCACTCAGACACCTGCAAGCCAGTGAGGAGCACACACCAGGCTGCTGTGGTGCCAGCCTTCACCAGCACCCCCTCGGATGCTCAGGCCCCGCATGTGAACCCCAGTGTACACCTGGGTCTCAGGGCCCGTCACGGGGCACCCGCCGGACCTCAGAGTTAGAGCCCCCCACCCCGGGGGGCTGGCAGGGACACGTGCTTCAGCTGGGGGCACCCTGCGCCAAGGGCCTGGGGGCAATTAGCGGCCAACAGAGCTGCCCCTGGCCCCAGTGCAAGGAGCCCCCAGGCTGGCTGGGAGTGCGGTTTCTCCAAACCCCGGTGGTGTCACAAGAGACTAGGTCAGTGGGGGTGGGGGCAGGGGGGATGGGGTGCGGCGAGGGGGATGGGATGGGGTGGGGGAGGGGTGGGGGAGGGGAAGGTGTGGGGGAGGGGGAGGTGTGGGAGAGGGTGTGGGGGAGGGGATGGGGTGTGGGGGGAGGGTGGGTGCAGCGGAGGGAAGCCGCCCTCACCCGGGATGAATGGTGCAGCTTGCCTGCCAGCCTCTCCTCCCAGCCCCAGCCCTGCCCTGGGGCCTGAAGGTCTGTACTCCCCCTCCCCGACAGGCGACCCCAAGGCCGAGAGCTGGGTGTGTGGGAGCCCGGCTCAGACTGCGCCACTTCCCTATGCAAGCAGAGCCCAGAGTCCTCTCCTGCTCCTCCAGCCTCTGCCACGCTAGGGGAGAAGGGGGCCTCCCGCCCGCCTCCGGGGCTCTGGGTCGCTGCCCATTCGTGCCCACGAGGGCCACCCAGAAAGCCGCCTTTATTGGCATTGCAGCTGCAGCACCTTGGCTGGAGGGAGGCAGGTAGGACGTGCCCAGGGGCCAAGGTCCTGAGCAGGCACCCGGGGGAGGGCAGGAGAAGAGGAGGAGAGAGACACCCCAGTTCCAGCGAAGGTTGGTCCCCGCTGGCCTCCCGAGACCCTGCACTGCCCCCGGCGGGGGAGTGACTGTGCAGGCTGCTCTGGGGTCGGCCTCCTGCGGGGCCAGGGGAACTGCGGGCGTGGGGAACGTTCCGGCGAACCAGTCCTGAAACAGAGGAGCCGGGTGGAGGAAAGCCCGGCCCGCTCTTCCGGAACGCTGTGGCAGCTGCTGCCCAGCTCTGCGCTCTGGCCCCTGGGCCCCGCTGTGGCCAGAGACCCAGGCGGGGGGCACAGGTGGAGCCCATCGTGTGTCCCGGAGCACTCAAGCACAGCGACACCCAAGCGCCGCCGGTCCTCCCAGGGCTGGGTGCGCAGAGCGCCGGGGGGCGGACGCCGTGGATGTGCCTGCTCGGTGGTGGGAGTGACGTGTGGACCCCGGTGTTGCTGGCTCCCCTGGGGACCCACGTGTGCTCCAGGGAGGAGCTGGGTGCCGCCCAGCCGCCCCGGGCTGCCCCTCAAGAGCTGGGGACTGAACCTCCCAGCTAGGATGCTGGGGGCGAGGGTGAGTGCGGCTGGGGCTCGTCCCAGAGCAGCCCCAAGAAGCAGGGGGTGGCCGCGCGCTCCCTCCCGCAAGCTGCCTCTGCTCTCGGCTTCCCTTCTGGCCCCACCCCCACCTTGGGCTGGGCGTCCATGCGAGCCTCGCTCGTAGGGCCTGTAATGTGGTTTCATCCTGTTCCATCCTGCTGACTGGCGTGGGGAAGGCTGGCGTCTTCCGCCCGCGTCCCAGGTGGAGGGGCTCTTGGTTCCCTGGGCTCTGGTGGCGCCCAGCCCGACTCCCACCTCTCGCTCTCAGAGGCGCGGCCGGCAGGGGGAGCGAGGCGGAAAGGAACCATGCTAGCCCAGGTGAGGGAGCGTGTAAGCGGCGTGCGGGGGGCACCGCAGGGCACGTGCTCCCACTGGGCGGCGAGGGCACGGGGTGGGCGCAGTGAAGAGTGGCGGGGGGCCGGGAGGGACGGGCGCGCACACCCCTGGGGCGCAGGAGGTGGCAACTCTGAGGGGTCCGGTCCCCTTTGTTCTTCGGCCACTCAGTCATGTCTGACTCCTTGCAACCCCATGGTCTTCAGCACGCCAGGCCTCCCTGTCCATCACCAACTCCTGGAGCCTACTCAAACTCATGTGCATCGAGTCGGTGATGCCATCCAACCATCTCCTCTGTCGTCCCCTTCTCCTCCTGCCCTCGGTCTTTCCCAGCATCAGGGTCTTTTCCGATGAGCCGGCCCTTCCCGTCAGGTGACCAGAGTGTTGCAGGATCTTTAGCATCTCTGGCCCCTGCAGCTGGGTTCCAGCTGGGCCTGGCACTACCGCTGCATTCGGGGCCTGTGGTGGTGGGAGTGGGCAGCGGCAGCGGGGGAAGCAGAGTTGTGAGTTGCAGAAGGAGCGCCCTGACCTTGTCCATCGCACTCTTAACCAGATCTGGCCCACTCCCTTCTGCACCTTCCCCATCTGGCCTGGCTGCCCAGGTCCCAGCTCAGGCACCAAGGGGTTAACGAGGGAAGAGAGGATCCCTCTCCTGTCTCCCACCTTAGACTCCTCCTCAGAGGGCCAGGGCCCTCAGGACAGAGCCCGGGAGGCTGACCCTGCAACTCCAGAGGCCCCGGGGTTTTCACTTTCACTTCTGCTCCTTTCCCAATGCCGGCCTCTCCCTCGGACTCAGCACCTGCCCACTGCCTTCCAGTGTTCGCCCAGGTATACGGGAAGACTCCTCGGGTGCATGGGACAACCACGGGCACCCGCACACACCAGGACCTCGCACAGCCCGCCCATCCGCCGCCAGTGCCCCTGGGGACGCCCCGTACGCCCCTCTGGGTGCTGACCGCCAGCACACGCTCGCCTCCTGCAGCAGCAGCCCCCCTGCCAGCTGGTCCTTCGACCTGGGCTCTAGAGGCCCCTGGCTGGCCCTGCTGCGGGGGTGGCCGGCGGAGGGGGCGGGGAGCCCAAGCCCAGCTGCTCTCGCATCACCCGACTCCCTGAACCTGCTTCCTGGCCGCACAGATCACGGCCATGACCACCCTGCGGGGAGGGCACCCCCCTGGCAACATTGCGCCTTCCCAGCTTGGTCCACAGAGCTGCAGGGGCTGTCCGGGGGGAGGGGCGGGGCTCAGCGCTCACGAGGTCACGGTCGCCCACCCCGTCACACAGCAGGGCCCACGTGCTCACCGCCTCCACGCCAGGCTGCGCCAGTCCTGAGCCTCAGGCCCGGGAGCCCCGTGCTTCCAGCTGGAGCGGCTCCCAGGACCCCCCTCCGGTTCTGGGCCAGCACGCCCTCCACCCTGGGGATCCAACAACCCCCAGAGAGGCTGCTGCCTCCCGCTCCATCCAGGCGAAGCAGCAGAGGCCTTGGAGACAGACCTGAGGGCCAGAGGCTCAGCCCAGGGCCCAAGCAAGTCCTGGGTCCCAGAGGCCTAGCGCCCTGCAAGGGGGGCGTCTGGGCTGGGCGGCCATGGAGGCCCCAAACTGGGCAGAGGCAGCCCCGGAGGCAGGAGGTGCGGGCAGGGGCGGGCCGCGTCAGGCTTAGCATCCGGGAAGCCTGGGCCTGCAGGCCCAAGTGGGCAGCCGGGCCTTCTAGAAGGGCAGGCTGGCCGCGGGGCGGGCGAGGGGCAGCGAGCAACCGGACCCGGCCTCGGCCTGAATTCCTCCGACGTGTCCTCGGCTCCCTCGGCCAGTCCAGGCCCCGCCCCCGGCCCTCCCTGCGCCCGGCCGGTGCTCGGGGAGGTCGGAGGAGCGGGCACTGCCCACCCTCCGGATGTATAAGCCTCCCGGCCAGGGGCGGGCGGTGCGCGGGTGCGCGTGACGCTCGGTTCCCGGGCTAGGCGGCCTGGGCGGTGTCCCTCGGCTCAGGGTCCCCGGGCGCGACTGTGAGCCGCCCACAGGGGCCCGGGAGCCGCTCGCGGGGCCAGGTCCTGTCCCTGGGCACCGAGAAAAGGACGACCCTGCAGCCCTGGGGCCTTCCACCCGTGGCCGCTGCCGGAGCCTGGACGGTCCTCTCCACGCCCAGGTTCAGGGGCAGCTGGGGAGGCGGGAGGAGCACAGGGCAGGGCTCTGGGTCTGGGGGCGCCTGCTGCAGCCTCCCCTCGGGGCGGTGGAAGCTGGTGGCTTCGCTGTACAGAGGGAGGCCAGGCCTTGGGGAGGCGCAGAAGGTCCCGGGGTGCTGGCCACAGAGGCCCCTGGGAGCTGAGGCGAAGGCCCGGGGAGCTTGAAATGCAGGAGGGCCCGCACCACCCCCGGGGCTCTCCACCCACCAGGGCCCCCTTGGCCCGGGGTGGGGGGCCGTGACGCCATGTCCCCTGGGCACGGGGCCGCGGCAGTGAGTGGCACCGCGGGCTCCCGCCCCCGGGCCGTGGGCTGGGCTGGCCTCCGTGGGGCCGGGTGCATGCAGTCGGAGGCGGCGCCGGCCAGGCCGCCGGGCGCCTATGGACGCGCGGGGCCCGCTGTCTCCCCGGGCCAGCGCGTTCAGCATCGCCTCTCTGGTTGCAGCAGAGGCCACAGAACGCACCACGCATCCGGCCCCTGGGTCCTCCGAGCCTGTGAAGCCGCTGGGATCCCCGGCCGGCATGCACTTCAGCACCGTCACCAGGGACATGGAAGGTGAGCCTCCCCGCTGCGTCTGGGCAGAGGCCTGCCAGACCCCTGCCCCTGGGGCCCAAGCAAAGAGGGCTAGGGGGATGGGGCAGACGGAAAAGGCAGCACTGGCGGGGTGAGTGCCCGGCTTCCAGCCTGGACTCTGGGGCGCAGAGGAAGGGCGGCATCCTGCCCCAATCCTGCGCCCCCTTCGCCTGGGGACCCCGCTGCAGAGATCCGTGCAGCTGAGCCCAGAGCAGAAGAGGGCGTGGGAGGTCAGAGGGGGACGGGAGAGACGGACCAGAGGGAGTTGGCAGCGGGGGACAGAGAGCTCGGAGAGGTGGGGGGACAGGAGGAGAGCCCCAGAGAGCCGGGAGACTCGGAGAAGCAGAGAGAGACAGCAGGAGGGGACGGCGGGAGGAAAAGAGCTGGAGAAAAGGAGAGGAAAACAGAACACCCAAAAGGGGAAAGAGAAAAGGAGACGAAGAGGCCAGAAGCAAAGAGAAGCGTGCGGAGGAGAAGCTGAGAAAGTCGAGTCTTAAGGAAAGGAGTAAGTCCAAGGGAAGGAGTTCCGTCTTAACTTATAAAAAAAAAGTTAAAAGCCACGAATAATAGAGAGACGCACACAGAGAGGAGGGGGACAGGCAGACTAGAAGGAAAGACAAAGCGCAGAGGGACCAGCAGGAAAAAGAGGAAGAGGCGGAAAATAAACCAGAAATAGAGACGCGAGGCAGACAGTGCAGGGGCATCGGAGGATGCGGAGGGCAGACGCAAGCGAGGGGAACAAAGGTTAGGGAGCGACTGACTGCAGGAGCCCGGGCGGGCAGCGCCGCGCGGGAGGCCGGCCGGCGGGCGCTCGCGCGCTCGCCCGCCGCCGGGGAGCCGGTCCGGGCGGTCGGGGGCCGGGAGGGGCGGGGGCGGGGAGGGGGCCGGGAGGCCATTGTCTCGGCGGGGGCGGGGGCGCGGGGCGGGGCGGGGCGGGGCGGCTCCGCGGGCGGCGGCGCGGGGCGGCGCGCGCCCGCCACTCGGCCCGGGGCGCGGGGCAGCGCTTACCTCGGCGGGGCGCGCGGCCCGCGGGCCATGATCTCCGCCGTGTCCAGCCCGTGGCTCACGCAGCTCTCGCACTTCTGCGACGTTGCAGCCTTCACGGCCAGCAGCCTGAGCGGCCTGGGGGCGGCGGGGGGCTTCCCGGGCGCCGCGTCGCCGGGCGCCGACCCGTACGGCGCGCGCGAGCCCCCGCCGCCGCGCTACGAGCCGTGCTCCGCCGCCGCGCCGGGCGCCCCGGGCCCGCCGCACGCCTACCCGTTCGCGCCGGCCGCCGGGGCTGCCAGCAGCGCCGCGGAGCCCGAGGGCCCCGGGTCTAGCTGCGTGGCCGCCGCCAAGGCGCCGGTGAAGAAGAACGCGAAGGTGGCCAGCGTGAGCGTGCAGCTGGAGATGAAGGCGCTGTGGGACGAGTTCAACCAGCTGGGCACCGAGATGATCGTCACCAAGGCCGGCAGGTCAGGGCGCCCCTCCTTGGCCGTGGGCCGCCCCAGCCTGGAGGGGCCGGCGAGTGGGGCGGGGGTACGGCCGGCTTCTCTGCTCCGGGGTCCCGGCTCCGGCGACAGCCGCCTGGGGAACCGGCGGAGGGGTCAGGGGAGGAGCATGGAGTCCTGGAGTCCACCCGCCGCCCCGGGACACCCTTGGCCTGAGGCAGGGGCCGGCTCAGTTCTTCTGGGCCTCGCCAGCCGGCGGATCCCAGTGGATCCAAACTTTTCAGAGGAAACTCCCCTCTCTGGTTCCCTAGTTCAGTCCACCCGGGTTAGTTGGAGGCTTCGCCCGGCAACGGGGCAGTGGGTCGGAACCGCTCTGGGACAGTTAAGACCCTCTCAGACGGGCTGTGTTATGGGGAGGCCGCCACCCCGTTTTCTCAGGCCTACGTCTCTGCTGACGGGGCCGCCGCCTTCCATTGGCCTGTTTGTTTGAAGGGCCCGGAGAGAAGGGGAACAAGTTTTGCGATGCAGCCGATGTGACCGGCAGACAAAGGCGGGTGCCGGTCTGTGTCTAATGCACACAGGAGACACCGGCTCTGCATCCGCACGGCCTGGGAGGGCTCAGGGCCTGTTTGCAGAGCCCGCGCGGGGCTCCTCCTGCCCTGTCACGGCGTCTTCCCCGGGGAGCCCGGGGCCTTCTGCAGGCTCTCCTGCTGGCCCTGGGCGCTCAGCCTTCCACCCGGCCCAGCCAGCATTCTGCAGCCCCTTCTGGCCTGCAGGGGCGGGCGGTAGGGGAGGCTTGTCCGGGAGGGCTGGCGTCAGCCCACCACCCGAGAGGAGGTGCCTGTAAGAGGCAGCAGCCGGACAGGCGGGCGGGGGCCGGGGGGCACGCTGTCCTCCCAGCCGGCAGCCGGCACCGGGGCTGGACTAGCCGGCGGCCATCGGCCCGAGCTGGGATTGAGTGCAGGACGAGTCGGAGCTCAGGGGACCCCAAAACACAGGCCAGGCCAGCCTGGAGTAGCTGTGTCTGGGGAACTTGCCTGTGTCCTCGAGGAAGGATGGGGAGAACCCCAGGACCCGACGAGAAGCCTCAGGGCCAGGGCTGTGGACTCCCCAGCTCGGCCTCTGCGGGGAACCGGGGAAGCAGGCGCAGACTCGCGGCAAGGCACCGGGGCTCCTGGAATCCCCGGCTGTCCGCCTCGCTTTCACTTTGTGCCAGCCGGGAGCTTAAAGCGATGGCTTAGATCAGGCGGTGGGGGGCGGTTCTGCTGACGGCCCAGGACCCGGGACTGCTGTTGCTGTGGCCCCCTGGGTTGACCCGGCCCCAGACTGCCGGATCGGCAGTCAGTTAGGCCGGGTCTGCGCGGGTGGAGGTGCAGTAAGAAGCCAGAAGCCGAGGTCAGGGCCTGCAGGCCCGGCTGGCACGCTGAGTTAGCCGTTTCTGTGTTTCTAACGGGGTGGGGGGGCAAGAGGCTGTCCTGCCATCCACTCGCCCTTGGTGGGGCAGGGGCCTAGTCAGGTCGGTCAGGCAGCCGGGTGAGGAGAGATATGACCAGGGTCCTGGCTGGCCGGCCGGCCGGAGGCTGCATCCTGGGCCGCTGGAAGCCGGAGGCCTGTCCTCCCGTCCTGAGCTGACGGGGTCTTGCCATCCCCAGGCGCATGTTCCCCACCTTCCAAGTGAAGCTGTTTGGCATGGACCCCATGGCTGACTACATGCTCCTCATGGACTTTGTGCCCGTGGATGACAAGCGCTACCGGTGAGAGTGCGGCCCGGCCCGGCGGGCGGAGGCGGGCGGCCCAGGATGCTCGTTGGTGACCGCTGGCCAACTCTCCGGTCCCGCTAGCCCCCACCCCACAGGTCTCATCCGCCCCCAGCAGTTCTGGGGACTGGTCCTGAGGGGGCTCAGACGTGCCCGGGCTCCCCACCAGCCTTGTCCGCGTCCCTTTCCACCCCCTCCCCGGGACGCCGGCCCCGGAGCCGGCAGGAAAGGTGGGGTGGCCGGGAGAGATTACGCTGGGCGGGCCTGGCCGCCCGGACAATTAACAGCAATTAATAAAGAGAGCCCAGTCCGCCCTGCGCCCTAGGCCCTGGCGGGCCAGATCCAGGCTCCCCTCCTCCCCGCCGCACCGGCTGGTGACTCGGGAGGCTGCAGGCTGGCGGACGGACCCGCGTGCAGCGAATCGTGGCGCCAAGGCCGGCCGCCTCCTTGCTGGCGCTTCCTGCCGCCTGTCGGGATGGTTTCCTTGCGGCCCCCTGGGCAGCCCCCCATCTGCCCCGTGGGAGCCTCGGGCACCTCGGGCTCCCTGGGCAAGGCCCTCACCCGGCGTGTCGTGGCCCCTGCCCCCCACCGCGGCCCAGGTACGCCTTCCACAGCTCGTCCTGGCTGGTGGCCGGGAAGGCAGACCCCGCCACGCCGGGCCGCGTGCACTACCACCCTGACTCGCCGGCCAAGGGGGCCCAGTGGATGAAGCAGATTGTCTCCTTCGACAAGCTCAAGCTGACCAACAATCTGCTGGATGACAATGGCCATGTGAGTGGCCCCCCGAGCTACCGCCCCCGTCCCCTGGCAGGCTGAGGAAGTCCCTGCTGACCCGCGCATGGCAGAGTGTGAATGATGGACGGATCAGGGAGAGCCAGCCCACGGGTCAGGGGCCTGGGCCTGGGAGAGAGGGCCGCACTGGTCCCTTCACCCCATTCTGGGCTTTTGCTGGAGGCATTTTCCCTGGAAAAGATGGGGGGCCGTGGGGTGGGCAGCAGACTTGTGAATCTGGCGGTGAGGCTCCTAAGAGGCTGGCCTCCTTGGGGGAGTGCAGGGTTGTGCCGGGCTGTCGGGAGGGAAGTGCGCTGCCGGTCTGGGCCCCGCGGAGCTGAGCTCGGCCCTCACCACCTCTCTTCCAGATCATTCTCAACTCCATGCACAGATACCAGCCGCGCTTCCACGTGGTCTATGTGGACCCGCGCAAAGACAGCGAGAAGTACGCGGAGGAGAACTTCAAAACCTTCGTGTTTGAGGAGACACGTTTCACCGCAGTCACCGCCTACCAGAATCACCGGGTGAGGCCCTGGGGCAGCCCGCTCAGCACCCCTGGGAAGGGGTGATTCTCAGTGGCTGCCTGGGGAAACCCCGCCAGGATGGAGCCCACCCCCCCCCACCCGCCCCTGCGGCCTCAGACCACCCTCCTCCCCTCTGTGTTGCTGTCCGGACCAGCCTCCTATCAGGTTGACCCCTCAAGCAGCAGCTATCTCTGAAGCCTGAAAGTTTGTTTTCCAAACCATTCCGGAAGCTCCCACTGGGGGCCTGATGCGCGGTCTACCCAGATGCCTGGGGTGCTCTCCAGTCCAGACCTCGCGGCTCGGGGGTGGACCTAACTGCATTGCTAGCCCAGCCTGGGGGGCACTTGCGGGTGTGAAAGAGGAGTAGTTCCTTAGCCAGAAGGAGGGCTCCCCAGCCGCGGAGAGGTGCAGCCCCCTGCGGGGGAGGGAGCGGGTGTGCTCCAGCCCGTTTCTGGTGGAGAAGGGAGTGGGGGAGAAGCAGAGGGGAGAGTGGCGGGCGCTCCTACGGCTCCCTCCCCTCCGGGTAAGTCCCGCGGCCCCCAGAGCGAGCCCAGTGCCCGCTTCCCGCAGATCACGCAGCTCAAGATCGCCAGTAACCCCTTCGCCAAAGGCTTCCGAGACTGTGACCCCGAGGACTGGTGAGTGTCCCCCAGGAGAGCGCGAGAACGCGGGCGCCCCGCTGGCGCCCCTGACCCCGCCCGCCTCCCTCCCGCAGGCCCCGGAATCACAGGCCCGGCGCGCTGCCGATCATGAGCGCGTTCGCCCGCTCGCGCAACCCCGTGGCCTCCCCCACGCAGCCCAACGGCGCGGAGAAAGGTAGGCCGGGGTCGTGGGATCCGGACGGGCGGCCGCGCCCGGCCTCGCCCGCGCCGCAGGGGCGCTCGCGGCCTTGGCGGCGGTTGCGCAACGACTGCGGCGGCCGGGCAAGCGCGCACTCGCCCGCCGGCCCGACGGCTGCGTCCGCCCGCCCACCCCGCCCCGCCCGCCGGCGGGCGCGGGCCCCTGGGGAGGGCCCGGAGCTGGGCAGGGGCGCCGGGCGGGGGCCGGCGCGCTCTCGCCGGCTTCGCCGCGGCTCAGCCGTCGGCCCTCCCCGCAGACACGGCCGAGGCCCGGCGAGAGTTCGAGCGCGACGCGGGCGGCCCGGCGGGGCTCGGGGACCCGGCGCACCCGCCGCAGCTGCTGGCGCGGGTGCTCAGCCCCGCGCTGCCCGGGCCCGGGGTCCCGCTGCCCGGTGCGCCCGGAGGCCGGCCCAGCCCCCCGCACCCCGAGCTGCGCCTGGAGGCGCCCGGCGCGTCGGAGCCGCTGCACCACCACCCCTACAAGTACCCGGCCGCCGCCTACGACCACTACCTCGGGGCCAAGAGCCGGCCGGCGCCCTACCCGCTGCCCGGCCTGCGCGGCCACGGCTTCCACGCGCACCCGCACCCGCACGCGCACCCGCACCACCACCCGGCTGTGAGCCCCGCCGCCGCGGCCGCCGCCGCCGCCGCCGCCGCCGCTGCCGCCAGCATGTACTCGTCGGCCGGGGCCGCGCCGCCGGGCTCCTACGACTACTGCCCCAGATAGTGCGCGCGCCTGCCCGGGGCCCGGGCCGCGGGGCCGCCCCCTGCCAGCCCCAGGGCGGCCGGAGGACCCCGCTCCCCGGCCCCGGAACCCCCGGGGCGCGCCGTCAGCGCCGAAGTGCGCGGTGCGCGCGGGAAGGAAGTGGTATTTATTGTTCTCGGCGAGGCCGCGACGGCCCCGGCCCTCCCGCCCCCGCCCTCGCCCCGGTCCGGCCGCTGCAGCGGGACGACCCGAGAACTCCCGTCTGCAGGCGGTGTGGTGTAGATATTTGTAGATATTTGTAGATAGACTGTAGATACCGCGCCGGCGCCGCCTTGATAAACGGTTTCGCCTCTTTTGGAAGCTGCCTGAGTGTCCGTTTCTTTGCGCCGGGTTACATCGCGCGGGGTGTCTGGGGAGAGCCGGACTTGGGGACCCGCGGGTTCTCCGGCCAGGCCGGCCGCAGGGCCAGGGGTCCCTGCCTCGCGCCCCAGCCCTGCGCCCTGGAGCCCGCGCGCGGCCCCGCCCCCGGCCCTCCCGCCCGCGCGCCCCGCCCCCCCCCCGTTTCCACCTCTAGGTCCCCGCGGCCGGAGCTCCAGGTGTGCATCCGGCCTACATTCCTGCCTTGGCGGCTGCCCCTCTGCCCAGGGCCCGGGTCCCGCCCGTGGCCCGTTTTCAGGACCGGTGCCTGTCCTGTTTTTCCATGGAAGCTGGGATAACAGTCCTGGTCGAGCAGGATGGACACTGTCCGTTGGGGGCTGGGAAAGGAAGAAACCCTGACTCTGATCGGGAAAGACAGAAACAGGCAGCTCTGTTCTCAGAGCGCTGCCCTGGCTGCCCCGGCCCAGGCCTGTGTTTTTCCCCTGTTTATTGACTCTATTTGCTTCGAGGGTCCCCATGGGGTGGCCTGAGCGAAGCCACAATGACAGTGGTCATGAGTCATCCTGAAACCTGCCTGGGAAGCGTTTTTCCCAGGCCAGGTGGTGTGGGACCTCTCCCCATCAGCGCCACACCGGACCTTTGATGCGGTCCCTTCCTGAGTCCAGGCAGGAAGAGCCAACAGCCCATCAGCGTCAAGGTTGCTGGCCTGGGCTCGAGAGGGACGGGAAGTGCGAGTGGCCGAGGCCCTGTCCCCCTTCCGGGCCTGACCCGCTGCGTCTGTGGGCCTGGGCCACCTCTCCCAGGGCACGGCTGGGCTTTTCTGATGTCTGCCCTCGGCCGACCCTTTCTTTCCGGGCGTGTCCGCCCTGGAGGCGGTAAGTAGAGCTCAGTGATCAGCCGGCAGGAGCCATTCTCGCGTCCGGTCTAGGACCGGACGTGGTGACCACGGCTGCTGAGGAGCGAGCAGTGGAGCCAGGGCCCCCAGATCCTCGAGGGGCACCTGGCACTGGGCGTGAAGACTCCTGCAGTGTCTGCCTGAGTGGCCAGCAGGCTCGGTGGACAGAGCTTCAGGGACGCAGCCCTGGGCGCCACCCCAGTGGCTCCGTCTTAGTGGACAGTCTGCCCCCAACCCCAGGTCTGCCTCTGAGTGAGCCAGCTGTGCCCCTGGCTTCCTTGCCTGGGGCCACAAATCCAGCCAGCCCTCCTCGTCCTGGGAGGAGAGACACGCTGTGGTTTGTTCTGACCAGCTGGTCTCCGTGTGGCGCTCCGGCCTCCCACGCCCCATCCAGACCAGGGAGAACCGCAGATGCAGAAGTCTGTTTTGGGTTTGTTCAGACATGAAGTAAGGACACATGTTCCCTGGTGCCCAGCGTTGGCAGATGAGAGGTGCCTCCCGAGACCGCCCCCTCCCCAGACTAGAGCCAGGGTCGCTATGCCCACTACGGGGCATGCCCATGCCAAGCAAGACGGAATAAAGGTGGACGCCGGGCTCCCACCAGCCGTGTCCGAGAGCCGGGCACCTGCGGCTGGGCTCTGCAGATGCTTGCCTGCCCTGGGGTGCGACCCCGGCCCCCAGAGGTGTGTTTTCTCCCACTGCCCCCGGGGCTGAGTTGTTCTGGCTGAGACCTTGTCACAGGCTGGCCGCGAGCCGGGGGCCCCTGCCAGCCACTGCAGACCCACGTCCAGACTCACGTGAGGGGCGCTCACGTATTCTTGGTGGGTGTTGGGCTGTGCTGTGCCCCCCCCGTTGCAGTCGCCCTGCCTCTCGTCCTGGGGTCGGGGGAGGCCTGGCTCAGGTCACCAGGCCTCTGAAGGGCACTTGGGACTCTCGGTCACTTGTTCCCAGGTGCAGGCCCCTCCCTGGGACAGGCCATGTCCTCCCCCGCACCCGGCCTGTGCTTCCCACTACAACCATTTTCTGGGATGGGGCTGGGATCCTCCTTGGGGGCTCCCTCCCAGCTGTTGGACACTCTGAGCATCCTCCCTGTATCCCCGCTGGCCCAGAGACCCTGTTCCGGCCCCTTGTATGTCTCCAGGGCCAGGAAAGACCTCTCAGAGACCTGGTCCAGGCCAGGGCCAGGAAAGACCTCTCAGAGACCTGGTCCAGGGGCTCCAGATCCTTCAGTCCCGAAGTTCTTCGAAGAACCTCGATGTCCACCATGTGAAGGAGGTAAAGGCAGGAGTGGAGGGAGGAGCCCCCGGAGCCCAAGCATCCAGGGGTGTGGGGGACCACATCCTGGGGTGGGCCGTTCCCTGGTCCTGCCACCTCCCGGGGTGTTCAGGAACTGCCCGCCCCGGCCCAACGGTTACGGTTATGGTGACTCGCCCGGCACCCCTTCACCTAGGTCCCCAGAGGCCCGCTGTGCTGACCTGACCCCACCGCGTGAGGCCGCGAGGCGGACCCCCTCCACAGTGAGGCCCTCGAGGAGGTCCCCTGGTGGCTGTGCTCTGGGGGGGGGGGGCTGCAATGTGGCCTCCCGGGGAGGCCTCGGTGGTGCAGCCTCTGGACAACGGAGGTCTCTTGGGGTCTGCAGGCCCGTCCCTGCCGGGGAGGCCCCCAGAGCGTGTGGGCCACATTGTGGGGGAAAGTGAGGCAGGTCTGCTGCAGAGAAAGCTGCGTGCAGGCCGCCGGGGGAGATGGGCCCAGAGCTGCTTCACGGACCGAAGCGGTGATCCAGGGAAGCAGGAGCGTGACCCAGCTGGGCTGGGTGCAAGGGCGCCTGGGTCTGCAGCCAGGGCCTCGATTTCCATGCTGTATGACTGGGGAGGGGGTGCGTGCGGGGGGTCTACGCCTCAATCTCCCATCAGGTTCTGTGGGTCCCGGGGTAGAACCTCCGACCAAGCCTGGCCCTGACAGCGGCCTCCCAGCTGGGAGCAGGCCAGAGCGGGGCGTGGCATGTGACACCGCTGCTCTGCCCCCCGCGCTCTGTACTCAGAGAAACACCGATTGTGCCTTTGACAAATTCCCTTTCCTGCTTGTTGTCGTTCTTCAAACCAGATGGGTTTTTGAGATGAAACCGGGGACAGTTGGAGTCTCCACTCAACTGCTGCCAGGTCTGCACGGGAGTTGGCAGAACCAAAGGGGCTCTGATGGACGCGGCCCACTTTGGGGGAGCTTAGGTCTTAATAGCAGCGATTAAACGATCTTCTTAATTATACAGGGGAATGTTGACATCGCTTCTCCATCAGGTCTCAATCATAGGGAGCACACGCCCAACCCCTCCTCCCAGCCCCACCTCCACATCCTACCACCTGCCCCGGCCGGGCCTGTGGACAACCCGGCACTCCTGTGGCACGGCCCTGGGCACTGGCAGTCCTGAGGCGCCATTGCCGATGTCCAGGGCCTCAGCCTGCCTCGGCGGCACCACCTGGAGCCTCGTTTTCTCAGCCACGTGGCTGTGCGTGGTGGGCTGGGCCCCTGCTCTGGGGTGCCCTCTCTCCTGGAAGACACCCTGCCCCACACTGGCCCCTCCAGGACGCTGACCCTCCTGGCTCCTCCTCGTCATCCTGGCCTCAACTCCTCTCCCTTTCGTCCTGCCTCTGAACACAGCCTTTATCCTGCATGCATTTCTGAGGTTCTTCCCCAGAACCTCTGTGAGCTCATCACCCAGCGAGGGTTGTGGTGGCGGCCAGGACGATGAGGGCCTCGTGCAGGGCGGGGCCGGCACGTCTCCCCACGGCCTGGGATGCACACGGGCCTTCCCCGAGCAGGCTGTGTGCCGCGGGCAGGCAGGCGGTCCACGTGGGGACGCCTAGTCGACTGGGCCCTCCCACATGCCTCAGCCCTGGGACGCCCTGGGACGCCCTGTGCCCATGGGCCACCTGGCCGTCGGCTCCTGGCTGCAGGAGCCCTGCAGGCCGTGTGCCCTTGACCAGCCTGGGTCAGGTGACCGGGCACCCAGAGGCCACCTCCCCGCTCTGAGGCGGCGCTGGGAGCTGCTGCATGTGTGCAAGTGGCTTTCCTTCTGGTAACAGCGAGTGGATCTTCTTAACGCGAGAAGGAAATCAGGCGGCTTCCTTGAGAGGCAGCTGGCCAGATCTGGGGGCTCTAGGGCGGCCATTCTCCGGGAGAGCCTGGGGGCCCTGGGCTGCCAGCTGCACCCCTGCCCAAGGGCCTCTCAGTGAGGGGGGGACACGGCCGCAGAGGCCACAGGCCTCCCTGAGGAGGCCACCACCCAGCACCCACCCCGGGGCCCTGCCCACCCCACCCCCACCTTACCCTCCATGCACCCCTGTGGTCCCCACCCCCCTGTGCCCCTTGTGCCAGCAAGATGCCTCCGGCCATTGAGGGTGAAGCCCCATCTCCGTGGGGTGACTGAGTGGGAGCCATGGGCCCCACATAGGCTGCTGCTCCCTGGGCTGCGGGACCAGAGGCGCTCCTGGAGAGCTGATCCCACCCCGAGCAGGTGGGTGGTCCTGGGGCTGGGGGTCCCCGCACGCTTCCTCTCCGTGGCCCAGATGAGCAGGCCCTCTGTGACTTCAGGTGGCCAGCTGGGAGGGTGCTCTCAGTGAGGGGCCAGGACGCCGCTGGCACCCGCTTGGGGAGGGCTGGGGGCCGTGCCCACCATGTGCTCTCCCAGGCCCGAGGCTGCTGGCGGGGGCCCTGGGGCCCTGGCATCCCGGCCGCCCAGCACCGTGGATGCCGGGAAGGGGCCCGGTCTGGGGTGGGCTGGACACCCGTTCCCACCCACAGAAACAGGAACAAGACAGGGCGGACTCGCCCCGGAAAGCCGGCCCAGGCCTGCTCTCTGCTCCTGGGTCCCTCCAGTGGTCAGCGGCTGCCATGCAAGTGTGCCGCCCCAGGGAGTGAGCTCCCAGAAGACGGAGATCCTGTCATGTGCATACCCGGAAAGTAACCAAGGGTGAACGGAGAACCCGGATAGACCACGGCAAGGAGCAGCTCACACCCACGAGGGCCCAACGGCAGAAACCAGCAGAAGACAGCCGGGCAGCGGGCACAGCTGGTGGACGGAATCCCACATGTGGTGTGGACCCAGGAGGGCTGGGAGCGGGCCCTGAGCCCACACACGTCCACCCAGGCTCAGGGCAGCCCAGCCCCCGAGCAGCGGGAGCTGCACCCCCACGGACGGCTCATCAGTGGTTGGAATGGCTCAGCAGATAAAGCAGAAGGCCCGGTCTGTCCACAGGGGATGAAAAGGAAGGATGTTCTGGTGCCACGACACGGATGAGCCCCAAGGGCCGGATGCCCGGTGAAGCGCCAGACGCAGGACAGACCCTGCCTGGTTCCACCTGCACAAGGTCCCAGGGTTGTCAGATTCACAGAAGAAAGTAGACGGTGGGGACCAGGCCGGGGGACGGGGACGGGGCAGAGCGTCAGTCTGGGAAGACGGAAAGCTCTGGAGCTGTGCGTGCTGACCGCTGCAGGACCCCGTGTGGGTCCCTGATGCTGCCAAGCCGTGCACCAAGTAACAGCCGAGACAGAAGTGACTTTTAAGTGTATTTATGTATGTTTAACAATTTATAACCCCTGGATTACCCTCAGTCTATTAAAACCATGCTGTTCATCTCGAATTGATCAAGTAGGTCCCCATACATGTGTGCACGCTCAGTCGTGTCTGACTCTTCTGTGACCTCATGGTCTGCAGCCCGCCAGGCTCCTCAGTCCATGGGACTCTCCAGGCAAGAACACTGGAATGGGTTGCCATGCCCTCCTCCAGGGGATCTTCCCGACCCAGGGATCGAACCTGCGTCTCCTGCATCGGCAGGCGGGTTCTTTACAACCGCGCCCCCTGGGAAGCCCCAGTCTGTCCTTATGTGTCTGTAAACCGGCAGTTTTCCAGGGCAGTTTCGTGTCTGGAGACGTCTGCTGGTTGTCACCCTAGGCGGCTGGAGGCCAGCCTGCTGCGGGCACAGGAATCTTGGGGGCACAGGTTCGGGGTCAGCTCACAGTGCAGCCCGATGTTCTGAGCCCCATGGCCTGCCTGGCACGCAGCTGGACAGCAGCTGGATGGGCGCGTGTCCCTTCCGTGGGAGCCCCTCTCTTGGCTGTGTGCCCACCAGGCTGGGTCCACCCGCCCGGCCCAAACACCCCTGTGCCCAGGGGCCCAGACTCACCATGAGGCAGGCCATCCAGCTGTGGGTTCCAGCGGGGTGTGGGCTCAGGACCCCCAGGACAGG